>NC_088170.1:40108419-40408419 GCF_028769735.1 Zonotrichia leucophrys gambelii | reverse complement strand
GGGGAAAAAGAAGGTGTCTTTCTTCCTCCTGGCTTTGTGTCTTTTGGAGCTGCTGCCTGCACAGACACAACAATAGACAGAAGTGGGAGCCAGACTCTGCTCCCACTCAGCGCTAACAATAAACTGTTCTAAGCTGGGGCAGGTTCCTTCAGCTCCTACACACTGCTCTGTCTATTTCTAGAAACAGCACGAAATTCAGTGAGCGTGCAGAGTATTTTTAAGGGGTGGAAGTGGCCCATAAGAGCTGGTTGCTATTCTGTCACAAGCAAAAGGTGATGGGACCCTCAGCTGGTTGAAACCAGGAATCTGTCCCTGAGCTGCCAGCAAAGGGCTGCATTACCAGGCAGCCTCTGCAACAGCTTCGGAGGGAATCAGAATTGCCAGGCATGTTTTCACCTCCCAGAAGATAAAGGGACCCCAGGTCAAGGTCAAGGTGGCTGAAAGGGAGGCATCAAGCCCACAACCACTGCCCTCACGCTCAGTCCCAGGCCTTGGCACACAGGTGGCCTTGCTAAAGGCACCCCAAACACACAGCACTGCTGCAGCAGCCCGTGCACACTGCTGGCTCTCCTTGCCTTCTGCTGAGGCACATCTGCAGGGCTGGGTTTGTGCCCAGCCACAGGCCCTGCCTGCTCCAGGAGCTCTCCCAGCACAGGAGAGGCTGCAGGTGGGTATGGCACTGCAGGTACTTGACAAAAGCACCGTGTTATCACCTCAGAGTCCTCTCGTTATTCCAGAAAGCCTCTGTGATCAACCTGTCTCCATGATGTGCCTGTTCTGGCTGTGACCCTAATCCCAAAGAAACGTGTTCCTACTGATCTGTTTTAATGATCAGCACTGAACCTGCTCAAAGAACAAGAATCAGCAGGCAGGTCCTGCTGAGAATGAGCAGTGGGAAACAGGACTGTCATCATTCTCAGGCTCTTTTCCACTCTGCATCCCTTCTTTAATTGTTCTCTCTTTGGATCCACCTGCCAGAAAAAATAGTTAATTCTTGAAAAAGATAGTTGGGTGTTTGAAGAGCAGGAATATTGCTTGATAGCTATTTAAATACAAGAACTTGTTTATTCAGATTTGAATTAAGTTCTACCTGTTGAGCCACTCTAAACCAGCCCAACTAAACCATTTTGTTCATTCAAGCATGCTCAGGAAGCTCAGATCCCAAAGAGACAAACAAATGCCCATGAGCTCAGAAACACACTGCACCACACTCAGCCCTTGCCTTTCCTCAGAGAGCCTGACTGCAGCCTCAAAGCTGGGAAATATGGGTTCTGTGAAAAACACCAATCACTTGTTTTTAAAATTTTTAAAAGTTTAATAGTAATAAAGTGGTTAAAAAAATAGTAACACAATTAGAGTAATAACAATTTGGACAAATTGAATTAAGACAATATGAGACAATAAACACAAAGAGTTATGGACGTCTGGATACCTTTTCTGGGCAGCACGAGCCCGAAAAAGGACACCCGTTAACAAAGGATTAACCCTTAAAAACAATAGCGTGTTGCATATTCATACACCTCATACAGGATGCATAAATTCCATTCAAACACAGGATTCCATCTGGTCTTCATCAAATTCTTCCCTCTAATCCTATTAGCACCTTCGAGGGAAGAAGTTAGTTTTTTCCGATAAGAAGGCAATAAATTCCCTTTCTCTGAAAGATTTAGGTGTCCTGTGGCTGTTATCTCGCTGCAAGCCCTTTCTGTTAAACAAATCATCTTACATAGCATAGTTTCTATTTTAACAATTTTTATAACATATAACACAGTACTTAAGAAAATTAATACAGCATTGCTTTCTAACACAACACATATAATATTCATTTTAATTTTTGCGAAAAGCCAATCATAAAATACATGCATTTTTCACAGGTTCTGACAGGCATCATACCCTCCCTGCTCACGCCAGGAGAGAGATGGCGCTTTGGATATCTCACAGCCATTGCTGTCACGCACAGGAGATTCCAGACTGAGCCTCAAGCCCGCAGAAATGGAGACCAAGGCTTTGTTTGTGCATGTCTATGATCGGTATGAGTACACCTGCTTTCTGTGCAGCAATGGCCTCTCTTCATTTCCCGCGGGCTGCGGCTGAACCTTCCCCTGCCGTGCACTCCCGGCTCACTCTGCATTCGGGCGCGCATTACCAGGCTTTGGAAGGGCCGAACTGCGCACCCAGCGACCAGCCGGCCTTCCCCCAGGTTCACACACAGCCATGAGGAAGCCATCCCGGGGAACTCGTGTGCTGCGGCCCTGGAGCACTGAGGGGCGCCGGCTGCTCCAGGAGCCTGAGCAGAGATTAATGCGATGGTAGCGCCCGCTCCCCCTCCGCGCCCCGCCGCAATGGCGCGGCCCGCCCGCCATTTCGCCTCCCCCCCCCGCCCTTCGCTCCCAGATTTCGCGCCAAACGCTGGGGGCGGACAGGGGGCGGAGCGCTCCGGCCAATCAGCGGTTGCAGCGGCGCCGCGCGCTCCCTCTAGGGGCGGGGCGAGGGGGCGGCTGAGGCCCAATCAGCGGCGGCGCGCGGCGGGCGGGCCAATCGCAGCGCGCGGCGGAGGAGGCAGCGCGCGCTCCCTGCCCCGGTTTGGTTTCCGCCGCGCGCCGCTTTTGCCGCGAAAAAGTTTTGGGAGCGGATTCCGGTGGGGAGCGAGGTACGGACGGTCGGGGGTCGGATTCGGGATCGGGATCGGGTTGTCCCTGGGGCACTGCGGGGAAGGAGCGCGCCCCGCGCGTGGGTTGCGGCGCGGGACCCTCGGCTGGGGCGATCCCGCGGGGCGTTGGGTGCGCCCGGGGGGAGGCGGCCGGGGCTGAGGCATTGCTCCCGCCCCGCAGCGGAGCAGCGATCGCGATGTCCGGCTTCGACGACCCCGGGATTTACTACAGCGACAGTTTCGGGGGAGACGCGTCCGTGGACGAGGGGCAGGTTCGGAAGTCGCAGCTGCAGAAGCGGTTCAAGGAGTTCCTGCGGCAGTACCGGGTGGGCACGGACCGGACGGGCTTCACTTTCAAATACAGGTGCTGCTGTGGCCCCTTTTCTCCTTCTGAACCTTGCCCGTCCCCACCTGCGCATCTAGTCCGCTCTTAACCTCCCTCCTGCAGTGCACGCTGCACAAACACAATAGCTGTTCTGTCTCTTCTCGTAGGCCATAAAAAGCTCAGTATTAAGAGATGCTTGTGTTTAACCTGACAGAAAAGCAGAGGTCTGGTGTTGTCACAAATTTTTAGGCAGCCAGCCAGTGGAAAAGGAAGCAATAGAGGGATCCACACTGCCAGGCTTGCACTTAGTTCTGAGATTCAAGGTCTGTGTTTGATGTTGTAGTGCTTTCTGGTTTAGAGAATTGTCTGTGTCCATTAAATCAGTGCACCACTCTGCACGTATGCCTTCCAACTCCATGAAGTTCCTTTGGCTACCTTTTGCTTATGCAGTTTAGAGACATAGCTCAACACGTTGAGAAAACATGGAGATACGTCATAATCAAGGGTTAGGACAGGCTTTCACCTCTGAATTTCATTAAGCCTGGCATTTTTAAGGAAAATGTTACCTGTTCTGTTATTACTTCCTTTGCTTTAAACCACATCTTATGTATAGTAATTATTATCCTACGTGCAAATTTTTTCTCCCTGTTTATCTGGTCATGTAACTCCAGTAAATACTTCACATTGCCACTGCAGCACTGGTGTCCCTGTGGTCTTGTGTCACCTTTCAAAGTGGGCTTTGGTGAAAGGCTGCCCAGCTTCCCCTGTGCTTCTCCTGGAACTCACCTGATTTTCCCTGCTTGCTTTCCAAACCAAGGACTCCCTGCAGAGCCTGCCTTTTCTGATCCCTGCTTGACTGCTGCTTTCTGCCCTGCAATGCTTTGCTGTTTCCTGCCTTGCAGGGATGAGCTCAAGCGGCATTACAACCTGGGGCAGTACTGGGTGGAGGTGGAGATGGAAGACTTGGCCAGCTTTGATGAAGATCTTGCAGACTATTTGTACAAGCAGCCAACAGAGCACCTGCAGCTGGTAAGGATGGGGGTTGGCAACCCAGAATATTGTCACGAGAGCAGCTCTGATGTTCTGCTGTGACAGACCCACTGATAGCCCATTGCTCCCTCTCTAGTTGGAAGAAGCAGCAAAAGAAGTTGCAGATGAGGTCACTCGTCCTCGTCCCTCAGGGGAGGAGACTCTCCAGGACATCCAGGTGATGCTGAGGTCGGATGCCAACGCAGCCAACATCCGCAGCCTGAAGGTGAGTGAAGTGAAGCCTGTGGTGTGATTGCAGGGCAGCTTTGGGAATCTGGTCTCATGGCTCAGGACAGGTTGTTGCTGTTCCTTTGAGGGTTCCCAGGGAGTCCCCAGGGGCCCCCTAAGCTGTAAGTTCCCTGGTAGCAGCAGGCAGGCAAGGAGACTCCACACAGATTCTGAGGGGGCTCATTAGATGAGGGTTTATTGGGGGTCCCACCCCCAGGAGCAGCGTGGTTTCTGAAGGAGAATGGGGAAAGGGGAAGAGAGGGAGAGCCTAGGGAGAAAAGGGCCAAGAGAGAGCCTCGTCTCCCTCGCACAGTTTTACAGGGAGATTCAAAGTGAGCACAGAATAAGCCTTGGGCCAATGGGATTACAGATACTTACATGATACTTCAGGGGAGGATCACAGGCTTGGAATAAACTGTACATTTTCAAGAGGTGAGACTGATCGTACCATTTAAATAAAATGTAGCACCACAGCAGGTCACTCACTAATTTACAAGGAGTGTTACTCTGCAGCTCAGATCTGACTGCAGAGGGCTGTTATTGCTGGTTCCTGCTGCAGGGACGTTATTGCTGTTGGTGGTGCTCTGCACAGAGTGTTCTGTCCTTTGCTCTCGTGCTTTGTAGATTCCTATCCATCTTCCATTGATGGTTTTCTTACCTTCCCTTCACTTTTGCCTTTTCAGTCTGACCAGATGTCCCACCTTGTGAAGATCCCTGGGATTGTAATTGCAGCAACCCCCGTGAGAGCCAAGGCCACCAGAATCACCATCCAGTGCCGCAGCTGCCGCAACACCATCAGCAACATCGCCGTGCGCCCGGGCATGGAGGGCTACGCCCTGCCCAGGAAGTGCAACACGTAAGCACTGACAGGCTGCAGGGCCAGGAAAGACTGCATTCCCTCCTCCTGCTCCTGCTGCGTCCCATGCATTGCAGAATCCCTGTTCCACAAGGCAGCAGCATCTGCACAGCTCTGCCTCTGCCCTTCGTGCTGCCCCTGAGCCAGTGTGCGGTTCTGGCTGGCAGGTTCCAGCTGTCCCTCTGTGGGCGTGCGGGCTGTGACCCTGCACGGTCAGTGCTGCGTGCAGCGTTGAGTGACCGTGTCCAGGGAGTTCTTCTTACTCATAGGGAGTTTCACCTGTTGTGCCTAAAGGATCATTCCTGCCTCCAGCTGTCCCGTAATGTTGTGAAGTTGCTCTCCTCTTTTCCAAACCAGCTCCTTGCTTGCACATTCCCACTCTTGAGGGGGCTGTTTTGTATTACCTTCCTTAGGGATGCTTTTCTGCTGGCCTTTTTATCCTGCTTTACAGCTCCTGGTGCCTCTCAGAACTGTGAGCATTAGACTGCCATTGTGCTGCAGCTCTCGAGGCAACCAGTCCTAGTGGGTTGTGTCTTTGGGCTCATACCTGCCAGTATATATTTTCTGCACCTGAACTCTAATGCAGCTTGAGAGGAGTTTGGGCTAGGGATCATTCCCAATGTGTGTGGTCTGTAAAGCACCTTGTTCCTGATCCCTGACTGCATGAGTGCATCTGCTCTCTGGTGTTGCCCTACTTGAAAGCCCTGCATGGAGTCAGGCATCAGTCGTGCCACTCTGAGACAGCAGCAGAATGTGGAGCTGCTCTTTGTCTCAGATAACTTGTAATCTAGCTAGGCAGATATGGCTGGAGAGACTGGGAGGTGGATGCCAGCCTTGTCACATTGCTAATTGCTTTCTCACCAGAAAGCACTTAACATTTGCTTTGTGCATGAGGTTGTAAAGAAAAACGCCCTGCAGTGTCACCGAGTCTGTGCTGCTGCCCTCTGTGTAATTAATGAATTAGAGCTGGCAGGGGAGGGGTGGGAGGCAGGAGAGTGCTCAGACAAGTGTCACCCTGCCTCTGGCTTGCTCTCATGTACACATTTGGCACTTGTAGAATACAGGACAGAGAGCTTGCTGGTCTTTGGTCTGGCCCTGTGTGTCTGCCCTTAGCTGCTGATGTGGCACTGCTTGGAGGGGCAGCTGTCCTTTGCTGTCCCCTCCTCAGGTGCGCTCCGAGGGGTGGCTCCTCAGTGCTAACAGCCTCCCCTGACTGATCTCTCTGCACAGAGAACAAGCTGGCCGCCCAAGGTGCCCTCTGGACCCTTACTTTATCATGCCAGATAAGTGCAAGTGCGTGGATTTCCAGGTCCTGAAGCTGCAGGAGTCTCCAGATGCCGTGCCACACGGGGAGATGCCCCGGCACTTGCAGCTCTACTGTGACAGGTACTGGCACAGCCCTGCCACCCTGCCCCTGCTGGCTGGCGCTGCTGCCATCCTTTCCCACCACCATGCTCTGCCTGTCTCCCCTTAGGTACCTGTGTGACAAAGTTGTCCCAGGGAACAGAGTCACTATCATGGGGATCTACTCCATCAAGAAATCTGCACAGAGCAAGAACAAAAGCCATTACAATGTGGGGGTGGGCATCCGGAGCGCTTACATCCGTGTGGTGGGCATCCAGGTGGACACAGAGGGCTCAGGTGAGGGCTGCTTTTGGTGTGCATTTGATCTGTGTTGGTAGCCTGGTGTTGGGAGACACTTCCCACCCTGTTCCTGAACAAGGAAGTGATCCCTCAGCAAGAACTGTTTGAAATCACAGCCTTCATCCTTCTCTGCTGTTTATGTAGCAGAAGGTTCAAGCCATTCCAGGGTCTGACTTGTCCTGGGCTCTCTAAAGTCATGTCCTGTAAGGCTTGTTCCCAGTCATGTTAAATGAGGAGGTCTCAGCCTGGGTCCTCCAGGGCTAAGCAATCCCTGAGGATCCCAGCTGAAGTCCATGGTTAAGACTGTATTTAAAACGTGGTCCTGACTTAATTCTCCCTCTGGTTCCTGCAGAGCTGCTTTGCCCAAGATCCTTGCTTTTTCTTACCAGGTTCTAAGGACACAGCCTGCCTAGCTGGGTTAGCAGATGCTTGCCCTTGCTTACCCTTTCTACCTGGTGGCACTTGGCGTGATTTTCAAGAGGGGATTTTGGTTGCAGTGTGCATGGGGGGAGTGATACAGTTTCCTCTAAGACCTCTGTTTGTTCACTGTTGCATCCTTCCCCTCATCCCTGTACAGGACACAGCTTCAGTGGCTCGGTGACCCCTCAAGAAGAGGAGGAACTTCGTCGCCTTGCTGCCATGCCCAACATCTACGAGACCATTGCCAAGAGCATCGCGCCCTCCATCTACGGCAGCACTGACATCAAGAAGGCCATCGCCTGCCTCTTGTTTGGGGGCTCCCGCAAGAGGTGGGGAAGGGTCAGCCCTGGTTTCCAGAGGCACTGTTTTGTTACCAAAATAAACGCTCACCGTCTCTCCTCCCTCTCTCCTCCCAACCCCGTCTCTCCAGGCTCCCGGATGGCCTGACCCGCAGAGGGGACATCAACTTGCTGATGCTGGGGGACCCTGGCACGGCCAAATCCCAGCTGCTGAAGTTTGTTGAGAAGTGTTCGCCCATTGGGGTACGTGGCTTGAGGTGCCCACGTGTAGCGCACCCCTTTTCTCCCTTCTGCTCCATGTCTAGCCCCAGAGTCAGGACTGTGGTCATGGCAGACACCTGCCTGTGCATCCGCAGGCAGACAGGCTGGCAGAGCACGAGCTGCCATTTCCAGTACCAGCCTAGAAGGGATGGGCAGTGAGGGAGGGAAGGTGAAGAAGGTCATGCCTTTTATTATGCTGTGAGCCAGGCTGTTAGCAAATGTCCAAAGACGTGCCTGGTGCTGCTGTTTATTGTTGAGACCTGATCAGCAGAGGGGCTGGCTGGTCAGCACAAATTAAGTTGACTGCATCTCAGGCACGGACCTCCAGCTTGAGCCCAGACATAGAATTATGTTTTCAGCTGTGTTTTTTTGTAGTCTCTATTAAACTCAGCCTCTGACTGTATTGTTCCCTCCAGGGGCAAACAGAGCTAATGCAGCAGCCCACCAAACAATGAATCACTCCCACTTCTGTACTTAATATCTGTGTTTGTGTCTGCATGCCCTCCGGTGTGTCACAGCTGCTTAGTCTGAGGCTTGGGATGAGGCAATAGCCCTGCTCTTCCCCCAGCACATCTGCTTTTTACATGTGCTGAGGGCTTTTCTTGGAGGTTCTTCCCTCGGGAGCTCCGGGTTTTGTGGTGCCAGGGATGTTTTGTCTCTCAGCTGGAGCAGTGGCCTCCTGGGTGCTGCTGCAGCTGATGTCCTGTCCCTTTCCTTGTTCCACATCCTAGGTGTACACCTCAGGAAAAGGCAGCAGCGCTGCTGGCTTGACAGCCTCAGTGATCCGTGACCCTGTCTCCAGGAATTTCTTCATGGAGGGAGGAGCCATGGTGCTGGCAGACGGAGGAGTGGTGTGCATCGATGAGTTTGACAAGGTGCCTGTGGGGCTGCCTGTGGGAGTGGGAAGGAGAGCCCTTGGGGTGCCAGCCTGTCCCAGCAGAGCCCAGAGCTGCAGGAGGAAGGGCAGCTCCTCTGAGACTCCCTCGCTTCCTTCCAGGGAAGGTTGGGGATGGGGTTGCAAGGAAATGCAGTTACATCCCGCCTGCTTGGGCAGAGGTCCTCAGACCTTTATGTTGGGGCTCACTTCAGTGAGTGTGTGGCAGAGGTGACTGATGGTGACTTTTTCTCCTTGCCTGGTTTCTCTCACTGGGATGTGAAGATGCGGGAGGATGACCGTGTGGCCATCCATGAGGCGATGGAGCAGCAGACCATCTCCATTGCCAAGGTGAGCTGTGGGTTGAGCATGCTGCCCTGAGGTGGGAATCTGAGAGCCCTGCAACCAGTGGCCACACATCTTTTGCCAGAACTGCCCATTTTAGAGCCCAGGCAGTGGTATTGATTGTTGCTGGTGTCACTGAGAGCAGTCAGCCCTGCCTGGAGGCTTTGGGCAGCCTGAACTTCATGGCTTCTCCTTGCTGCTGGCTGTCAGGCTGCACCTGCAAACCCATGCTTTGTGCCAGAGCTGCCCAGGAGGACTCAGCCCTGTCTGCCCAGTGTTTGTCTCAGATCACAAACCTGGGGTGAGGTCTCCCCTGTCTCTGCCTCGACAAAAGGTTTTAAATGAAATTACTCGGTGCTCAAGTCTCAGCTGAAGCCGGTCCCCTTCCAGAAGGACATGTGTGTCCTGTCCCACCATTACAGAGCAACTGGGTGCTACTTTGGGGCTTTATATAAATGAAAGTGATTGACAGTGAGTCATTGAAAATGGCTTTCAACCTTTCACTGAATAATGACTTGCTGTGACATGGAGGGGGTCTTGACACAATTCTTTTTTTTTTTTGCCTTCACCCACAGGCAGGAATCACAACCACGCTCAACTCTCGCTGCTCAGTTCTGGCAGCTGCCAACTCCGTCTTTGGGCGCTGGGATGACACCAAGGGCGAGGAGAACATTGATTTTATGCCCACCATCCTGTCCCGATTTGACATGATCTTCATCGTTAAGGATGAGCACAATGAGGAGCGAGACATGGTGCGTGGAGTCACGGGTGCAGCTGGACTCAGGGTGCCCCTTCTTTGGGAGGAGGAGGAGGCAGGGGCCTTCCTGCTCTCTGACTGCCTCTGCTTTCCCAGACGCTGGCCAAGCACGTGATGGCCTTGCACGTGAGTGCCTTGACGCAGACCCAGGCCGTGGAGGGCGAGATTGAGCTCAACAAGCTGAAGAAGCTCATCTCCTTCTGTCGGACGTGAGTGTCTGTCGGGTGTGCCTTTGGCACCTGGGAGGCAGTGGTGAGAGGCAAAGCACCCGGCACTCTGGGTGCGCTTTGTCTTAACTCCTGCCTTGGGAAAAGGCTGCAGGAGGAGCTCTCAGTGGTGCTGCAGCGCCCAGGGAAGAGAGGGCTGCCCAGGGGTCCCTCCCCTTGGGCGCTGGCTCCAGCTGTGTCCCCCTTGCAGGAAGTGTGGCCCTCGGCTGTCGGCAGGGGCGGCGGAGAAGCTGAAGAACCGCTATGTCCTGATGCGCAGCGGCACCCGCCAGCACGAGCAGGAGAGCGACCGCCGCTCCAGCATCCCCATCACTGTCCGGTGGGCAGCACCCCCTCCTCGGCCTCAGCGCCCCTGGAGCTGGGCTGTGTTACTGGGCTCAGGAAGGGGCTGGGCTGTGAGGGGGTGGCCCGAGCCCTGAAAGTGCTGTGGGGGGAGGCAGGAGGTGCATGGAGTGGGGTAGGTGGGGATGGCAGGAGCTGGGGGGAAGAAAATGCCCTTGAAGCGGCAGTAGAAAGCAGGGAATGTCTCTGGTGGCTGCAGGCAGCTGGAGGCCATTGTGCGCATTGCCGAGTCCTTGGCGAAGATGAGGCTCCAGCCCTTTGCCACCGAGGCAGACGTGGAGGAGGCCCTGCGGCTCTTCCACGTGTCCACGCTGGATGCGGCCATGTCAGGCAGCCTGTCAGGTGAGGAGGAGATGCTCTGTGCTGGGGGTAGGAGAGACATGCTGGGCCTGGCTGCTCAGGGCAGGGAGAGACGAGATCTTCTCTCAGGACCTGGCTCTCAGGGGCAGGTGCTGGACCTCCTTCCTGAGCAAAGACAAAGCAGTGCTTTGGGCAGCAAGGGGCCAGCGTGGGACTGTGCTTCACAGGGAGAGCAAAGGCAGACACTGTGCTGCTCAGGGGAGGGCTGGTTTAGACGCTTGTGGTCCCAAGGGCGGAATCTGGTGCTAGGTGTGGTTCCCCAAACCTATTAATCCTCTAAGATCTTTTCCTATGGGCGTGAAGACAATGTTTCCTTGGGCAGCAGCATGGAACAGAGAGTTTGAAGAAAGCTCCAGCAGCCAGGTCCTCATTGAGTTCTGTGGTTGGAGCTCCACAGCCTTTTACAGTGGAGTTGTTCATGGGTTCCCTAAAGTCTGTAAGCTGTGCTGGTGTGGTGGGAGACACAGGAGCTGGGCTCTGTGTCCTGGACAGTGACAGCTGAGCAGCACAAAAGCTCACTCAGTGTCTCCCTGCAGGGGCAGAAGGCTTCACGACACAGGAGGACCAGGAGATGCTGTCCCGCATTGAGAAGCAGCTCAAGCGCCGCTTCGCCATCGGCTCCCAGGTGTCCGAGCACAGCATCGTCCAGGACTTCATGCGCCAGGTGGGTCAGGGACCCAGGGAGGGCTGGGCTGTGAAACCAGGGACCCCAGGCTGCTGCTGGGGGCATGAAACCCCTTCCTCAAGGGCAGACTGGTTAACCTTTTGGTCATGCGTTAGAAATTGTGTGTAGGGAATGGTGTGCAATGTGATTGCAGAGTTTAAGGAGACTGAGGTAAGTTTCTGCAAAAGCTCTGAGGCTGTTTGGGGTCCTACCCTTGAAACCAGAACTGTTTGATTTGTGACACTGGCTGCAGTCAGATCTGAAGTAGGGAAAGGGGAAGGAAGCATCAGTGTCTTGGGCTTGCTGCTTTAGAGCGTCCTAACCAGGCTTTGGCAGAGGTTCCTGCTGAGCTCCTGTTGGCTATTCTGTGCTGGCTCACCTTCCCCCACTGTCCCCCTTTGCAGAAGTACCCAGAACACGCCATCTACAAGGTGCTGCAGCTGATGATGCGGCGGGGGGAGATCCAGCACCGCATGCAGCGCAAGGTCCTGTACCGCATCAAGTGACCTCCCTGTCCCAAGCTCCAGGAGGGAACTGCTGCTGCTGACACTGCCCAGGAGCAGGCAGAGTGCCCCTGGGAGCTGGGGCCTGCTCCTGAAAGAAGCTTTTCCTCGGGGAGCCCAAAAGCCCCAGGCCTCCATCTTGAGGGTTTGTGGTGGTCAGGGCATCCCTTGTGTGCTCTGTTGCTGTGTCATGTCTGTGTTTCTTTGAACTTTAAAAGCTTTTAGTTTGTATTAAAATAAAACCTGATATTGGTAACTTGGGATCTTTGCTCCTGAGGGGCAGAGGGGATGGATCTCCTTCCTTCTTTGAAGGGGGTGCAGGATTTTGGATAGAAAGGTGTCCCTCCTGCTTCCCTCCCTTATGCACTTACTCTCATTCAGGCTCCAGTCTCATGGGCAGCACCAGCAGCCCTGAAGGCAGAAACTCATTTCTCACTCAGGGTTTGTCTGTTAAGGCATGAAGCCTGTTGGCACAAGCTGTCCAGTTGGGCTCAGCAGTGCAGGAGGCACTTTACCACTCCCTGTGTGCAGTCTGCTGCTTCCTTCCCCCTCAGCCAGTGGCAGTGAAGGAAATTATTTGCTGTTTGTTCCCTGCTCTTTGCTAATCCCTCTTTGCTCTCTTCCAGGGCTGCAGCAGGGACACCCTTTACCCTGGAGTGTTAAAGGGCTGTGTGAAAGTCTTGTTTGAGGCATGGGCAGAGTTCCCTCCTTGCTCCAGTGAGGATGGAGATGAAGGATAATCCCCATGACCTGTGTGCTGCCCTCCAAGTGGTCCCTGCCACCTCCTCCTTTATGCCAGTGGCCTTGGGGAAGATTGTCCCACACACCAGAAGCCTCTCCTGGACACTGCCCCAGGGTGCCCTGTGCAGCTACTCACCCTTCTGCATTTGCAGCACAACCTTGCACTTGAAAACTTGGCAGATTTTTGTTATTTCTAGCAAATCAGTACTGGCTCTCTCAGATGTTCTCACAAAGGTGTATGGTGCTGGTAGGGCCCTGCTCCCAGCAGCCTGTGAGGACAGTGGTGGGGGCCTTGGAAGGCAGCAGTGTTGGGTGAGCAGAGCTGCTGCCCGTGGTGGACAGGCTGGTGCCTGTGGCTGCTTTCAGGCTGAAAAACCCCAGGAGAGGTTTCAACAGCAACAGAAACGTTCAGGGCCAGCAGAGGGTACCAGAGCCTCGAGGATGCCAGACTGTGGCTCTGCTCGTGGCGCTGCCTCCTTCTCCTAGAGGGAAAACCAAGGGATCCCAATGGGCTGTGCTGTGCACTCAGTGTGGCAGCGCCACAGGAGGGCTGGGCCCCACTGCAGCACTTGGGGTCCAACAGCATCCCTCTGCTGCTGGGTTTGAGAGGCACATGGTGCACTCCGTGTGTGGTTGTGGAGTTGGAAGTCTGGAGGGGTTGGGTGCTGGCATGGGAGAGACTGGCTGTAAATTAGAGCCTTCTGCTCTTCATTGTCCCATTTTTTGGTTAGGGACAGCCTTTGTGGAGGGCTAGAAGGAAGAGAAGGCTGGCCTAGACCCCAAAAGAATAGGCCAGGATAGGTCTCTCATTCCAGTGATTTTATTGCCCCATGTTTTTGCATGTGCCAAGCACCTTGCAGTGTTTCTTGGATGCCCCAAGCAGTGCTGGGGCAAAAGAGGGCCCCTTTGTTTCCTCTCAGGAAAAAAAAACAGCACCTTTTGTCCTCACAGTGCTCCCTGGATGTAAAAATAAGAGAGGGATGTTGCTGCTCCATGGAGGGGATCATCTCCAGGAATAAGTGTAAGTGGATGTGGGAATAACAGCCACATCCTGCCCTAGAAACTGAAGTTCTCAAAACTCCAGGTGTCTGTGAGAGCATCCTGCCCTCCTCACGAGCTGGCAGCGTCAGGAGGGGCTCTGGGGGCAGGGTCAGCACGGGCCTGAGGCAGCAGCCTGGTGTTGTGGCTGTGTTTCTGCCACGGCCCCTGCAGAGCTGCAGTAATGGGTCCTGCAGGTCTCTCAGCCCCTGCCAGTGTCCCACAATTACCCCTGTGCCTGCTCTGCAGGTGCAGGCAGTATCTGTGTCCTTTCAGAGGTGCACAAGAGCCCAGCAAAGAGGGGAGTGTGCGTGGGAGGGCAGGATCAGTACCCACAGCCTGCTGCTAGTGCTGCCTCTGGAGGAGGCCGAGCCTCTGCTCCCAGGCTGGAAAAGAACACCCAGTGGTGGGGCTGCATGGGGAGAGAGATGGGCACAGGGTAACGGAACACAGTGCAAAGGGCTCTATTTCCCTCATGTACCTTCCTTCCCTCCTGGCTTCTTTTCTTCCCTCATCAGGCACCCCCTCATCATCACAATTCTTTTTTTCTGTGCTGGAGCAAAAGGACATGGCTGGATATTGGCTGCTGCTGGCTGCCAGAGGTGGTCATGTGTCATTCAGAGGTTTTAAATGAGCCATCATCTCCAGGAACCTCAAGCTGTGCTGGGCGTTGGCAGGTGTGGAGGTTGGAAATTGTCATTTTTTAATGTTGTGTTCGTGACATGATAAGAGCTGAGGTGGATTTCTGTGCTGGGGATCAGAATGATTGATGTCTTTGTGCCAAGAGCTGTGTTGATGATATGGTACGAGGTTATGTAAGTGTGCATACGACGTGAAACAACATCTTTTAGCAATTAATGCATGCAGTGTTACCACAAGGAGCGGAGCTGGGATGTGCACAACTGGCATTGTTTGGAACTTGAGCTCACTGCTTGGTGCTGACTTGTGTTGAGCACAGCACTGCAGGTGGAAACTGTGTGAGGAGCAGCAGTTCTCAATTGGGTAGGTGCACAGTGATATCTATTTGATAAAGGACCATCATCCTCCTGGTGAAGGTGTGTCAGTCTCATCTGAAGTTCTGGCATGCTGAGATTTGGGATAAAGTCCCTGTCCAAGTGTGGTTAGATGACCAAAAATACTAACAGAGAGAGCAAAACCAGTCAGGCTTGGCCAGTTGGATCTGAGCAGCAGAGCATTGCCTTACCTGGCCTGCTGACCTGGCCCTGTCCCTTCCTCACCTCAGTGCTGCCTCTGGCACAGGAAGCCCCTTCCCTGCCCCTGGCTTGGCTCTCTGGGAAGCACAGCTGGATGAATGTAATCACCCCAAACCAGGCAGGCACCAACAAGGATCAGGTGCCTTTCATTCAAAGCTTGGGCTGTGGTAGAAGCCCTCTTGCCCCAGTGAATTAGTACCTGAAGAACTTGTAAACTACATCTGATTCTGCATGAGATGGGTTCATCTGTGTGAGTGGATCACTCCAAAGACATCCAGTCCACTGGGCTCTTGCCAGCATTTTTGGTTGTCTGAGGACATCACCTTAAGCTGCACTAGGGAAGGTTTAGGTGGGACATTAGGAGGAATTTCTTCACAGAAAAGATGCTTGGAATGGGCTGCCCAGGGAGGTGTGTAAGGAAAGACTGGACGTGGTGCTTAATGCCACGGTCTAGTTGACATGGCGGTATTAGGTCATAGGTCAGACTTGATGATCTCAAAGGTCTTTTCCAATCTAATGGATTGTGATTCTGTGAAGCTCATCAGAATATTTCTGTGAAATGTCAGTGGAGCTCCACTACTGTAAAATCCAGCAAAGCTGAGTCATCACATCTGCACCACTCAGATTTCTTCCATCTCTGTGTGGGATGAGAGCTGTTGCAATGCAGCAACATAACCTCTGAGCATGTTGTGAGTGTCACTTCCTCCATAAAATAAAACAGAACCCAACTGCAGAGTCCTGAGGGCTATTGCTCAAGGATGTGAGATAAACACTGGCGGGTGGGATTGGCTGATATGGGCAATGTGAGAAACAATCTCATCTGGTCCAGCAAGCACCAACCTCAGACAAATGAAGCTGGGACTCCTTCCCCCTTTCTGCTGCTGACTTAGTTGAGCAAGTGACTTTATCTCCTTGCCTGTTCTGGATAATGACCTTTTTGGAGCACAGATCACTTACCATGATTTTGTGCAGTGCCTGAGAGAACCAGTAGCCCAATACCAGTGGCAGAGTTTACTTGCTGGCCTAAGTAACACTAATACATTCTAGGCTTCTCCAGCCCTGGTTAGAATGAGAAATTTATCTCCTGCAGGCAAAGAAATTCTTTTGACTTGCTCTGGACCATGCCAGAGAAGATCAAGAAATGGAGTCAGACATGGTGCAGCAGTGCTGTGCTGCCATGTGGAGCAGCCCCGTGGCATGGGCCGGGGTGCCTGTGCAGTGCTCTGCTGGGTGGGGCTCCCATGCTGAGTCTCAAGTCCTCTAAGTTTGGTTGGCAGCCTGTACCCCCTAATTCTGGGCTAGGTTCCTTCAAAAGCCCAAACCACCCATTTCATTCTCCCACAGCAGTGATGTACCAGTGTCTGCCACTGCTCTTTGCCATGTTTTGCCATCCTTTTGCAACATCCTGTGCTCTTTCCTTTGCTCTTTTTGCTCACTTCTGCTCCAGGTCTCTCCCAGCAATCCCAGGCAGTCCATTTACTCCTCCTCCCCTCCATTTCATGCCTCATGCCCACTCTCTTCTCTCATCTGCATGGTCATCCCCTCCTATTTCCCTTCCTGGCCATTGTGGTCTGTCCCATGCCACCCTGTCACCTTACAGAGTGCTCAGCAAAAGCCTCCCTGCTCCACAGGCAGGCAGGACAGCAGGGAATAACCTGCTGGATCAACTCTCAGCACTGCCTGTTAGCAGCAGGACACCAAGGGACATTCCTCAGAGAACACTGCCTGGACTGTCTGCTGTGGCCATTCCTCTTCTCCTTGACCTTCAGCTTTTACCCAGCCAAGGTGCTCCACTTCCTCTCCCCATTATTTATCTTGCCTCCCTTTTCTATTTTTTCATAAAGCTTTTGTTTTTTGGTTTTTTTTTTTTCTCAGACTAGAGTGTGGATAATTTGGCCAGCAATGCCCCAGATCTCTGGCCAGGAAAGCCAGGCAGCACTGGTTTATCAGCCTTCTGGGCCCTCAGAACAGCAGCAGGAGCACTGTCCTGCTTGCCTTGACCCCAGTACCCATGGACTGCTTGCTGAGTGGGAGGCAGCTCTGTCCATCGCTGGCCAGTGCTGTGTGCCCATCAGCGTCCAGCACCTCTGCAGTTTAAATAGGCATCTATAAATAGATGCCCAGGCATCGTTCCTTTCTGGAAAGCCTTCACTTGATAGAGTCTGTCAGGTTTCAAACTGCACCTCGTACTTTTTACACTCTGAAACAAATGATCAAAAAGGTGAACTTCAGTATTTCACTAGGACTCTGGAGCTAAGTGCTTAATGTTAAAGATATTTTTAAGATTTTTAGAGAAACAGTTGACAGCTCATCTAGCATACAGGTAATATCACTGTCCTAGACCCTTGCACCAGAATAAGGTGCACAGTATACATTATCAGATATCTTCCATTTGTGTTTTGTAATGAGGAGGTGTTGGGTGGTCTGCCCAGGAGTGCAGACTGTCACCAACCTGGGAAGTGTGGGTCATTCATGTGGGTCATCCATTTGTCATTCATGTGGGTCCAGCAGGTGAAGGGTGAGGGCATGATCTGGGCAGAACCAAAGATACAGAGGAAAACAGCTCTGCCAGCAGCACAGGGCTCTAAGAAACTGCTCAGTGCCAGAGTCCTGCATACCTGATGCTCAGTCCAGATCTTTTGGCAGCATGGCTGCTGCAGTGGGGGAACTACAATGTCTGATTTACCTGCCTTCTCTTGAGTCAGGCAATTAAAATACCAAGCTTTCCACAGTAACATCACTACTGCCATGCTGCACCAACATGGCTTTACTGTGCCCTACTCAGGGACAAATGCAACTTAGAGTAATAGATAAATCCCATGCAAAGAGGGTGAAGCTTCTGCTGTTGCATCTCCTACACTGGAGAAAAGGGTAATGCAAGGTCAGAGGACCAGCTCAGAAGGAGAAGCCCAGCATTTGAGTCCCTTCTCTATGAGAAAAACCAGAAGACCTATTTGTTTGTGGCTCCTGCTGCAAGCCCCAAATCCAGAGACACAATTTACAGTCGTGACCCCTTCACCTTTCTTGCTCCTCCGAGGATAAAATGGTTTCCTGTTTATTTCAAGGGACAGCTGTTGTATGCACAGGGGAGAGCAGCACTCATGGTTAATGTGGCTGATGTCCAGACACGTTCTGCAGAAGTTGCTTGTTTGTTTGCTGGGCTGTCCAGCAGCTGCTGAATGTCCAGCCTTTGGGAATAGGAGACTCCCAGGCAATTCTCAGATGCTAGAGCATGGGAGAGGACTTGTTCCCCCCACACTGGGATTGGCGGGCAGGGAACAGGTCCTGAGGTCTTTTTCAACATCTGCCATGTGCTGAAGTATTTTAGGAGCTATTAGGTCCTCCTTTGACTTCTTCACCTGGCTCATGTGTGGCCCAGAGATGTTTTGTGTCACCCCTGGGAGAGCAGAGGCAATGCTCTGCCTCGGGATCCCATAACCTCAGTAAATGCTGCTACACATGATTTGGGGTTCATAGCCAAGGCTGTGAGACATCCAGGACCAGTGAGGGAAAATTTCTGCAGTCTGGGCACTGACTGAAGGCAAGAGAAGTCTTGGGGTGTAGACAATCCTAAAAATATTATCACCATGGGAGTCACTCCTCAGGCTGCTTTTGTGGTCACTTGGACAGAAGAAAATGTCCCAGATGTGGAGGATGCAGCTCCAGGGAGGTTCTCTGCCAGACATGCCATCACCATAGGCCATTTTTGATCTCCTCCATCAGCTTGGAAGAGGCAATTCAAATTGCATACCCATGGGAAGGAAGCATCAAGGACAATTAAATACAAGAGAAAGACAAAGCTTGATGGCCCCTGCCTCTGTATGTTTCTTTGTTGACATCAAGAGCACTTCTCATGTTTACTTTTCTTCTTGCATCTGCCTGCCAGGGCTGTGTTGGCTGTTTATGTTTTTTAATGCTACATTGACCCAGATTTGGAACAGGCAGGTGGTGATCCAGGCAGTGGGTTTGTATCTGACTCTGCTTATGCAGTCAGCTATGAAATGCTGAAATGGAAAGAAATCAAAGCCTAATCTCCAGTGACCCATACACAGGCATCAGAGTCACCACCAGAGTCTGGAACTGGGGCACTGAGATACAGGCTGCAAAGTGGAGACCTGGCAAGAGCTGGCCTAATGAATCAGTTGTGCCCTCTGGTCAAGCCTTTGCTGGTACCAACCCAATATATTTACTCATTGGCTTTGATTTTCAGCAGCACATCCTGTGTGCACCTCCAGGCTGGAAAAAGTGCTGGCTCACAGGCATTGCAATAGCTAAGGGCTTTGGAGAGCTCCTGTTGAAGTGGCAATTTGTTTAAAGCATGTCATCCACCTGCGTATGACACAAAGAGAATGGGAATGGTTCTGTTCTGGGTCACAGCAAGCAGCAAGAGGTAGGTGAAACCTGTACAGTTCAAATGACTGTAACTTCTCTGCTAGTTATTTTCTCTGCTTTCCCTGGTCCCTTTTGTGGCCTCCCTCGTGTGAAGGTGGCAGCAGCACAAAAGAAACAGTGAGAGGCTGCCCAGGGCACCACTGGGTGGAGGCAAGAGAAGCACAGGGCCAGTGGGAGCTGCTAGGAGGGGAGGTCTTGTGTAAAGCATGCCAGGGCAATCCCACGTCCCAGGGCTAACCTGTTCCCAAAGTGCTCCCCAGGTCTGTTATGCTCATTGGTGTAATCACATTTATTGCAGCAGGATGTCAGGGACAGTCCGGATCCTTGCCTCGCTATCTGGAAAGAAAGTAATCCCTGCTCAGTGCTTTTCAGCCAAATACATTGACAAATAGCAGAGGTGAGCACTGTAATATGTTAGTGAGAGAAAAAGGGATTGCAGCGCTTCTCTGCAGAAGGAAAATTGGTTTCTGTTTAAGCATAAGTTAAATATCAGAGAAATTATGATCTTACAAATGAAACATAACACCCCCAGGGGCTTATTCCTGTATCAGCCACTAATTTACTGCATGACCTTCAGTAGTTCATTCATTGCCTCCATCAATTTTTTTGTTAAACAAGCCCAGTGACAAATTCCTTTCTTGCCGAGGTCTTGTGAGGACTATGCATCTCCACCAGATCCTCACGGGATATATCAAAGGCAAAGTGTTTTCTCAACGAGATCTCACTTAATCTCCTCACTGATGTAATGTGGCACATTAGCTCGTTGTGCTAAGCCTGGAGCCTCCCACTCAGAGCCCATCCCACCTGCCTCACATGAAGGTGTGTGTTGCCCTTCTGAGCACACTTCCTTCCTCTCCCCCTGCTTCCCTGGATATCTTTGTAGTCTCCCTAACACCTCCGCCCTTGCCGTAGCACGCCAGTCTCCACAGAAGAGCCCTTGCCTTGGCACGGATTGGCAGAGCCAATCACTTCCCTTCAAAGAGAGGTGTTGCCTCAGCAACCAAAGTTTTGAAGTTGGGCAAAGTTCTGAAGAAAAATCCCAACCAATTGTGATGGGAAATGACACTCAGGAACAAATGTACCACGTTGCCATGGCAGCCTGAATACTTGCACAGAACTTGGTGTTTTGAAAATATAAAAAGATTTGTGCTTCAAATGAGTCCAACTAACTTAATGCCTTTGTCAGGTAGCTGCACAATGCCAAGGGTCTGGCATTTGTGTTTTATAGCTGGCATGTGAATGACTTCATCATTTCTGAAATGAAAGTAACTTCTGCTCTCAGTCTGATAGACGAGTATTTGAGACCACACGTTCTTCCAGGCTGCCTAGTCTGGTATTGATCTGTTAGGGTTATTTCTGTCATTTGAACTCCATCAGTTCTTGGTTGTCTTGGTTTCCACATCTGTGTTTCATCTGTTATTTCATTTGGTGTACTTCTCTGTCTCAGTGTCTGGGCTAAAAACAGCAGGTGATTTGTTCAAAGGGATGGGTCCTCTTGCTAGAACCACAGTCTTTCTTCTGAGCCATGAGGTGCATGAGTGGCTTACAGGGAACACAGACTTTTTCATACAGCTCTGTGAGCTGAACCAAACATGATTTTTCTGCATCAGCTAGATGCCTTCTCCTGATTACAGTGAGGAAGAGGAATAATCAGCCTGAAGGTATTCCTGTGCCTGTTGGACAGACTCACTTTCAAACCCAAATGTGAACTGAATTCTTCTGAGTCTGTAAGACCATCCAGATCTGGAGTGGTGGTGGCAAATGGTTTATCACCATTTGCCCTAGAAGGGCCTGATTCTTGTTTGGCAGCTTCTTGGTAGAGCTTCCTGTGACCTGGGAAGTAAGAGCAGAAGGAGGATGAGAAACTGAATTTTGGTGATCTGCTGCTGTTATTCTTCACTGCCACAGCCAGCCAGCCCTCTGGTAAAAGCAGTGTGGGTAGGAAAAGGGCTGTGAGATGCAGCAGGGGAACAGGCACTGGTCCAGTGCTGGGAAGACTGAATCCCAGACATTCATAGAAGGAGGCAGATTCTCAGTATTTAGCTGAGAAATAACCTGGGGCTCTGACACCACATTTCATTCCTTGCTGGTGAAAAGCTAAGCATGGGAACAGCTCTCTCAGCTGGCCAGAGCAAATATGACTTTGGCAAAGTCAACTCTTCTCTGTTGGCAGAGAAACAGCTCAGCTGAGGAGCACCACACCATGGGTGCAGCGAGGCCACGGACGGGTGCCCATGTGCCAGCTTGGCCTGAGTGCATGCACAGAGCACAGTGACACGAGCACTTCCCACCTAGGCTGGGCCACAGCTCAGAGATCACATCCCACCATCATCTGGGACTTTTCTTTGCCCCTTGTCCACTGGAGTGTGGACGCTGCTTCATCATCCTCAGCATCCTCCCCATTGCCCTGGGTGGGCCAGTGCTGGCTGCTCTGCCTTGTCGGCTGTGTGGGAGTGACCTAATTTGGAGAAATTGTGGGAGAAGCATTAGGAAGCCCACAAGGAAGTGGGAATTTCTGAGCTCCTTGGCAGGAGCTCAAGCCACGTATCTATCCCCTGCAGCTCCTGGGCACTCTTCCCTGGTTCATCTACTCCCCTGGTCCATGTGTGCATCTCACCTCAAATGTACCTCTCCAAGGAGACAGTTTATCTCTAGTGCTTTGGAGAGAGGAGTCACTGTTCCTAATTATTCAGCAGTACAAAGGTTTCTAGTCTCTCATTTTCCCCTGACAGTTTTATTATGGAAATATTTTTTACTCTGGGCTCTCTCCTTTGTGTTTTTGTGTGGCTTTTACAATAGGGGCTCTTCAGTGCTTGCTCTCAAGCAGCTCCAGTGAGACACTGGCTTCAGCCAAAACACACAGCTGCCTCTGAGGAGGCAGGCAGAGAAATGCTGGCTGTTCTGTAATGGCACGCTCAGCTCAGTCCCAGCTCCCCAGCCTCCACTCCTACACCTGCCTTTGCTTCTCTTGGCCTCCACAACTGCAGCAGACTGACAGGCAGTCAGTCCCATGCCTGGTGACAGTTCCTCTTTGCAGCTGTGCCCTGCCCATGATGTTTGGGACTGCAGGGCTATGAGCTTCACCCCTCATGGAGCTCCTCTTGCTCCTCCACCTAAATTACTCTGTCTTATCTGCTGTTTGTACAGAGCCATGCCAACAGATGGAAAGGTGTGAGGTGTGGGACATACCCAGCAGATGAAGATGGGATTTGGAAAATAAATGGAAAAAATGTAAGGTCACTCAAAATACTCACTTCAAATGGATCCCTTGATCTGAGCCTGTTGAGGTCTGAGGCAGTTTTACTGGAGATTATTGTTACAATTATTTAATAAAGAAATTGTATAAAATCCATACTCATTAGTACATTTGAGATTGTTCTAGTTTACTAGACAAGTAAGTGCTCAAGCCTACAGCAACCCCATTTAGGAGGTTTATTTTGTGCCATGAGAGCTAAATATATTTCTGAGCCACACACTTTATATACTTAGACAGAAACCTCTTCTCAGTCTATGTAAGAAAAAGCACAGAGAGGCATCATTAACCAAAATTAAAGTATTGTCCTGCCCTTGATCCTGTCCACCACATTTTGCAATTTTGCACGGAATGGGTCTGTCTCCTCTCAGTGCACAGGCTATAAGGGTATCACAGTCACCATGTGAGAGCAGGGCATTGAAAGTTGATTGTGTGTACCCCAGCCCAGGGCAGTCAGTCTGCCCCAGCAGTGGAAGCTTTCGGGGAGTGGGATCTGTGTAGGGTGCTCAGATAAGGAGGGAAGGTCTGTTTCATGTTAGGTTAGTATTTTCTGCTTGTGTTGTAGTTTCTATTAGAAGGGATGAGTAAAGTTGAATTGGTGGGAATGAAGCAGAACTGGTTTTCTAGAGAAGTCCCAGTGGATCCATGGTGGTTGCTTTGCTAATACTTTATTGCTCAGAGTTGACTCACTCTGTCCAGAGGGGACCTGATCAGCAGCAGCAGAAGCTGCCTCGCAGGACAGAGCGTGGTGATGTGGCTTTTTCCCAGGATGGTGGAGAGGACCACGTGCCATAACCTCTGACAGTTCCTCACAGGGCCTGTCAGGAAGGTTTCTGCAGTGTGGCTCTGTGGCTGCCTGCAGTTTTGGTGCTTGGGCTTTGATATGTGCACATGTTTTTGTGTGTGTGCACTCATCTGTAAGTTGTAAATTGCTGTGCTTCTCAACCAAAAGACACTGTAGCTCCTTCTCAACACCCTTGAGAACTGCTGGCTGGAAACAATACCAGCATAAATAACAAGGGAGACCTGCAATTTCCCACATCCCAGCTCCTTGCAACCAGGGCAGAGCTGTTCTTGTGCCCTGGGGCTGTACTCGTCCTTCTTGTGTGCACCCCTGGGGCTGCCAGTGTGAGATGCAATGGTAAAATGGGTTTTCCAGTAACTTTCCTCAACAGATCTCCCATCTCTCACACCAGGAGGCCCAGCATGTCCTCTCAGGATTGGTTTGCACCCAGGCCCAAGACTGAAGACGCTGCTGCTTTGAGGAGGCAGTGGCAGCATATCTCCCACATCCAAAGGAATGAGCAGAAGACAGCAGAAAGAGATGAAAGCATGATTAACACCCAGGAGCACCTGAAATCAGAAGAGAGGTGAGAAGCATCACCTCTGAGTATTGAGGCCATCAGGCTGGAGCTGGAGCAGGCAATGACAGGCACACAGAAATAAATGACTCACTCAGAAAAAGGTCAGCCACACTTGATTTGCCAGAGCCAATTTGTGGTGAGCGTGCAAGCTGGGACACGCAGCAGTGACCACTTTCAGAAGATTTGTTTTGAGGCCACTGTGAATGTCCCTTCTTGGAAACCCTTGCCTTGAGAGCTTTCAGCCAGCAACATCTCACACTGAGGAGGATGGGAGGGGGGCACAAGCAGAGGTCTTTATTTGGCAGGCAAGGCTGGTCAACAAATGGAAAATTTTAGTGAAATCAAAAACATTAGGAGTTTTTTTTTTTTTTCAAAACTTCATGTTAGTATTGTTTGCTTTCTCAAAGAGAAAAGAAAAATGCTAGAATTTCAGATGAAAAAACCCCACTTTTTAATTTTCAATACTTCATTTTCTACCAAATCCAGGTGTGGAAATTGGTGAAGATGGCTTCATAAAGGACTGAATGAAGATTCATCTTGGAAGGAATAAAATAGGTAATTTCTAAACACATTAAGGGACAAGTGAGATGATTTTCCACAAGAGTATTTTGTCATGCCGTGTTCCTTGTCTCTCTCAGTTTGCACAGAGGGTCATTCCATGAGTACCCACTTAGGACACCCTTTGGTAACAACATCCTCTCAGCAGAATTGTCCTGGGACAGCTCAGATAACAGAACAAAACATTTCTTCTTCTAAAAACAGCTCCCAGGCAGTCTCTGGGCACTCTCAATCTGATTATTTAAGTGGAGTTTGAGTACAAGATGTGATTTGGTCATTACAAACTCCCACCCTTAAATAAATTTATATTGGTGTTTCACAGGAATGTTTACTCCTGCTTCCCCGAGTTCCAGACATTAAACAAATGGGTTTTGCTTAATTAAAAGCACTCTGCAGGGGTGCTCCCTTAGCTGGGAGATGAGAGATGAGGAAAGGAAACAAATGGGGGGAAATGAGATGTATTTCTTCTTCTCTTGAAACTGCAGATTTGTGTCAGGATCTCCCATTCCACAATTTTTTTTTTTTAATACATGGGGTTGTTTGGCTTCAGAGTTAAAAATCCATAAAGCAAACCAATTCATTTTAAGTTTCCCATATGGATCTCAAAAAGAACAAGATATTCCTTTGCACTGCAGCACAGTTGGGAGTCTTCCGTTTGGTTGGTTTTTCTTTTTTTTTTTTTCCTTCCATTTTTTCTTTCCCTGCTCTGGCAGGGTGGGAAGTGTTTCTGAAGGGTGTTATACCTCTCTCTCCCAAGCAGGACTTTCTGTTCCATGGCAGAGAACAAGCCCAGTTGAGAGGGGTCAGAACACATAGGGACAAGAGTAGTGTGCATGCTGTGCTGTACTGATGGAGAGGTGCTCTCCAGAATCCTGGGTCCTGAAGGCCTGGGAGCCCCCACAACTCCATAATTTCCAAGGGAGGTTCATGTAAGTCATGCCAGTGGAGCTAAGGTGAATGCAAGGTAAAGAAAGACGTGGTGCTACCAGCCTGAGATCCAACTCTCCTTTGCCTCCTCCAGCAGGCAGTTTTGCAGAAGGAAGAGTGCAGCATGCAGGGTAAGTCCTAAGTGGTGCTGCTCAGAAGAACCCTTCTGTATTGGAATATGAATCCCAATATTACCAGGTAGATTGTGCCTGGGCCAGTCTGACCCTTGCTGCTGGGCCGAAGGTGGCATCTGTGGTGTATCACCCCAGAGACACCTTTAGCTTGCTGGTGGTTTCAGCTGGGCACTAAACAAGTCCAGGCTTGTTAGGAACTCCGTTTACCTCAGGAAGAAGACTTCAGGCGAAGGTGAAGAGAAAAAAGGAGGGATTCTGCGGGAGGGTTATATCCAGTGGTTTATTCCATGGTTACAGAGGTCTGAACCTTGGGAAGAGCTCCAACAGAAACTCCGACCGCATGGCCTGCTTCACCTTTTAAGCTCAGGGGGAGGGGAGGGGAGGGGACAGATGAGCCAACAACCAGGTGGGGGGGGCGGGGTCTCAAGGGACGAGGGACACCTAGACAGGCCAGTGACCTCTGGGCCTGAGGGGCATCCTTTGAACTTGCCCAACCGCACGACGCCTTGTTGGAATGTTAGGCCTGATTGACAGGACTCACTCAGCAAGGGACGAGGGGGGAAGGGAGACGGGTATTGGCACACCTGGGGAAGGGACCTGAAAGTTTAAAACACACCGCAACACTTCTGAAAATCAGGAGTTATAGGAATTCCTGAGCCAGGAGATGCTTCTGGGTGCTGTGTTTAATAACCACTGAAGAAGCCAGCTACAGCTACCACAACATCTCATCAAGAAATTCCACTGGAGCAATAATGAGCATTTTTTGCCAAGAGCCAGAGAGCTCTTTGTGCTGTCATTTTAACTACATTTTTATACTTGACAGTTTTCAAAACACTATAAAGTTATACAAGAATGAACTGAATGCTGTTCTGCCTATGTTGGATTGTGAGCTGGAGCTGAATTTGGTGTTTCAGCCTAGCCTCTGTATTGCTAGAGGGAGAAATACTCGCAGCACCCTGTTGGTGTGCAAAAAAGACTCCCAATCATAAAGGAAATTGAGAAAACAACTCTCAGCTCTGTTATTATTTATAAAATGAGAATATTTCCTATCCTTATGAAATAATGTGTGAAGATATTTTCATAGAAAACTTTTGCAGAGCATCTCAGTGCTAAATTCTATGACCAAAAAAGGGTATCTTGGTGTTTCTGAACTGCTTTTTCTAAATCTAGGTAGTATTTAGGATTTTTCACTGGTCTTGGACACTTACTTGGCTCCAGAACACATGGCAAGTCACAGTGTTCTGGAGCCAAATGGTGTTCCTAGAGCCTCTCCTGGTACTGAGCAAATATGCAAGCAAAGGTTTCTGTGGAGCATTCACCTTATGAAAATGTTCCTACAGTGATGGAAGAGGAAAAAGTTTAAACAGCTGTTGAGAAAAGAGGGTTTTGCAGGAGTGAAATATTTCACATAATAAGCAAAACTTAAGAAGTAAGCTAAACACGAGGAATAACGAAACAACAGAAAGAAAAGCAGAAATATTTTGAAATACATCAGTGCATCCTCATAGAGATGCCCTTTAATCAACCTAGTGCCATTGGATTTGTTCTCTCCTCACCATTTAAGGAGCTCCTTGCATTTTCCGTGCAGCATTGTGACATTGATCCTAGCGTGCAATGAGTAATTGTGTTTTCTTTCAGTGAAAATTTCCAGCCCCCAGCTTGGTTTCTATAGCCATGTTCTTGCAACCATTCTTGAGAGGGTGCCTGATTTGTTCCACTTATTCATTAATAACATGTGTTGTGGCTTTTTCTGATGTAAACATTAGCCAGTCTTTCATTAGGTTTTTAATAAACTTGTCCACCACCACATACATTAAAATGAAAAATTATCAATGACCCCTTTTGCAAATCATTAATGATGACACGCAATTTGGGTGATGAATCACGGGTTTGCTGTAGATTTAGGCTATGTTTGTGTCCATCTCAGTGGAGTCTGTCCCCTTCTCCATGGTAACTGCTCTGCCTCTGACATCACTAGCCAAAATAGAGCATGGAGGTTATAAAATCCTGAGGGGGTGTGGGGTGGGGAAGAGTAAAGACAGACAGAATGAAAATATAATTCAATAAAGGAAAGTTCCTTAACACTTCAGTCACTGGACAGTGCCCCATGCAGGCAAAAGGTGTCTGAGATCTGAGAAATGGGGATATCAGGATTCCAGAGCTCAAGATTTGTGTGAAGTTATTGGAACAATTTGGAGAGCAAAACAATCTGTGACTTCTTTTAGGACAGAGTCGTGAAGCACTTTATCCATATAATTTTCTTTTTTGGCATCAAAAATCCTCTTCATCACAAGGAGGGTAAAGAGCCTGATGTTGGGAGTCAAAAAAGCAAAAGCTCTTTGACAGCTAGGGACAGCCACCAGAGCAGGAATCACAGAATAAATGTACTAAAACAGATGCCAGGAGCACTCAATCTTTATCACAACCTTTACCTGTGGCCTGGGATGCTGCTTTTCCAAAACCTAGACCCCAGAAGCCATGAACTAGGTGACAAAAATAAGAAAAAAGGGGAAAGGGAAGGGAAGGGAAGGGAAGGGAAGGGAAGGGAAGGGAAGGGAAGGGAAGGGAAGGGAAGGGAAGGGAAGGGAAGGGAAGGGAAGGGAAGGGAAGGGAAGGGAAGGGAAGGGAAGGGAAGGGAAGGGAAGGGAAGGGAAGGGAAGGGAAGGGAAGGGAAGGGAAGGGAAGGGAAGGGAAGGGAAAAGACATCTCTTAAAGAATTTTTAGGTTAAAAGAGATAAAATAACAAAAAAGACCAACATGGAAATTCAAAACCAGAAGGGAAAAACAACGAACCCAAGGTTTCTGTATTAACATTTCAGAGTTCAAAGTACAACTGGGAATTTCCTAGGCCCAGTTTAGGGTTCTGGAGCCACCAGCACTGCCATTCAGGTGCCACTGGAGGACAGGATTGCTTAGAGGGTGTGCTGTGGGTGTGGGGAAAGGTCAAGAGAAGGGGATGAGGTGGAGGCTGATCTCTGTGCATTGGGACAGGGCTGTTGGGCTGGGGAGGGTTAAGTGTTTCCTGGGGAATGGAAACTCAGCTCAGCCTTGTCAGAGCTCTGACGTGACAACACATATAAAATAAACACCAGTGGAGTGCTAAGATAAAGCACACACACCAGGCCTGTGCAATGTCGGGACCATTTTAGATCACTTCACAAAGCTATTATGCCTTTTTGACTTGTATTTTTAGCCAGTTTTAAATGTTTTGAAGACTGCTTCATTTAGGGGGAAAAAAGCTAATAATGGAGCCATGTATTTTCTTATTGCAGCCCTGCTTGATTTACACTGAAGGTATATGAAACTCTCTTTCTTTGAACAAAACAGGAATGAAACAGCAGGAAACAGTTTCTTTGTTCACAACTCTGAGGCAGCATTTAGTCCCACAACCTTTTTCTCTATGTTCTGTCATTCCTATGTTTTCCCTTTCTCAGTGCCAGCATTTTTCCCCCCTCATAAACCAGATGTAGCAGAGGTTTTGTTTATTTTTACTGTAATGAAATGGCTTCTAGGAAATTCAGAAAGCAAGTTGTGCAGTGAACAGCAGAAAGAATGTAATGTGAGTTCCTGTAAAATTGTACCCACTGTCCCTGTCTCTATATCCACTCAAGAGCCCAAACAACACAGATCATGTGTCTGATCTCCATTTGCAGTTTGGCTTGACTGCATACTGAACAGGAAAAATAACTGTTAAATTTATGCTGTGGCCTCCCCCTCAGCACATTCCTAGCTTGAATATCTTCACTTGGTCTTTGGTTTTCATGCAACTTGCAAGAATTTGTTATGTTTTAGACTTTCAGTGTAGAAACTAGGGAGACTGATGGCCAGACTGCATTGTCTCTTGTCGTATTTCCTTGGGACAGCGAGATGAAAAACACTAGATAAATCCACTCTCTTTTTTTAAATTATTATTGTTTCAATAAAACAAAGTAAGAAAGAAACAAAACATGAGTGGAAAGGAGAGGAAGGCAGAGAGGGAGGGAGGGAGAAATATGGTGAAAAAAGGAAAAATTACATTTTAAGGTAATGTGAGAAGGAAAAGAAGTAATTAGAAGAAACAGAGATAAAGAATCACAAGTAATCTACAGATAATTTAGGTAAAGGAATTTTACACTGGTTATTTTATAAAATGAATTTAATCTGCCTTGCAAATAAGGTGCAATTAAATAATGTTTCTCTATTAAAGACAAACATTAAAGGATAAGAAAATTTAGTTATGCCATCTGCAGAAACAGCTGTCAAATATCAGCTGTTTCTATTTATTTTGATGGATCTGAGTTTGAACAATTGAATGTATGCACACCATATATATTAAATTCTATTAAGAGGATGGGTGACATGATTTGGTCCTTTGCCATGATGGTTTTAGCCAGGTGCCTAAACAGCCGTGTTCCAAAGTGCTTTTGGCTGCAAGGATGGGCGGTCAAAGACCCAGTGTGCTCCAAGAGCCAGAGCTGAGGTTTGGCCTGGTGTCCAGCAGGACCCAGGGCAGTGGCAGGGGGCTGTGGAAGAGAGGCAGGAGGTCTCAGCCTGGGTTCATAGCTCAGCCCCAGCTTCGTGGGCTGCAGGGCCAAGGCACCAATCACCACTCTGGCCCCTCTTGCCCCTCCAAGATAAGGGCCATAGTCATGCAGAGTGTCTGCTGCCACGTGGCTGCAGACCCAGGACATGCAGAGTGGCCAACCACCCTCCCAGCCCCCTGCCCTAATCCATGCAGGGAGGGGCATCCCTCCCTGCCTCTGTCCCTCACTGTCCTCCCTCTGACACGGTGGCTGGCCCTGGTCAGCAGAGGGACTGTGTCACCCCCTGATGGGAACCCTCTGCTCCCTTCATGCTCACGCATCTGCTCACACACACATGGTCACAAAGGCTGCCCTGCACTGGCAGGGTGCCACAGGAGAGGTGTCACCAGCAGTCACCACTCTGTGCCCACACGGGACAATGTCTTCACTTGCTCCTAAGCTCAGGTGAGAACCTGGCAGAGAGCAGGAAGGGGACTGCAAGCAATCCTCATGAGGTGATTCAGACGTGAGCAAGGCAAGCCCAGAGGCACAGACATTATCTCAGGGGTGATGAAGAAATGTCACCATCCCTTTACAGATCACTGTGTTTCACAGGTGGGCAAATGTTGCAAATGCCAAGTGCAGAAGTCCTGCCTCATCTTCTCCTCCATCTTGCACTGTGAAGCATAGCCTGAGCTGGAACTACTCTCTGGGCTCACATAAAGCTGCACCTAGCAGAGAGGAATGGAGTATATCAGTATTTTTAAATTAGTGATGAGGAATGGCACAGGTGACAAGAATCAGTCCAAGAGCCTAGCCCCTGTTAACACTGCAGCTGGATCCAGCTAAAGGAGCAGGGAGGGTTTATGGGAGTGAGCAGGCAGGCTGGCTACCCTTTTAGGTAGAAATGAACTCTTTTTTTCTAGGCTGATCAGAGAGTGTTGCTGCCCATTTCAGATGAGGGCAGAGAATGTTCTGCTCTTTGGGTTCAACTTTCCTGTTACTCTTTGTGTTTCAGATAAGGCATTTTTCAGGATGCTCAGTTTTGTGCTGACATGGCTGGTGCACTCATTGGTACAGAGCTTCCTGGAGGCCTGAGCAGCTTCATCAGGTCTCCATGTCCCACCAGAGCTTCCAGAGAGGGAGCTTCCCACTGCTGCCTAAATCGTGGGTCTCTCTGTTGTCCGGGGTTGAGTTGCAGATATGTCAAGTGATGAGTGTGGGTTTCCCCAGCCATGTGACAATGAATAAGCCCTGCCTGTGTGATTCAGATGGTGCAGATGCTGTGTGATCTGAGCAAGGATGCCGGGGCTGATGCGTAGGTTGGAAGAACATGGAAGAACCTACGAACTGGTGTCCTCCTTTAACCATTGTGTGGTTAAAACACAATGTTTGTTTTCTCCAGTAGTGGTTTTCTGTGCCATACTGCCTGTGCACTGAAGTTTCATTAATGAGACATACAGTGATTCAGGTTTCACAGTGTTCACATTTGATTTCAGCACTGTGGGCCAGGTGAGAAAGATGGGGTGGGTCCTGACTGATTCAGATCTAACAAGGAAATGACAAGGAAGGCAGTGAAATTATCTTAACTGTGGAGTTCAAAGATTCCCTGGTGATTTTGGCAGCTGTACTCAATCATCCCCTGTAGCAACAGGCACATTCTGAGCGTGATGTGGAAATGGTGTTGCTGCCTGGCAGTGATGAGCACTGCTTGCTGAGGAGAGCCAAGTGCAGTTTGGTTGTGGGGAAGGTGCTTTGGGGGGCAGGGGACATCTGCCTGCTCATAGGCAGAGGATGTGACACAGTGGAATAACGTGGCTTCCTGCCATTGGACCCAAGTTGTAGCTATTATTGCAGATAATTACAGGTGTTTCAAGTTTGTCAGTGGGCTTTTTCCAGAACTGTGTGTCTTAGCACATTTCAAAAGAAGCAAGCAACCCACAATAAGCATGCTAATTAGCAAGTGGCAGTGATGAGAGACACCAAAGGGATGCTGGAGGAGAAGAAATGCCACAAATGGTTCAGAGGATTGCGCATTTCGGCTCTGAGCCAGATTCAGACCCTGCAGTCAGACTCCTGGCTTCGTGGGGCATTTCCAGCCTTTGAAGTCACATTTCCTGCTGACACCTTTGTGTGGTGAAGATGGGCCCACACTGCAATTCCTGATGTGCAGAATGGGATGCAGATGGGATAGCACAAGGCACAGCTGTGACAGAGCAGAGCAGTGACAGCCTGCAAGTCCCGGGGTGGGCAGGCACTGGCTGGGGACATGGCACCCGGGGTATGGCTGTGGCTCTGGGTGCTTTGCTGCCCTTTGTCACCCTTGCTTTGAGCAACAATGCCCTTGGCCAAGCCAGATCAGACACATGCCCTGCACAGCAGATCCTGACCTGATTCCTTGGAATGCCAGGACACTGCTCTGGCTCTTCCTGGCTGGAGGAAGTGGCACAGCACTTCAGAAATGATCTCAGAGTCTTCTCTTTAAAGTTCTTATAAACCACTTAAAATCCATCCTCCTTTGCCTTCTTTTCCTGGTCTCTCTCCCAAGTGATTTCTCAGAATTTCCATGAAAATTAACTGAGAGCATAATGGAAACAGAATTAAAGAATACATCCCATCTTTTCTCTTGATGACCAAAGATTTATTAAGGTGAGGGTGTCATGATGGAAGAGTGAGGAAGATAATTTCCATTTCAATTCCAAACTTCAATGGAGTGGCTTCATTTTCTGAGTGAGGTATTGTGCTGAAAGCTGTTACCACTAGGCTTGGATGCATTAAAAGTGCATTACATTAACTTCAAATCTCTTCACATTATATTTACACTCTTGATGTGCCTACTGGGTGGATTTTCAAAGGCTACTGTTAGCCCAGCAAAGCCAATCTGTCTTGGGGAGCTGCCCCTGTTGCCAAAGATGAAAGCTGTACAAAATCCTGTTTAAAATAGAAATAAAGGACATGGCTTGGACTGAGTGAAAGAGGATCCTTCTTAGTGTGTCTTTTTACTGGGATGAATACTGGAGAGGTAGAGGGGATTGTTTGGGTCAAACTGAAGTAGAAAGTTTTACATATATTTTTCTCAAAATAAAAAAGTGAAAACCAGAAAGTAAAGGTGTTTGAGGTCATCCTTAGGCCTTTTTGCTCAGGCCAAGAGAAAATGTTGTCTTCTGAATCTTCTGCAACTTCTTTTAAATTTTTTATTTTTTAATACAAAACTGCTAGTCAACTATCAAAACACACTGTTTTGGAATCCTGTGATTGGAATTCTCTTTGAAAGTCTGAAGTCAGAAAATCTTTGATGTGATTTAAGTTTTTTCCAAAATGGAACATCTCATTTTGCACATGTCTAAGTGACATTGCACGGCATTTTTAAAATTCCTCCTCTTTTCACAACTTTTTTTTTCCCCAGCCAAAATTATTTGTTGGTTTTGACCCAGTTTTGCAAGTAGTTCCATTTAGTGCTTGTCAAAACACTTCCAGATGATCTATATGTGCTGGGGTGAGAGGCCAGGAGTAGACATGGGATGCAGCAAGGGCTATGTAAGGAAAGAACAGAGGGCAGAGGTGGGAATGGCTGAGCAGGGACACAGCTGGTTCTGGCCACCTCCTCGTTGTAGGTGCTTAAATTCAGCAAATGGGGTGACACAACCACTCAAGGAAGAGCTCAGAGGAAAACCTGGAGTGCAGAAGGCTTCAGGAGAAGAGCTGAGGGGAAAGAGAGAAAGAGTTAATTGGAGCAACCAAAATAAACCATGAATGTATTCTCTGGTGACAGTAAAGCCACAGCAATTCATCACAGCCCAGTCAGGAACTGAATGAACAGAAGAGACTTGAAGCAGAGCCAGAGCCTATGCAGGTGGTCATGTAGAGGGTTAAGCCCAGCCAGCTGAGCAACATGGCTTTGAAGCTGGCTGAACAGGAATGGGGAGAGGGTGTAGTCCAAAACACTGGCTCAAGTTTTTTGCCCAATAGACTGCCAGCAGACTGTGAGCTCTTAGTCTCACTTGCAATGAAGCAGGCTGTGTTTGCATTGCTGTGCCTATGGTGGCCAGAGAAGCCAAGCCCCTCAGAGCCCAGGCACACCCTGGAGTGGGAGATGTGAAGGGCTGTGTACTCCCTGTGGTTCCATGTGAAAAACACGCTGAAAACACAAACCATACCCCTCAAATTCACCTCTGCCCTTAGATAACACCATGCTTCTTGAAGGTAAAGCTTCTGTGTTCAGACACTGGCTGGGTTTCTTCACAGCCCAGGGTCTGAGTCTGCTCCCTGTGGCCAGGGGGCAGTGCCAGGCCCATGGCACACAACAGAGCTGAAATGTGAAAGAGAACAGGGGCTGTCTCTGCAGGCAGCAAAGGAAAACTGAGACAGGTGTGCACTAAAACATAAATATCAGGAAATCTAGGAAAGGGGTTCAGGAAACATCTTAAAAACTTGCAGTCAGTTTTCCCCGCTTCCCTTTTTTATGGTGTCCTGCTTACAGAAGGAGAGTGCCAGTGTAGTGCTACAGGACTGTAACAGAACTGTCTATTCTGCTCCTCTTTAGGGAATTTCTGATGAACTGTTAATGGTGGATGGTTTGCAGGAGCCTTCCAGGGCACACCTGACACCTCAGGCTACAAGCTGGGTGTTAAATGATATAAGGAAAAAGAGGCAAACTCTGCAAGGCAGGGTGGTGTTCATTTTCTTCACAAATGACTCCGCTGTGATAACTCCCTCCGGGGGAAGCACCAGCACAGATACACCCACCCTGAAGGGATCATCTCTTCTAATGGGCCATAATGAACTCAAGGACGCCACCAGAATAGACAGCTGTAAGCTCTCGGACCATCAAGGACTCCCAAAGTACCCCAGGATTTAGACGATTACATCATTCCACTGTGAAAGTCCCTGCCCTGGGGGATGTACTGAGCATTCCCACCTGAACCTGAGGCTATAAAATCTATGGGTTTGGAGGACACCCACCCCCCAACGGATCCAGAGGAGGACTAGAAATTTCACAGGGTCATTGCTTTCAACAGGACTACAACCACCCTGACCAGCAGGCTGTACTCTGACTTGGTGAATTTAAGTCAGTTTTCCCTCTGTATTGTTGCATTTATTGCAATCTCTCTCGTAAATTGTAACTCTGACCTGAAGTCTCTCTTATGGTGATAGAGTGGGGTTCATTTCTCCTGCCAGTTTACTTTCAAACAAGAACAAATGGCTATCCATCACTCTAATGCTGCTCAGAGACAGAAGCATCTGGTGGAGGTACACAGCACTGAGATGTCACAGCAGTTTGAGCCAAGCAGATCTTCTGAGCCCATGGGGACCTGTGCTCCCTCCTATTATTTACCTCTTGGGCTGGCTTCCAGTAAACTGCTATAGACTTGTTTTTGTTCATGTCTGTGTTCTTCTGTGATATTTAAGGAGAAGAGACATCCATGGCAAAGAGTACTCACCCACAGGGCTGGAGGAAGCCCACATATTTTAGATATTCCTTAAGGATACAGAAAATATCTAGGGATAAAGGAAGCTTGGCAGATTTGGATTTTTGCAAGCAGTGGTGGTGGGAGGCATGACAATAGATGCTGGTGATTAAAATGTGAAACTCAAATTGCCTCACTCTTCCTTGCAGCAGGCCAAGTGTCCCCTACCTTGTGTGTAGGACACAATACTCTGGATATTTCCTTCCCCAAAGCCCTCCTAGGCCAGACAGAGCTGAATGTCCTGAGTGTCTTCTGATCCATGGTGCCTGGGTGGGAGAGGCACTGCAGTACCAGGCTCCACAGCTGCTGTGTCCCACTGCAGCCCCTTCTCCCTCCTCCCTGATATGCTGGATGTGTCTGTCATCACACAACAGGATTGCTCCAGCATTACATGGGAGGATGCTTGAGAGATCTGGGCAAGGAAGATAGGGGAATTTTCAGAAAGGAGGGGGAACAAATAGTACTCGTCTCTCCAGAGCTAATTGGAGAGAGTTATTGCAAGCTCTTGTTTCTCCTCTACATAGAGGAATAATTGTGTAGATCCTCAGCCAGAGTAAATCAGCATTGCTACTCAGCACACGCAGTGAGCTGTTCTCATGCTCTCTCCTCTGTCAGCAAACTGAGAGCATCCTTCTCAGCTCAACATGACATCAAAATCCTTAAATCCCCGATGTTGCCATTGATCCAGTCACTTTCTCTGGCTTTGGCTGTGTCCTATGTACTCTGCCTTTAGTTCCCTGTTTCTCATGGGTGTCCTTTCATTTTATGAATGTTTTTCTAGTAAAAACAACAAAACAGGTAGAGAGCTCTTGGGTATACTCAGAAAGGAAGAATGATTCCACAGCGAGGGCCACACCATGTTCCGGTCTTTGCTCTAGGCTCCCCAGGCTTCTAAGCCATGAAAATGGGGTTGAGAAAATAAGCATTTATCTCCTCTAGCTTTTAACCCATGAAAATAATTTCCTTGTAAACATATCAACTAGGTACACAGGAAGTCCAGTTCTGGGGAATTTTGGAGAGTCTCAACACCTTCATGCAGTTTCCACTTCATCCTACAAGTATTTACACATGGTTCTGGCCTGCCTGAGTGGTGCAGGCAGAGGAATAAGGAGTCAGGCTGTGCAGACGTTGCTGTTGTACAAGGCTGATCTCTTAAGCAGAAGGAAGCAGCACTTGGCTGGCTCTTGGCTTAGGGTGCCCACAGAATAATGTTGCCTCAGTAGGATAAGGGGACAGTATAGGCCCCAGCCTGACCAACAAATGCTTGAAAATGTAGAACCAAAGAAAGATTAGATAGCACTGTGTCCTGTATTTATAGGCAGGGAAAAAAAGGTTGCCAGAAACATGTCAAAGTGAAAATTAAATATCTAAACAATGTATTTTTAAACAAAGTATAAAGATCTAGTGAAAAATGTAGAAAGGTTTTAATTCTAACAAAACAGCTCTGCACTTTAGGTTAGCTGATTCTTTGTCTAATCCTTTTGTTTAAATTCACAAAAGTACTCTGTGTCATTGCAGCAGCTGCAGGCACATAGAACCAGCACTGCCATGGATCCAGGGTATCACCTTCAGTAAAGGAGAAAAGTCACAACCCCCAGCGGCATCTCATGGGTACTCTGACACACAGTGGACTCCTTGGTTTGCAGATTTGACTCACTAAGTTGAAGGAAAATCAGTTCAACCCCAAAATAAAGATGGTTAGTCTGTACAAAGGTACTGAGCTGATCTGAGCTCTAGCATAGGGAGGACAAGGACTTGTGAACAGGCTGGTTTGGTTCAGAAGAGGACAAGGCGAGGGCACTAAAGATCACAGGGACCTCTGCAACACAAATTTTAGGGGGAAGATGAGTGATCAGAGGCCCAATGTACCAGAGGACACATTGTACAAGAGTGCACTTGTACAAGATTCCACTCAACTCCTCTATCCAGGACTTTCATGTATATAAAGGACACCTGTTTAAAGCCCCCTTCCCATCTCCACACATGGCTTCTGCTCTGTTTCACATTGTACATGGCTTTGAGTTATTCTGCCTAGTTTGGCTGCGTCCCTTCCAGGTGTATCCTCTGCCATCCTGGGATATTTTTGCTGCCATCAGTGAATATTAAACCCTATTTTCAATATCAGCCTGAAGGGATTTTTCCATCAGACCCAGACCTTTTGTTGGCACGGTCCTTTCCATTCCTCTTACCTGGGTGTCTCCTTGACACTCTCACTTTACTCAGACTAACAAAGAAACAGCTCCACTGACTTTTTGTGTAGAGCCATCAGACCTAAACTTCTCAAACAGAAATGTCCCTTAGGATGGTTTCACAAGCTTTTAGAATCCAAGGACCAACTTTGCTTTCTGAAAGGACTCCAAGGGCAGCTTATGTTCTGTCTCCATGGAGGTTTTAATTCACAAGCCAGTAACAATTAATCCATTAGAAATAAATCTATTCATTCAGTCAATTCCATCTGTGTATTTATTTCCCAACACCTATATCAGAAGAATGCTGAGTGGGAGTAAGTTAGGAAACAAGGGGTTTTGCAGGCATTTTCCTGGTCACAATCTGAGGCAGCTCACCCAACTTCTGATGATACCATTCTTTAAGGGAGATTTCTCTCCTTCACTCTGCCACCATGGGTAGTCAAGGTGCAAAAGGCAGCAATGTTGGGGCAGTGCCATGCTCTCCTTGCCATGACTTTTGCACTTCCAGTATTCCTGGAGCTCCAGGCTTGGTGGCTTTTTTAATCCTAACCTCCTCCCAAACCCTAACTGCAGCCTTTGGCTGAGACTCATGTGGCCATCACCACAGAGTGTCCAAATGTCCAGGTGTGTGGCAGCTACTATTTTCCCTCCCCTCCTTCCTGATGGAACTGGGGCTCATTTGACCCCTTCAGTACACTGGTTTATAGAAAAAAACCTCTTGAGAATATTTTCTTTTTTATCTAACCCTGTTATCTGATTCACTGCAGGTACAGAAACTCGTCAGTATCAGGGCAAGGGAAGGCATTAGGGGACCTGGCTGTGGACAGAGTGCAGGACAAACCTGCCAGAGACAAGAGGCCATTGGATTTGAAAACACACATTTCAGACCATACTGGTCCAGCAGGTGGGGAATGCTTGCCAGGGTGTTGATGCTGTCTAGATGCTGAACTGCTGGTATCTTCTGTTCACCTAAAACTGCTGGGCTTCGCTGGCATATTCCTTCCCTCACTATAGATATTTGCTAAAAATAGTCCTATTAAAACTGAAGGTGTTTTTTGTTTCTTTTAAAGAGTAGTAATCAAACCCTCAACAATGCAAAGATTACAGGTTTAAGAGGATCCTTACAAAAGAGACTGAATTTAGGGAGTGCAAATACTTTCCCCTGGCAGCAACTCATTCAAACGCAGCCTTGGTCCTTAGTAACTGGAAGTGGTTCCTGCCTGATGGATTTTTCATTGAGTGACATAAATAGAGGCAAATTGGAGAGGATTCCTGACACAATGGCCAGATGCCAACATCAAAGCCCCCCAGTATAATTTTCAATTGAATTGAATGGTTCACATGTATTATGAACAGCACCTTTTTCACTTGGTGTAAGCATTTTCCTCCACAGTCCTCTCCTGGTGCCTTCCCACTATCACAGCTGTAGCTTTTTTGTGGGTAAGTGGAAGATTTCATTCTTGTGGGCTGCCAATTAGGTGGCTTTCAGTACCAGCTAGAATCAGAGGGACGATTAAAATTAAGTCCAGCCTTTTGTCCTGTCCTTTGCAAAAGGAATATCATCCATTTCAGAGGAGGATAAAGACTTATCCCACTTCCTACACTCCAAAAGATGAATAGAGTAACTTTCAAAATGTTAGAAATATATTGTTTTACCACAATTCTCATTTTCCATTTAAAGAGAAAAGTTACTTTTTTTTTTTTTTTTTAATTAACCTCATCATTTTATTTCAGTGTTTCGGCTGCCTTCTGGACCCCTGTTTACAGTGTTAGTGCAAGCTAGTGACCAGTTTTATCTTAGCTCCTACCAAGTAGATGTTTCTTTTCCTGCTGCTTGGCATAACTCTACCATTTTCTTTCCTCGGAAATGTAATCATATTTTTAATAGGAGACTGACATTCAGGTATCAATTCACCTTCTGAATTCTGATTAGACAGAAAACCAGGCTACTCATAATTTATTGTCATTTGCAAGTACCTTCTCAAAGAGCAGTGGTCAGACTGCTTATCTCCTGGTCATATTCCAGTCTCACAGACTTTAACTGCAGTTTGGGATGGAATTTTAAATTTATTTTCTTTTTAATTTTTTTTTACTCTGGAGAACCTTAAAGCTCTCTCTGGACTGTTACACAGATGTCACATGTCATACCAGATGTGAATTTCCTAAAGTAAATCCTGCTGTGTATAGAGAGGACTAATGTCTGGATCACACATTTATGGGCTGTAAAGATATTTGCAAGTTCTTTGGGATAAAAGACCACATAGATACAGAACATCCCTGCAGGCCAGTACAAGTGTCTGTGATTCATTTAAGATGCAAATCAGCCTGCAGTCATCAATAGGAGATATATTTCAGAATAAATATGTATAGTAAATATATTTTTCCATCCTCAGATGTTTTTTGAAGGGCAAATACTCCTCTATTCCTGCATTGATATGAATCTACCAGGGGATGGGTCTCCCTCTTCAGTTTCAACAATTGCAAAAAATACACAGCTAAGTGCTGAATGACAACCAACCTCCCCCAAGGACAAGTTTCAACTCAGATAGTTTATCCCTGAAACAGTGGATGTGTATGAAAACATTAAAAAGAAAAACCTTCTTTGGAAAGTTCCTGACCAGGAATTTTGTTACAGAGAATTCTAAGCACAGACTGATACTGAGAAGGAGACTGGGAGGTATTTGGCTCCTGCCAGGCATTGTTTCTTAGTTTGATTAAGCTCTTAATCTTGTGTTTCCTCTGTGAGTATCAAGCTCCAGAAAACTGCCTTATTCAGATGCCTAAAGGGAAATAAGATTCAGCTTCAAACAAACAACAATCACTGCTCCATTTTTGATCATAATCTGGGGGGAAATGTATCATGAAGCTCGAGACCTCAAAAAATCAAGTTTGGAAGTCAAAATTTAAGAATCTGTCAAAGCTAATCACTTCAAATAATGCTGAAATAGAAGATTGGACTCACCACAAGAAGCATTTGCAGCAGGAGATAAAAAGATTACATGCTGAATGGTCTGATGTGAATAGGAAAGATGCTATTCTTAAAGCCCTGAGCTCCCATGATGCAGTATTACAGCTTTGGACTGAAATGGTAAAGCTAAACTAGAAATGTGCACTGATAACGTCAGAGCAATCAGCCCCTGGGATGAGAGCAGAATTCCTACTTCAAAAACAGTTTTTTTTGTTGAATTGCAAGTATTAGTATTTAAAACAGCAGCAATTAGTCACTGAATCCTAGAGCCATTGTGCTGGGCTTTATTCTGTGCTTTATAGTGAAGAGCTGGTGCCCCAAGGACCATAAAAGTGTGAAGAGACAAAACAGAAATATGGATGGAGGGGACACAGAGAAGGAATGACCTGCTGAATGCTTAATATCAAATCAGCAGCACTACAACACAGGCTTGTAATCTGCTGCCTGCTTCAGCCAAAACTGCCCAAAGCTTCCTTCCTTCCTTGAGAATTCACTTTACACAAAAAGAATTTCATCTCAATGAGACTTTATCCTGGTGGGAACAGGTAAGCAAAAGACAGCAGCTGTGATAAGGTGAAATTCATGGGTTAATCACCCATTCTGCATTCACCTCTGAAATGAAAAGCCTTTGGAATGAAGCCTTTGGAAAGAGATATTCCTAAGGGAACAGGAAGTGAGTTCAGGTTTTCTGAGGATACATGTGAGTACCTCTTCAAGGAATTAGAAAAAAACTGTTCAGATGCTCAGACATCTAAAGAATAGATGGCTATCAGCTGCAGTGAAACTCAGGCTAGCAGGCTGCATTCAACCCTAGTCAAGCCATGCTCAGGAAAGGTGAATCCAACAGGCAGAGAAAGGAGTTTCCTGGGGAGTTTAAAGAGATGCTGTCATACAAGGAAGGACTATAACATCCTATCTCTCCAGTCTTCAGCAAAACACAGCAGGAGGAAAATACCAGCTTGGGAGAGCAGCTGTTCCAGGCACAGGACAATGTTGAAAAGTGGTAAATGAGCAGAAGTTTTCCACAAATGCATTTGACCTTTGAGCAACCTCTGCTGAGAGGACTAGTGAGGCAAAAACTAGTAATGCTTTTAAAGTGGAGCTTGTGAACTGGGTATTGCAATGCACTTTGCTATGGAAAAGGGAATAGAGTTAATTGGTCCTCCCAGGCCTTTGTTCTAAGAAGATGCTGCTGCCCTTCATAAGATATTTTTCTAGAAAAAAGCAATGATTTTTTTAAAAAGCTCTGCGTTCCACAGAAATCTTGTAAAGTCTCTTTGCTGTTGCAACATCATGGCATATTTTATAAATGTGGGAATAGCTGAACTTCTTGAGGACGCTCTTGTGATCATTGAGTCATTTAGTCTTTATTATATATTTTCAGCTGGCCATTTAACATTTTTAAGAATTATACTTCTAAAACCTGAATCCTTTTGGCCAAAAAACCCCCAAGTTCCCCTAAAATTCAGGAAACTGGAAGAACAAAGCTCCCCACCTGAAAAGCAAGCCAGTGCACTGCAGTTATCCTAAAGTTTGTAACAGATATATTTACAGCGATCTTTTGACCCCCATATCTCAAGATGACTCATTTTTGAGAAAGTTTAAAGCCTGCCTTTAAAGGATGTCTTCACTACTACATACACCCATATCTGTTCCCTCTGGGGAAAAAAAATGAATTCTAATACATTGCGTTGGTATTGATATATTAATCACACATATGAGATGATTATTCTTGATAATGCAGCTTAACAATATAATGCAGCATTGAGGAAGAGGTCTGATTACATGTCATTCAGCTAGGGTTGAGCTACTATATTTAGATGCTGACTAATTTGGGAGAGCACTTATCCATCTTCCTGAGGAATTTCAGCAGCTCCTGTTCCTGTGGGATCTGAAGACTTTACACCAGCTGGGCTTTTCACTCCCAGGGTTTCTGCAAGCCTGGAACATGCTGATCTCCCCATTCAACACCTGCCTCCTAGGGCTCCCTTCCTCTGCCACAGTGTCTTGCAGGTACCAACACTTCTGGCTCTCCCAGGGGTGGCAAAGACCTGGTGTCACCTGGACAGGGGTGAACTGAAGGACATGTCCCAGGAAAACTGCATTGGTGATGATCAAGATGTGGCGTCTGTGGTGCAGCATCACCCAGATGTACACTTGCACCTAAAATATGGCTTTGACTTAACTGAACCCGATTCTTAGTCAAAATATGAGCACTTTATTTTTTTGCATGCTGTATGTAGGAAGGGAAGCGTAGAGAGTTCTTGAATTAGGTGTAAATGCTCCCCTTCAAGTTCCCCTTAAGGATGCCCCAGTGTATTTCCAGTACAGGGCAGTGTGTTTATCTGCAAGGTGTCTCTAAGGAAGCATCCTTACCTAGGAGACATGGGCTCCCCACATCTGCAGTGCTGCTGAGACACGTTTGCTGGGAGCTAGAAGAAAACATTGCTCACATCTAAGATGAGGAGCCATGGTTACAAAGTCCACAGGGCCAGCAGAAGTCAACTCAGCAGTGACTTTCCCACATTGAAAAAGATCCATATCCTGGACAGACCCAGGGATTTGTAGCAAAAGCCTTTTTAGGAGCTTGTGAACTGAGCATGCAGACAGACCCACCAGTGGCAAAAGCTGGAGGAGGCACTGAAGGGCTGACAGAAGTTGGCAAGGAGAAGCTGCAAGAGAGAAGCTGGACGAAGAGAGCCAAGAATCTCCCATCATCCAGCCCAGAGCTACGGCAACGTGGGAAGACAAGGCAATCAATCTTTCTAACTTATTTGGCTACATGATCAAGAAACATTAAGCACTGCATGACAAGGCTGCTGTACTTGGAAAGGTATTTCAGGTCCACAGTGTCCTGAGCCAGAGCGTCCTGAGCAAGGCTGGGTGGTAGGTTATTGGTTGATTCTTACAGAGACAGCAAACTCCTCAGCACAGGAAGAAAGGGCCACCCATAAAGATTGCACACGTGAGCTATGTCATTCTTTCACTCCTTTCAGCAGACCCCAGGACCCAGGCAATGAAGCACATTTGAATGTCTCTGGCAAGAACACAGTCCCACAAAGACAGCATGGTGCACACAAGGTTAGAGAGAGCTGAGCCAGAGGACACGGGAACTCAATCTCATTCCAGCACAGGGACCTGTCTATCCCTGCTTTGTAACAGGTGGACAAACAAATAACAGGATCATATTTGATTGCTCCCCTCAGAAATGTCAGGTCATCATTGCAAGGGCAGCTGGCTGAAATGAATGTGTTTTTAAAATCACTGCATTTAGCTGTGACTAAAGCTAAACAAAAAAGCTTAATCTATTATTTTTATTATGGGTTTGAGGGATTTGTGGTTCTTTTTCTTTTCCTTTCATTTTTTTCTTTTAAATTGTTTTCTGGGGGAAAAAAAAAAGGTAGTTTTTCTTTCCCCTTTGTTGCTTGACAGTCTGATTTGCAACTAGTTACACCCTGAAGAATAAATAAGGTATTTCTATTTGCAAATCAAGAGAACAACTTGGCCACATGCTTAAACATCTTAGTATAGTAAAACAATCATTCACTGTTTTTTAAATAGTTACATTTAAAAAATTCTTAATCTTTATAAATATAATTAGGAAACAGCTTAGAATCCAGAAAACTAGCATTTAAATTGATATTATAAGCTAAGTCAGACAACATTACACGTGCTGGACAGAAGTCACTTATCAAAATATTTTACATGAAACATAAGGTTTGTTACCCAAAGAATATATGCTAATGAAAGTTATTTTCCTTTTGGTGTTCATCAGGTCTGTAGAACTAGTAGATATCAGCCTAAATTTGAAGAGAACAGGCTTCCCCTTTTCATTGCCTATTCTTCTTCTTACCTTTGAGTGGGTTAACTGTTGGACTGATGTAAAGTAGAAACAAAAGCAGGAAAAATGTTATTCAGCTGCAAAAGGGATCTCAGATATGAAAGTGATCCACCACTTCAGTAAACTCTCACTCTTAACAAATAGCTGGTTCAGCCAGTTTTTTAAATTTACAGCAATTAATCTCTCCTGACAACTGTTAATTTTAAACCTTGGTTCTTCACCTTTCTTATGCTCCAGAGGAACAAATGCAGATCCTTAAGGCGCCGAGAAGCCTCCACAGCCTGTCCCATCCATGTCCCCCTGCTACCCCCAGTCTGTGAAGGCAGCTGGGTAGGGCACAGCCAGGCAGAGCAGGCACCTCTTGCATGGGGAGAGGGAAGGGGGAAAAGGCAGAAGATGCTACAGGCAGACGCTGTAGGAGAGGAGATGGGTGCCCAGGTGGCCCACTGTGAGATAGATGGCTGGGAGAATTAGGGTTTGCAATTGGTTTCCTTGTAGACTAAGACAGTACCTAAACTAGCCAATACACATCTGCAAAGGGAGTTTGGGCTACATGCCATCTTTCCCAGGTGCTTTGCTGACTGAGTTGCTGGGTAAATACTGCAAAGGACCAGGATGCTTGAATACCGCTGCAAGAAGCAGTCAGGGACTACCTTGACTGTCTTTTTAAGGCATGTACATAGCCATGGCTTATTTTTGTTCTGGAAGCAACTTATGTTCTTCCCATATGTGTGTTTTTGAATGCAGCCCCAAAATAACAACCTCCATTTGGTTGGGAGTGAGAGTACAGAAGAATGAGCAAAGCTGTAAACAGCCAGATTCTCCAGAGAAATAAGTAGCAGTGAGGAGTTCCTAATCAAAGGCTATTTCATGCCTTTATAGGCATTATTAAACTCCTAAAGGGGCAAATTAGACTTGGAAACTCCCCATCTAAGAAATTTGCTCCAGAAGGTCTTGGGTGGAAGTTACATGCCATCTCACCATCAAAATTCAGATGCCAGGGGAGCGCTGATTCTGAGGACATCCTCTAAAAACCAGTTCCCATAGATTTGAAGGTGCATGAACCTCCTGTGGTTGCTGGGCAGAGTGCCTGGGGATTACTCCAAGGCTCACACCAGACAGTCAGCACTCTGGGCCAGTGAAAGAGTCAGAAAAGCACCCCTGGCAGAAGAGGTAAGCAGTCAGTGCCTGGGGGTACAATACTGAAGGACTGCGCAGGGCTGAGGAAGCCAAGTCTGGTGAGAACTCCACTATTTTGCCGGAAGGGTGCAGCTAAATATGCATAGCAGAACACACAGCTTTTGCCTCAGTAGCAGCTGGTTTATCTGTTGCAGCAGAGGCTAGGGGTAATCTAACATACCTGTAGTGTGGATGTTCCCATGACCACACTCTGCAATGAGAGTGACCCAGAGAATCACATCAGCCCTGTCCTACTGCTGGGGTGTGGGACAGAGTTCATGCCAAAGCAGTAGACTATTTCCCTGCCCAAGTATTGGCATCTCTTGAACCATCTCTTAATATTAAAAACTTATTTTTCTTCTACTGCCTCTGCTGCTGCCTGGGGTGCTGTCAGGGAGGGGGCTCAGTCTGTTCCTAGCACAGGATTGTTATTAGCACTTACACCAGTGCAGACTGGCTGGGGGACCATCAGTCCACCACCTAGGTGGTAACTGCAGCACAACGTTGCCCCAGCCCATGATTTCCCTGCTCATCTCCCAGGTATGCTGTGTGCTAAAAGCTGGCACAAAGCTGGTGTGCTGCACAGTGTTTGGGAACTGTTGGGGCCCCTCTTCCCCCCCCCACACACAGAGCTTTCTGAATGACACCAGTACTGAACAGAGATGTTCCATCCACCAGCCTCTCGTATTTGTTTTCATCTGTCAGAAACCAAATTCGAGTCTGAAGGCTTGCAGGAAAATCCTGGAGTCCAGATCCAGGTTTGAAATAGAAGGAGTAAAAGTCACAGATATTTATATTAACATGTAGGGTTTTTTCCATGTTGAAAACATGTTAAAGACAGAACTATCACTATATAGCAGATTTTTACTGTATATTTAACTCTACATCCCTGTTCACGTTCAGACTGGCTAATATGTTATGGAGATGCCATATTTCGGACCTGGTGTAAAAAGCATGGCATCAGTAAAATGTCATATTTCAGTTAAAAAGGAAAGTCTTGGAAGACTAGCCCGATCTACTGGTAATGAATGCAGGCAGAAGTAATTGCACCAAGATGGCCTTATCAGTAAGGAGAGGTGGAAACTGGAGAGAACTGGCTGATCCCCACATTCCATTTAGGACTGGGCTCTTAGCAGCAGTTTTGAATCATCTCTGAATTCTTCCTGAGCAAGTGGAAAAGGCATCCGCCAGAACTGACTGCAACCAGTGTATCCAGTGGTTCCTGGTATCCATGATATATCTCTCCCCACACATTTTTTTGCTTAAACCTTCCTTTGGGAGAATAGGGAAGTGTGTTTTTTATGGATTGCTGAGTATGCTGATGCAGAGATGCAGACTCTGACAATGGTGCCAGGCTGTCATTTAGACTATGGATATGGTTTATCCCAAAGGAAACCACAGCAGTCTTTCACCACTGAGCAGCTAATTATCCATAATGTGCTGAGATGCTCCGCAGATCCAGATGGGAGCAGAACTGGCTTCTAGAAGGAAACGGTCTCTAAGTCCTGCCTCCTCACTCTAACAGTAAATAGACAACCTCTCAGTCTCTTGTGGCTAAGGTCTAGTGTAAACTGTGACTTACAAGACTGAATGTATTTTCCAGAGTGGATTTACAGGCTCTGACTTTACCATCTTCTTTTAACTCAGATGTGGATTTGCAGCTGTGTAAACCAAATGAGAATTGCATCTACATCTTTGCCAAGAAAATGTGCTAAATATACAAATAGGCTGCAATGAATATGATTTAATCCTCAAAGCAGATGCATTTTGAAGGATTTGATTTCCTTTCTCTTCTCAAAGTCAAGCTCTTGCTGTGAGCCTGTACCTACAGAAAAGTACTGTTTGTGGGGACCCCTGCTTCTTCCTTTGGCTTAGGGAGTGCCATGACCCAGAACAGCTCTGCAGCCTCTGTCTCAAGACCCTTCTAAAGAATGAGGAAAGCTGGGAGGAGGAAATCCCTTCAGTGGGCGACAGAGTGAAGGAATGTTGCCATTTTGGAAGAAGTCTCCTAATCAAATCTTTGCAAGCCAGTATCTCTCAGCTGAATGACACAGAGGGAAGCTTAGGACACCTTAGGACAAGGTGTCTCTTGCCCAGCCTGAGTTAGCTCCGTGACAAGGACGCCTGTTTCTCTGTGCCGTGGCATTTTGTTTTCAAGAAGCCAGAGAGGCCAAGGCTCATTCATCCATGTGCTGGTGGCCTTTCCAGAGTCACGTTGGAGCTGGGCTTGGGGCCATTCTGGCAGCACTGCTGGCTTGTGTTAAATCTGCCTGTTTATTAAGGTAATGTCCCCTAAACTCCCGGTGCGCTGAGCGTGTCCTGAGAATGTGCAGTCAGGTGTGTGTGTGCAGGGGCAGTGCAGCAGGATTGTGAGGAGAGAAGCAGGGAATGTTATATCCACATGTTATATCCCTGTGTGGCAGTCACTCAGTCTGGGGAAGTGGGACGAGCAGGCAGAGGGGGCACTCCTACCAAAGCCAATGGGAGCCCCAGCCCACCCAGGACATGCAGGGGAGTTTGTGCCACACCTGTGCTTACACTGGGACTGCTCCACACCAGGTGTGTGGTTTAATGAGAGGCATCTACTTTCCCTGGCAGTAGGTTGGGGCACTCCCTGGCTGAGCTGGGAGGACTGGGATGCAAAGCTGTGGAGAATCAATCATTTATCATGAGCTGCCCAGACTCTGGCATGAGCAGTGGGTCCAGCTGGAGACAGCAAATCTGCATTGCTTAAAGAGAAAAAAGGAAGCAAGAAAAGAGGTTAATGCTGCTTAGCCTTGATAAAGCTTTTAGCTGCAAAATGTCACATTCTTCAAAACCCAATCAGCCAGTCATGCCTTAGGCTTTAGCAGCTGTAACTCTAATTGGACCAAGAAAATTATTTGATCTGCAGCATGAAAACACAAAATACAGAAAAAAAAAAAAACCCAAAAAAAAAACAACGCACAAAGCACATGCTAATGGAGTTAACATGTTGAGAGGGTCTGTATGACATGAATGTTCACTTCATCGCCAGTGTGGCCTTTACAGCCCCCTCCAGATGACAAAGCCCACTTTGAAATCTGCCTCCAAAGTGCCTGAGCTCCTAAGATGCAGCAACCATGCCAAATTGCCCCATAAAGAAATGCAGTTTTAATTGCTGGTATCAGTCAGCCTTGGAGCACTGGAACAAGCAGCTCACCCAGATGATTAGCATTCCTTTTGCTGGAAGAGGAGTCCAGCCTCAAGAAGGGATGCAAATGCTGACTGACACCTTCCCACACTCATTGTGCTGTTCTCTCCTTCCTGGGGAGAAGGGCATGCTCTCCTCTGTCCATGGCTGACAGCACCATACATCACCTCTCTGTTTCCTGCAATATTAATCCAGTGGCACTACCAAGAATAGCTCCAGACCTCAAGGGTAGGGAGGGAGCTGCCCAGGGTCTGAGTGTGGAAGCAAAGAAAATTATTCCAGGAGCCAGTCAGATGGACAGCTTCCCATTTTAAGCTGTGCATTCTGTATTTATTTATGTGCACTGTCTCCAAGCAACCCTCATAATGTCAGACTAGACCTGGATTTCTGATTGTGAGAGTTCCCTGCCCTGCCATGTCCAAAGGCTGAAATATGTTGCAGCCTGCCCTGGAGGACTCCTGGGACTCCTGTTTGTGAAAGTCAGGGCTGTGCTTGGGTTGTTCAAGGGTAAGAAAGGCTGGTGTTTATTGCAATGGTAATTCCTTGCCAGAAGAGGACTGCTCACTACAGGGCACCTCCCAGAGTCTGAGTTGTCAAGATTTATACAAGCAACAAAAAGCAAAGTGGCTTTTATCACTTTCCCTGGAGATCAGTCCAAAACCACATGGATCTCAGCATCCATGGCACTGGACAGAATGTCTGCTCCACAAACTGTGTCAAACAGTTCTCTCTTTTCCTTGATGTCTGGATCCATGGGGCTCTTGTGGACTATGGTTATAGCCTCTATTAACCGCCCCATTTTAGGTGTTTCCCATATGCAAAGGCCTCACTACCTATGGAGGGATGGATCTACAGCTGCTATGTCTTTCAAACAAAGGTAATTTCCACCAAGCAAAGAAATTGTTAGTGCAGGTGGAGATGTTTGACAAGTATGTTTAACAAGGAGGTATGAAATCCTGCTTCCATGCAGCTTCTTTCCTCTTGGGTCCTGAAATCTTTGAAAGAGCATACAGCATGGCACTCTTTCTCCAGGCTCTCTTCAGGGCCATTCTTCCATGCATTTCCTTTCCCAAATGTTGCTGCCTGCTTTTCACAGTAACAGTAATAGGTGAAAGCCTTTAGTCTGCCTTTAATTTGGGCAGAAAAACTATCTATATTTGAGGCAGGAGATGCTCTTATTTTAGTTAGTCATTTCACAAAGGAGTCATTTTATAGGAAACGCTTTTACGGGTGTCTTTTTATGGGTACCTCGTGCACAAAGTTTCATCATTCCTTTATTTGCAGAGGTATCATTGTATCAACATGAGCAAACTCAAGAGAGCAAAGGGAACTGTTCCTTCACAATCAAAGAGGAGTGTGCCCAGTGAGACTTGGGGTCCTAAATTCTTGAGTCATTCAGGGGTGTGATTGTCAGGTCACACTTCCAGCAGTTTGGATTTGTCTCTGCTCTAAATAGGATAAAATAGGTATATAAAAATGCAGGTTTCTTCTTTTACAGATTCCTGTGGTAGATTCTGGTGGGGTGTGACTGAGAGGAGAGGGAGATGTGACTCTCTGGGAGATTAAAGTGATCTGAGCTGAACTCTAAGTTTCCCCAGCACCCTTCTGGTAAGTGCCCACACTCAAGATCACTATTCCATAAAATTGCTGGTCACAGTCTCCTAAGTAGTAAGTGTTGCCTTCCAAGGCTGTGACAGAAAGCAATGCCAACCACACTGCTTGTGTTTAGTGTTCTGGCTGACATACCTGACCTGTGGAGCCAAGACCAATTTGCTGCCCGCTATTCCTCTCTCTTGTCTCTTTAGACACCGTTGCTTCGTGTTTCTCCCTCCCAGGGAGCATCTGTGCTTTTTTGCTGTTTCCAGCAGTTAGCATTTGACACAACTTGCTCTTACTGACTTGTCCACATATCCTTTCTCTCTTTAGACTGCTAATGCAACCGTGGTTGATGCTTTTGAGCCTGGACTGGTCTGCAAATCTCAGGGTTAGTTGTGACTGCAGGCTAGGCTTCAGAAATTAAGTGCTTTGTTGGAGTCTGAGAACTCTAGAAGGATCAAATGTGTCCACTATGCAGCCATCCATCTCCCTGGTGTTTCATAATATTATCCATCTGTTCTTTTGCTTTCTCACAAGAAAGACCCATGGGGTTACCAAGGTACAAATTAACACATCTTGGTGAGATTGTGTTTAAAAATATTTGGTGTCCATCTGCGTGGAGAGAAAAATCCATTTCTGTTATCACAGTTGTTTTCCTTCTGACACTTACTGTCTGCAGTACCCAACGTGGAACAACAAGGAAAGGAAAGAGCTTTACAGCAAGTGGAGCAGTGCCTAACTTCGCATCAGGCTGGTAAGAGTCAATACTAGAGAGTGAGAGGGAAGTTTTGTGTGCAGGAAGGGGGCAGAGAAAAGTATTTGTAATGTTCCCCCTTCTCACCCCCAAATGCCACTGGAGACAAAGCCTACAGTGGTAAGGTGCCACAACTGGGGTGCAGTATCTAACAGGGCTCTGTTAAGTGCATGCTCACTTCTCTCTTACTGGGCAAAGAGGGACTGCAAAGGGAGGTTTTGCAGAGAACAAGCACTGCACTGAGCACAGATTGGCATCTGCTTGTCTTACAGGGCTCCTTAAAGGTCTGATGGCAAGAGTGTCAGCCTTTCCCCACAGCCACAGACTTCAACTCCATCATGCTTGGACACTGTATTCGTGATTCTCTTTTATTCTCCTTGACAATGGCAGGCTATAGAAAGCAGCAGAGATGTGAAGATGTCTGTCCTCTCATCTGAGGGTGGCTTTGGTCATCAGGCCAAATCCAAGAAAATGGCTGGCATGGAGTGCTAGTGAATCCCTTTGTGAGCAGAAGGACTGAGGGGGTAGCAGCTAGAGAGGAGAACAGTGAGCAGCTCTATGCCGTCCCTCTGCCACCCCTGCAAGGCATCCCCTCCGAGAGCCACTCAGCCCATTTTAAATGTATTTCAACAGCAAGGAAGCACTGTGAGAGGCACTCACCATGTCTCCCACAACTCCCTCCAACACCTGGGATTTGATTTCCTAACTGTGTCTGTCTGCTGGGTTACTCTGGCTGCTAGGGCAAGGGAGAAATTCAAAGCTGCAGAGACACTGGAGAGAAACAGCAGGCAGCAAATCATGCTTGGCTGTATAGTCCATGTGTGCTTGGCCTTCATTTTGCACTGGGCTCTGTCACAGCCTCGAAAGGCAGTGGTGTCCCTACATCACTGCCCTGTTGCGTCAGACTGTCTTGGGACAGATGGTGGTCAGTGAGGAAGGGAGATGCTGTCTGTGTGAGGTCAGCATCAAGATCTGACAGTCTGAGTGAAGCTGAGAGACATCTCCCTTACCGGTGATATTCCAGGACCTCTCTGCACTGCAACTGTGGGACAGCTAGGAAATGCAAAACCTTTAGCTGAAAGAAGAGTTTGAAATTGTTCTGGAACATTTTTCTTGGCTATTTATGACTTTGTGTGATCTCATTGTAGTTGGGACTAGCATGCTGCAGCCTTAGGTCTGTGTATCTTCCTCCTGCAATAACCAGAGGGGAGGCGACAGACCCTGTCATTTTTAGGGCTACCTGCAACTTTCATATTCATTTTATAGCCTGGAGTTGATCAAAAAGAAAGCCTGGAGGAAGCTTACAGATCCAAGCCACCAAATGTGAGGACCTTGCAGTGCATGCTGCCTTGCATGTAAGTGTTAGTTTGCCCAGGTGCTCATGAACAGACCATAATCTTCTTCCTCATTGTGAGCCCAACAAATCTGTGCTTGCTCTGGGCAGGCTCTATCAGGAGCAGTGTTCTCCTCTAGACATGTTGGCACAAGGTGTAAATGTCCCTTTCTCTCTCCCCTTTGCATTTTCATGGTGCTCGTGCGCCACAAACAGGGCAGTTGTGACACAGGAGTAGGGGCAGAGGGCTGGAAAGGCTGTTAAAGGCAGCTCGAGTAGCTGCTCCCTTTCCAAAAGTACATCCTTCTTCGGAATAGCTCAGCTCCTGTCACCTTCCTCTGCTTTCTCCTGTCCAGAGGATGAGAAAAATTGGAAGCATCCCAAAAGAATGTGTATGGGCTGGCCTTGGTTCGTCAGGTCATATAATAAATTCCCTGAAGCTCAGCATTAGGAATGCTGGAAAACTGCACCCTGTCTAGAGAAGATTTCCACATAGAAAAAGCCATCCAGCCACAGAGCAGTTGAGAAGTGTCTGAGCTCCTCACCACCTTTGACGATCCTTGAGAGGCGTGGCCAAGTTCACTGAGAAACACATCAGGGCATGTTTGGCAGGCCAAGGAACCGAGGGATACTAACCTGGGCAGCCAAGGCTTTTTGCTTCTGTGCTGGCCCTGTGGGAAGTCCCAGCACCTCTGACTAGGTGCTAATGGGACACTGAAGGTGTTTGTAGCAATGTCAATGCTGGCCTACCAAGCATCTTGAAGCATGAGTCACCTCTTCCTGAATCATGGGACTGGCCAACAAGTTATTAATATTTATTTTCTGACTGAAAATAGGAACGACCTGCCTTTACTTCCAAACCTTTGATTCTGTAGGATTAATTCCAATGATGCTTACAGAATTTTCTCTGCATTGATGAAAACTTTGTTTTGTTGTCTTTGTGTTGTTTTCCCTGCTTTAAATCAAAATAAAACTGAGGAGTTCATTCTTCTCATCACACAGATCCAAATCCTGAAAGACTCATCAGCTGTTAGGAGATTTACTGTAAAACCACATGGATTTGCAGTGGTTATTGACCAGCCATATGCTCAGCTCAGTGCAGTGCCCTTTTGCACTTCTGACCAAGCCGACTATCTGTCCACTTTAAAGCTCTCCCTGCTGGCAAGAGTTTACATTAGCTCAGCTGCAGTGAGGACATCAGATTTATTCCCTATTTGCCCTTTTCAGTATTCACAAATAAAATTTGTCCAGCATGATAGATACAGTTGCTAGTGGTGTCTAAAAAAACTCATAACTGAGGGTGTAATAAGATAAGATGGAACAAAATCTCCAATCAACCCCATTAACTTCTACATGCTGGAAAAGTATCTTGGAGATTCATTCTGCTAACAGAACCCCTGGCTTTTTTTCACGTTTTCCTTCACTTCAATGAGGGGGACAGAAGAGCTGCTTAGCTGTTCACCTGAAAACACTTAGGACCTGAAATCTCCATGCTTCGTATTGGCAGCAAGAGCAAAAAGCTGTCATACATCCTCTTCATTTTCTCCTTGGAGGTGCAGCATTGCATCTCTGTGGTGCAGACCTGGAGCACATGGTTAGGTAAGGCTGGGTGTGTCAGGGCTAAAGCACAGCAGTCAGTGGGTCATCCATCCTATTTTTAGTGACGCACTCTGTACCTGAAGCACCCTTGGCTGGCTGCTGGTGGTGAGTAAAACCCAGAAAGCCAGTAACCTTTCTCAGGTCATGCTCTCATGGGTGATGGATGGGGTGAAGGGTACTTTGCAGGCTGCTGCTGTTGCCCAAAAGCTTGTAATTCTTCCAGAAGGAAAACCAAGGCAAGGGGGAGGCTTTGCAGGAAGTTCAAAGCTCTGGCAGATCATTTATTTCTGCTTAATTGCCAAGGATGTGAAGCAATTGTTGACGAGGCTGTGAGAGAAGGGAAGTGCCCTTTCCCACCTTCTCAACCTGCCGGTGGTTGCATAAGCCCCAGCGCGCCGAGCCTGAGGTTGCTATGCCAACTTGCGTCGTTCCTCCCATCCACCTCCCGTGCGAACTATGCAGGAGCGGGAGTCCATCCTGAAACAAAACAAACTATCAGATCGGCCGGCAGCAGAGGGAAGGACTCTGCGAGCCCTTGTGCCACCGATGAGAGACTGCACCAGAGCAACTGGTTTGCAGCACTTCTGCCTCAGTGTCCCGAGTGCTTTACCTTTGCTGCTGAGTTTGGGTTCAAGTCCTCATTGACAGCACAGAGACTGTGGTGTTACCCATCACAGGAATCACAAGTTCAGCATGAGTCTGTGTGCCTGCTTTCCCTTCTGTAGCATTAAAATAAAGTGCCTTTCAAAGGCACTGGGAAGGAGGAATCACTATTTCCAGGCGCTTACATAAATGGTCTTCAACTGCAAAAGTGGAAAATCTTGAACTCCTTAGGCTCTTCACCCACCCCCTCCCTTAAGAAGGACACTATATGGAGCTAGGTTGTATGGTAAAAGGTCAAATCCATGAAAGAGAGCATAAAAGCAGTGTGACTTAGGTGTATGCCACATAGAAGAGGCTGGCAGATGAAGCAGTTCCCTGTTCTTGAATTTTATCTTAATTAGCAGTGATTTCCAGCACCAATTCTTATGGTTAGCTCCTTTCCCATCTTTGTTTGACCTCCCACATAAACCACAAACTCTTTTCTCTACACTCCAGCAATAAGCAGGAATGGAAATCCTGACGAGTTAGTTTGCCAGTAATTAAATTTGTCCCTTCTGTTCGTTTCACAGATGCAGTTGCCCTCTGATTTGAAGCAAAGTGCAGGTCAGTGCCAATGGGAGCTTTTAATAATCTGGTAGTCTGATTGGGCGCTGAAGATGGGAAGTTTTCTTGTTAATTGGACTGTTGTGTAATTATCTAAGAGGAACAAGCTCCTCTGGACAGAGGAAGGCTGGGAGAGTGCAGTGTGATGGAAAAGGTAATGGGTAAATTTATACTCCTGCACAAATCCTCTAAGCCTTCAGCCAGAACAAACATTTAGAAGATGCCTTAGATCTTATTTCCTTTGACTCAGCAGCTCGCTTTGTCATTTACACCAGACAAAAAGGCACTTTGATAGAATTTCATGTCAAAATGGTCACTCTTTACATTGCTAAAAGTGGGGTGCCAGCTAGCACAGCCTGCACCCTGGGCAGAGGACACAGACTCGTAGCAAGGAAAGGCTGGTGCTGCCCTCCTGCTTCTGCTGGGCAGGGCTCAAGGGGGATTGCCTCAGCCTTAAAATCTGGCCCCTGAGGAGGCAGGCAACAACACTGCTGTCTTCATACAAACAAGACCTGATTGTAGCTGTTGCTAAAAACCTGTATTTTCCTGATTACAGATCATTAGAGATTTGCAGGCAGAGGAACCAGGTAGGTTCAGGAAAATTCTCCAATTTCATATTAACAAAAGGGCCCCATTCAAATCTGACCCCTGTCAGTAAATATGTGCAAATACAGAAGCTTTGATCAGAGTTTTGATCTTTTAGTTAAAAAACAAGATGCTAGTCATTTCCACTGCAGAGAAAAACCTGACCTTGCAGCACCCTGAGGGTCTCTTTCCTCTTATCTAGTTGGTTTTAATCTTGCAGTTTTTAAGCCTGTTTTATGATGTTGAGGACCTGACATATATTTGTGGAGAGATTGTAGCAGGCAACACTGCCTTTTAAAAACTGGGCCAAAGCAGTTCTGTGCTCTGGTTCCTTTCAAGGATGCAGATGAGGTTGTTAACATGTCCATTAGTGTACTTCTCAGGAAGGTTTTGGTGGTCTGCAATGAGGTTGTTATACACACATCTCTGTGTGCTGTGTCACCTCCTGGCTGTACAGATGATGCTGGGGACTGGGGACTGTTTCCAGTCGTGCAGCCTGAAGGCTATTATTTGTGTGGCCCTTTGCAGACAGATAAAATTCACTCTGCTCATGCTCTGAACTAGCCAAAAGCTATATAATCTCTCACCAGGACCAATTAATTCATGCTCAGCAGCTGGCTCATTAGTAATGGCTGCTCATTTTTCAGTTAGTTTGCAGTGTGGGCAGGGGGAGCTTAAGTCTGGAGATGCTTACTCTGAGTAACCTGGGAGTAACTGTTTAAAACCTGTATGCACATTCAGTTTTTCCATTTGCAAACTGCTAAAATATTTATGTTCCTGAGACACTGAGACTCACTTCCTAGATATTTGCAGAATGTATGGAGATATTAGCAAAAAAGTTACACTAAGAGTATATAGTATTACCTTATTATTATTATAATGGATTTTACTTTGATTCTTGAGTACATGATTGCAGTCCTTTGAGAGAGGGAAACAGAACAAGAACAAAAAAGAAATATAAAAGAACAACCTGTCATTATCACCTGTTCTTCCCTCAGAGTGATATTCCCATTCACTGGCTTCCTTTCATGAAAAATAAAGGCGTATAATATCTCTCAAATCAAAGGAATAAGGCATTTTTCAATCCCTGGCACATTCTTATTTTCTTAATAAAGGAACTGTAAATGCCCAGGTTCTAACATGGAACTGATCCTTTAGATAGAGGAAGGCACAGAAACAATTAACCCTGTGTGAAGACACAGAGCTCTAATTCACATGTTCTTGTTAATAACTGCAGTGAAACCAAGTCTCAAATAAAACCTGTGTAGAATCATGCAGATGTAGAGCCAGAGCCACCACGGAGTGGTGGTAACCCAAGAAGATAACTTAGTATTAGACAGCTTTAGTGCTCAGGCTGTGGCTCCAGGAAGACAACCGAGGGAATTGTCTGAGATCAGCTTGTCATCATGCAGTCCACACTTATGGCTTCAGGGAGAAGCACTGGATTTAGAGAAGCTTGGCAGCCAGGCATAAAAAGACCTTGGTGTGAGCAGAGCTGTGCTAGAAGGATGTACCTGTAAAGACTTGTAAAGGTTTCATAAGTGAGTTAACCCAGTTTTCTGGAGGCACAGGTGTAGATTGAATGTGTTGGTGGAGTATGAAGGAATGTGAGAAACCAGATCCTTAGAGAAACCATTTTCTCCCCTTGACAGATCACTAGGCAAGAAGATTTCCAACTGGGAATCTTTATATGGAACCAGCTGATACCAAATATATTGGCCAGACCCAGATTTGCAATTGCCACTTCTTAATGGAGACCCCAATAGAATAGCTGGTCACAGGCAGCACCACGTGGGATGCAGAGGGCTCTGCCTTGTCAGTCTCTCTTTCATGCATTTTTCATGCACCTTGTCTTGTTCCATTTGTTTTGTCTTTGTTTTTAGCTGCATCTAATGAGGCTTGATTGTGCTTTTGGTTAGCTATTTTTCTGTGAAGTCTTACAGGGCTCTCATCCCAGTCCTCTTCATCTTCTCCCAAGTCTTCCTTCCCCTCTGCTCTCCTTAGCTGTCCATATTCCCACTGCAGGTAAAAATGTTTAAGAGATGATCATCAGCCCTGGTAGGAAGTCAGAATGGATGGCGAAAGAGGACAAGTGAGTACATGTCTTGGGGATCCAAGCAACATCACTAGGAACAAAGCTGTAGAAATGGCCCAAAATGAATTGTTTTCCTGTCTGTCTTTTGAATGATGTCAGTGAGGGCAGAGATTTTGGGGCCTTTTTGAATGAACCCCTTCCTACCAGCGTCATTCAGCAGGAAAGATATGTGTTGGCTCCCTCACAGGTGTGCAGTTGTCTTTGTGGACACAGGGCCTGGGAGCAGCTAGGGAAATGGGATGCTAAACAGAAACTGGAAATGGTGAAGTTTGCCTACAGCCACTCCTTCCTGAAGCACTCTGTAGTCACTGTCAGGTGCCTGACTTGCCCTTCTGCTCTAGCAGGATCATAAGCTACACAGAGGGATGTGTTGGGGATTGCTTTTGCTCCATCAGAGCCTGAGAGACCATAAACAACCCTACCTTGATATTCACTGAGGGCAAGGAAATTAATTGTACACTTCGACTGGTTTTTCCCCCCCATGTTCTATCCTGAGTCTTTTCCAAATAAGGGGAGGGGAGTTAAGCTTTAATTTTGCTTTTGAGTAATTTTTCCAAGATTGGAAGAGTTTTCAAAAGTTCAACAGTGAAATGCAAATGTAAGTATGCATGCATATCTGATAAGGAAATCTGGACATGCTGTGCCAGGGGCAAATAGAAAGGAGGGGGACTAGAAATGCAGTCTTTTCTCAAAAATATTTAATTAAAATGTAATAAAGCACTGATTCACAAGAAATGCAGCAAAAAAAAAAAAAAAAGAGGTGACTTGAATTCATTTTTCACAGCAATATTTTCCATTTTGCAGGGAACTCAATAATTACTATTAATACATTTTACACCCTAGGACACTGAGAAATTACAGCCATGCACAAATTCTGTGACAGGACCAAAAATAAAAGTCAAACCACCACTTTCTAAATTGCATGCCTTCTCCAACTGCATTCTCTCAAGTATTACTGTTCTCACTCATAACTAATGATTATTAGTTATTTTCCCAGTCAGTGTAACACCCCTGGAGAGCCCTTCACTGACTTTAAACACTGGGGGGGAGCTACGGATAATTCAGAGGCAGTAACAGATCAGCAGCTCATCTATTTGCTGTTCAGAATATGAGTTGGTACCTGCAGTTTACTGGCTCCTGAACACTAACTTTTCAGCACTGCTGGAAGGGAGAAGCACCAAGCAGGAGGGATTAATGTGGGAGGGAGGGAAGGAAGGTGAGGGGGTGGAAAAATGAGCTTTACTGAATAATGAGGAAAGTGAAAAGAAATGGGAAAAGAGAGAGAAAAACTGGTTTAAATATTTAATCTCCCTTGCATTTGCTTTTGAAGAGGAAACAAAAGGCTTGGAACATCTTTTGTCTTGAACTAATTGTGACCAGAGATAAACGGCATGTGATTGTCACTTCTGTCATTTGCCTTAAGGTGGAGAGAAACAGATTGGTCCTGCTGCATTAGCGCAGCACATCAGACCCTGTCTCCAGCTGCAGCCAGTGCCTGAAGCTGCAGAAGATATTAAATTACTCGTGGCAGTGCAACTGTATGAGCCCACATTGCCCTGCATCCTGGTACCAGTGTGGGCAGCATGTGTGGTGCCTGAGAGCTGCACTCTTCTTTCGAGAAGGAAACTCCTTGGAAAGGTCTGAGGAGCAGTTGTGCTTCCCCATACAGTAACTCACTTCATTTCGGTCTTCACCATTTAAAACCAGGTGATTAGTGCAGCACACAGCAGCTGTAACTTCCTCTTGTCTCTCCCCATTCCTCTGTACATCTTTCTACCCAGCCTCTTTCTGCCACCTTCTTTCACTTCCCTTGACTTGCCCTCTGTAGTCTTCCATCTCTGCTCACCCACAGTCTAGGCAGGGCCAAAAGCCACACAGGTGCCCTGTGTACCAGTCACAACTGGTGCACAATTTGTGGCACCCTCCACAGCTGAGCACCCCACGGATGAGCTGGCAGGACCTGCATGCCAGCAGAGACAACAGCTACGTGTGCCAATGGCCAGTGCATCAACAAACCATAAATCACAGAGCAATTTCTTTTCAAAGAGACTTTAAAGATCATTTAGTTCCACCTCCCCTGCCATGGGCAGGTACTTCTTCCACTAGACCATGTTGCTCAAAGCTCCAGCCAACCTGGACTTGAATATTTCCAAGGATGGGGCATCCACAACTTCTTTGGAAGTGCCTCACTACTATCATAGCAAATATTGTTTTCCTTAACTCTAATACAAAATTTCTCTTTTCCCAGTTTGAAATCATTACCAGTTGTCCTATCCCCTTGCCTTTCTTTTAGACTCTACTTAGGTACTAGAAGGTGCTATAAGGAATCCCTTCTCTTCTTCAATAAAGGAGAGACAGTCTCTCAGGCTGCTTTCATAGGAGAGGTTCTCCATCCCTCCTGTTATCTTTGTGGCTCTCTAGGCCCACTCCAACAGCTCCATGTCCCTAGTATGCTGGGCACTCCAGAGATGGATGCAGCACTCCAGGTGGGGTCTCCTGAGGGTCAAGTAGAGGGGCAGAATCTCCGCCCTTGACCTACTGGCCACATTTATTTTGATACAGCCCAGGATACAGAGCTGTGAACGCACATTGCTGGGTCATGTCAAGCCTCTCATCCACCAACACCTCCAAGTCCTTCTCCCCAGGGCTGCTCTCAATTAATTCACTGATCTGCCTGTATTTCTTCTTGGGACCACCCCGTATGCAAGACCATGGACTTGGCCTCATTGAACTTCATGAGGTTCATGTGGGCTCACCTCTCAAGCTTGTCAAGGTCCCTCTGGATGGTATTCCTTCCCTCCAGCCTGACATTCAGCAAGGCAGGCACAGCCCTTCATAGCAGTGGTGGTTCTCTGCAGCCACTGTCTGTCATCTTCCTAAACAGGCTTAGCTGGATAAAAACCTCATTTAGGCTTTCTTTACAGACTGGAGGAGTGGGAGGGAGAAATGCCTCTAGAGACTAATACATTGCTAGCCTGTCTTTTAAATTGAAAAATATCTGCAAGATTTAAGAAAAGTCTGATGGTCTCTGACTAATCAGAGGAAACTGCTGAGACTGGGAACTTCTCTTGTTTGGCTGGGGCTTTGTCTCTCTGATTCACTTATTCCCTTTATAACACTCAAAGCAAAGAGGTGCTGCCATCCCTCCTCCTCAGAGGAGGGCAGATGTAATGTGACTTCTCCACCAGAGCCAATCATGGGATGTTTTTGAAAAAGTAGGGATTTTTTGACCTCTGGTCTCCTGAGCCCTGAGGGAAAGTATGAAACCCAGCTTTTTGTCAACTCCTTAACTGGTAGCACACCAGAAGAAATAAAACAAAAAACACCAGCCCAAAAAGCAACAACAATGTCTTTCAAGCCTCTGAAGTCTCACAGTTAGCAATTATCTTTAAAAAATTATTACCTCAAAAGGAATTTATTATTTTACTAGCTGTTCAGTAAGATATCAAACAAAGCTAAGGTGCCCAGTTAAGAATGTTCTTATTTTATTTTATTACTATTTGAAGAACTTGATTGGTTATTTGAAATGCTGGAGAGAATGGCTGAGTAGGAGTTTGGGCTGGGTGAAGCCAGCAAGCCATGAGTTTTGCATCTGGTTTACAAAAGAGCATGAGTAGGCTGAAATTCGGTACACTTGACACGTGAGCCATAGGGATGAAAGAGAAATTTATTTTCTGGAGCACTACAGGATCTCACTTTGCTGGGTTCTGTAGACATTCCTGCTCCTATGGCAATAATACCAGGATGCTGGTCACTCTCTTTGGATCTGAGCTACACAAGAGATGACAGGACATCAGAAACAGTCCAGGTTTTATCTGAACTAATGACTTAGAAATGGGAAGCATCATATCTTAAGTGAAAAATTTGTCTGAGCCATGAAAGTACTCTCCCACCTTTTGCCAAAAGGCTCAGGAGCTGACAAAGGAGACCTGCTACTGCGGTCCAAAACGAGTTCACTTCTGCTCATGACCCAATACCAGTTCAGTACTGCTGCAAAATTTCAATGGTGCTCTGCCATGTCCTGCCCCTTCTTCCCAAATCTGAAGTTTTTTGCAGGATCTGCTGCTTCCCGAATTTGATCAATGTTGTTTTGCCTTGTGTTAGCCTGTGAGTCCCCAGATGCACATCCTGCTTGGGACGACCATGACCCTGACTTCAGTGGGAGCTGCTTCCTCTCACAGACAGTTCCAGCTGGACTCATCCCACAGCTTGTGTTGTATCCTTTGAGGTCTGGGAGCACAGAGACACTCACAGGCATGTCAGGCTGTGCCTGCAACAGCTGTGGAACCCTCTACAGTGGTTGCTGTGGATGGCTGTGGATGGGTTCAGTGCAGCACCAGGAGCACAGGAGGGAAGCTTTATTCCAAGGGTGGCAAGAGATACATCCCTGTACTCTGAGGAAAGTGAAGCTTCTTGGAAATTCCTCAAAAGCTGCAGGAATTGGTGAGGGGAGGAGGCTTTGAGATGATACATACACAGTAGTTGCAAGAATCTTTGCGTTCAGCAAAGAGTAAATTTCTCAGGGGAAACAAAAAAAAAAAAAGAGGGAGAACTGTGGGAGAGCTGAAACTGTGTTCGCATTTGGAAGACTGTGCCTCCCTTCCATTTTCTTATTGTCAAAATACCCTGAAAATAACTGTGTTTTTCTTCCTTTCCTGCTCCACCCCCAATTAGGAGTTTAAAGTAGGAAATGCTGAAGTATTTAATTTCAAATCTTTCAAAATCAAGTTTTTGACATATTTTAAAATAAACTCATAGATCTAAACTATTTCAGTTCAAAAAGAAGAGCAAAAAATTCAAGTATATCAGCAATGAAATAAACAGCAACCATGTTTCACTTGGGATTGAACAAATGCCTTGAATTCACCCTATTTTTAGTTTGTTTCTCTCTTTTTCCTGAGCTTCAGTTCCGCACACTTTCAGTTTGTTTGACCTTTTTACCATTTCTATTACTCATCCCTAGTTTAAATTTATTTAAATATTAATGAAAGAATAACAGTTACAAATTATTCTTATTTTTTAAACAAACCATGTAAATGTCTTGAGGTTGAGCAAACAGGGGAAAGCATTCCATACAGCAAAAGATTTACAGAAATTATGGACAGAAAGCCCTTACTTGGGGAGTGAGTCTGTCTGCTGCTGTCTCACAGAAAAAACCAGAAGGGAAGTACAGAGCTTTTAGAAACAGCTTATGAATTTGCAGCTTGCTAAGTAAATGATTTCTCTGTGTCCCTCATACACATACACTAACTCATTCCCCACACATGCATACATACAGGTCTCTGGTGAAAAGACAGGGAACGTGCAGTCTGCAATGCACATGAACTTTCTGTTTAGAGGAGAAAAGATTTTTCCAATAAGCACAAAATCCCACCCCCTCAGCACCCCTCCTTCCCCTGTGTCTGACACTGACTTCAAGGGAGGAGTTGAGCCAATTATCTGTGAGTCCTACAGAAGGAAAATCTGCAATTTGCCAGTAGTTGTGAGAGAGAGAGGGAGAAAGGCAGGGAGGGAAGGAAAAAAGACTTAACTGGCAAATGTAAAGAAAAGCCCCTTTTATCCTAGAGAGAGAATATTTTAAAGCAAATCTCAGACCAGAAGAAAAGAAGCCCGTGGGAAGGGATGAGCCAGGCAAGATCTGGAGAAGCATAGGGTCACCAAAGCCAACTTCCATGCCGACCCTGATCTTTCTGCAGAGGATCTGAGGCAGCACAGAGGCAGGGCGGGCCAGCTGGATGCACCCACTACCCTGCACGAGTAGGTGCTGCTCCTGAAATTCTTTCCCCACAGTAGAGCCTACAAAGTGCAACTTGCAAGAAAAGGCAGTGAGAGAGGGAGAGACTCTGCCTCTCCTTTTCTTGAACTGAGCCTGTGAGGAACAGAGCTCATCTGCCCAAAGGGAAAAACTGCCACCATTCTGAGACTCTTCTTTAGCCTAAGTGGGTTGCCTGATCCAGTACTTACATCCATGGGGGAACGCCCTCTGGAGCCCTGCGGTCCTTCCCAATCCTGCTAAATTCTTGGGAAATACTGGAGAAGAACTGAGCCCAGAACAAGCAGCGTGGGATCCACAGAACAACAGCCTTTTACAACAGCAGCCACCTCTGATTAAAATTATCAGCTTCATCAGACTGCACCAAGACCCAGGACTGCTCCTCCTGGGAAAGAGAGGTAAGAAATCAGCACGGAGTTTGCTGTGAAAGTAGGAAACAAACATGCCACAGGAGTGATTTCTGGTGTGCATGAAAATGACAGGGACACTAGCAGTGAGTAAGAACTGACAGGTCTGTTATGCATGTTACAGTTTGTGTCTGTCTTGTCCTTTTTAGCTGGGTGCAATGATTAACACTGGGGCGGCAGAGACACAACCAGCAGCTGAAGACAGAGGAGTGCAAGGGAGGTAGTTCAGAAGTCTATTCATGAATGGGGAGTTGTAGGGAGAGCATACACCCTAATGGGAGGGTGGAGAACTAAGGTGCAAAAGCTCTGGGTAGGGTGAATAAAGAATATCTTCCTTAGGTATCTCCCTACAGGTGCTCAGGCTCAAATTTGTCAGTAGCTCACCGGCATTCAGACAAGTGCTCTCCAGAGCATACAAAAGCAGGTTCATTGTCATTCATTCTGATGCCTGCCTATAAAAAGAGAAGTGGTGCTTAGCTGGTAGAGGATAACACAGGGAGTCAAGAGAAATGGAGTTTAATGCTGATTTTGGACTGTGGTTTCAGCTTTCTCTGGGCAAATGAGCTTTTCCCTTCATTTAGTGTTATTTAGAGATAACATTAATTGCCTGTATTTCTATAACATTTTGAAATCCCTGCACTGTACCAATATAAACTTTCTAACATCAAGCCAGTACATAAAGCAGAAGGTACCACTGAGAATTAATCTATGCTTAAGCATTTAATAAACTGGAAGGAAAAGATGTAGATTAAAACCAGCTGGAGGTTGTTTGTCTCCTCATTCTCTTCTGATTGATTTTTCTTTACTTAGTACATGAACATGTGGTGTCTCTCCATTTCCTTTCCACTGTCTTAATCTTTTTCACTGCATGAGCCCCTGTGCTCCACCCTGCCACTCTTGGGTGTCAAGGCTGAAGTTTCATTCCTTTTCTGAGGAGGAAAGGAGACAGACTGTGTTAAACTAGAGAAAAACTGAATGGAGGGGATAAGAAGAGAAGGCTCAAAACAAAAATGTAAGCTCCCAGTTTAATGGCACGCTCTGAGTCAGGTTTGCAGCAGAGGTGATGAGTAGGAACTCCACAAATCGAAATGCTGGAAAGCATATTTTACTTTGAGGGAAATGAAATGCAGTTAAGATAGCACAGGAGTCCTCTTGACGGAATGCCTTGACATGTGGAACAAGGACAGTGTAAAGTGATCAGGTTCCTCAGCATGCATGTTCTGTACAGGACATAAAAGGCACTCGCTCAAAATGCGTAACTGCTCTCTCCCAGATGCTTTTGCACTGAATTGTACAGAACTGCTCTCTAGCAGGTGTAAACCACACAATCCACTTGCCCTCATGCAGCTACAGCGCTCCATCACGGCCTGGAGAGCTGCCTCACCTCTAGATACTGGTCCTGGGTGGTAAAGTAGTTTGTAGCTTTTACAACTCATCTGTTTCCCTGCTCTTCTCTGCCAAATAAATAAGCCTCAGAGGGTGAAAATAAGCTTTTATTTTGTCTGCCCATGGATGCAAAACTGTATTGGAGTGGCTAGGGATAGTGTATATGGCAGTGTTTCAGAGACTGAATATGGTATTTCTGCACTATTGGAGATAGGTCCTGTGGTAAATAAAACACAGAATCCAGTTCAAATACCAGCTGTGCTCCTTGCTGTCATTTCTGCCACAGTAATCCCAACAGTACCATAATTCTGCATGTGTGTGTCCATCCAAAAAAATGCCATTTGTGTTCTGGCATTTATCTGGCTCTAATATTAGGTTTTCCTGCCCTCTGAATGTAATTCAGAATATAAGGTACTCCAAGGAGACCACTGCATTTCTTTTGTGCATTAGGTAGGGCTGAATATGCCATTGTTGTGCTGCAAATTATGGCAATAATAATAAATACTCATGTTTTGCTGTTTCCTTGGGCTATAGCACAGAGCTTGTAATGATGCTGGATCAGAATTCCAGAGACTTCTTTATTTAGCAGTGACTGTATTTTCACTGCTGCTTTGGTGCTTAGCACATGTTAAACAAAGTAAAATATTTTAAGCTCTTCCCTGAGATAATTGTCAGGTACATAAAAGCTTTGGAGATAAAAGTCACTCAAGGGAAAGATAGGAATCCAGATCTGGACCCAGAAATTATCTTTCTGTGTACATAAAGTACTTGCATTGTAATATTAAATAAACAACGCCTAAGTTAAATAAATGGCACAGTGGGAACTTGAATATTCTTTAATAAGAACATAGTAACCAAAACAAACTCAGTCCAAAGTGTGCCTCCTTTGCTGTAACAGTCAGCTTTCCCCACACAGGGGCTGTATTTTTCTTTCATCACACAGTTCATTTGAACTGGTACACTAAAATAGTCTTAGCAGCACTTTTTCTTTCCTCCCAAAGTTTCCTGCATCTGAGTGCTATGTCAAAATGCAGTCTCCAAAGTCTCTAGACTCATTTTAGATGTCATGGGTTGGAAATCTTGTCTAATAGCTATTTAAGATGGCTGTCCTTCATCTTTTCTCCTGCTTGTACTTAGCACCCGTGCTTGGCAAAGCCAGTGGCACCTGCAATATCTGCATGTATAAAGACTGGAGCTCCTAAAAAAAATCAGTGTTTCTGCAGTTCCACCCATTGACAGCCATCCTGCTGCAACAATGATAGTTTGCTTATAGGGAGTTCCCACACTACCAGGCCAAACAGCAGAATTAAAAGCTGTTTTCTAAAAGGTTACTGGAGGCACAGATCTTTGAATTTATCACCAGCCAGTGCTGTTTTGTGGCTCACGCTCCCTGCATCAGCAATTAATATTGCATGGGGCCAGTTAAAGTTACTGAGATGTGTAGCTTGCACTGATGTTAAGCATGATTCTTGTTTCTGTCTGACTTTTGGCTGATCTCAGAAAATTAGTATTAAGCACAGCTCCTATTTAGGCAACCACATGAAACAATCTGGTTCTAATGGCAACTGCAGTGGCTGTAGTATATTGGGGAATCTGACCTCTGTGTTTATGTATCTAAATGAGAAGCAAGTTCTACTGAAAAATCTGGTAAAATGTGTGACACAGATGGTGGGAAGGAACTTGGTGTCTCCGATGAAGAGCAGCTGATAAATTCAGCCCTTAATGTTTAAATGTGACATCAAATTATAATTCAAAAGCATGTTATTTTCAGTGTAAATGCCTTCATTTTTATACTACTTTAAAAGAAAAGAAAAAGCAACAAAAACAATAAAACAAAACCAAACCGAAACAAAAAAACACTCACTGAAAATGAGACTGGAAAGTTTAAGCATTTCCAGTGAAAAAAATCTCTGTGTGAACCACTGATTGCTCTGCTGTGCAGGACTGTGCTCCAGAGTGCTCTTTGGCAAGCTGGTGGTGAGGAGCTGCCTAATTTTACCCTTCATTTGGTTTCTGATCTTTCCTCCAACTCTGCTATTTCCTCTTTCAGGACCAAGCAATGATGAAGACACTGTCTGGAGGCAACTGCAACCTGAACGTGCCAGCCAAGAACTCGTACCGCATGGTGGTGCTGGGAGCCTCCAGGGTGGGGAAAAGCTCCATCGTCTCTCGCTTCCTCAACGGCCGCTTCGAGGATCAGTACACTCCCACCATCGAGGACTTCCATCGCAAGGTCTACAACATACGGGGAGACATGTATCAGCTGGACATCCTGGACACCTCTGGGAATCACCCTTTCCCTGCCATGAGGAGGCTTTCCATCCTAACAGGTGAGAAAGTCAGGGGGAAGGTCATAAGGACAGACATCAGCTTGAAACGTGTAGCCTGGGGACGACTGATTTTTGGGACATCGCTAAAGGGACTGCTTGATTTACTGCAAGATGCATTTCTATAGAGTCGTATTTCCTGGCTGGCATGTTCCCAGCACTATAAGGAATGCATTAGCCACAGTAGAGAAGTCCAGGGGGTGAAGGTCTAAAATTGAGGTTTTCCCTAATCCATCTACCTTCCCCTCCTGCTTCGTACTTTTACTGATGTCACAAATAAATGGCTGAATGCAATTCTGTGGGTATAAAGAGCAGCAAAGGGCAAATTAAGCATGTTGTTGTAGGACACATACAGTGAAAAATAAATATAAAATGCACAGGAAGGGAATTCTAACCAAGAAAGTCCCAAGGTTTTTTTTATTCTGAAAATTTCCAGCCTGATTTCCTTGATTTAATATTCCAGTAGAAGGTTAGCTTTACTTTTACCCTTTCTCCTTAATCTGCATCTAATCAAATGTGTTTAAAGACAAAAGAAGAGGAAATGGCGGGACCATTTTGCCTCTTCTCACTGTCAAGCCATTCCTGTTTGAGCTAAAATATACTTTTTTAATTATAAAAGTGACAGTAGATGTATATTCAGCCACAGCTCACAACACACCTTTCTGGATTCACTATCCAGCTTTCTAACTGGCCAGTGAAACATGACATTCACATCTGACAAGGCTAAAATCCATATTCAGTGAGGTCCTAGAACCAGTTTCTGGGATGCAAATGTACACTTTAGTCCCTGAAAGCTCTCTTAGCACGTTCCACACAAATGTCATTCAACAGCCAATGATTTGCCTTATTTTCTACTTCCTATTCCTATTGCTATTTCTATTTTCTATTCCTTCTACATGGAATTGTAAGTCAGGAAATGTCAAAAGGAAATGCCAGGGGATGTGTGTCATTATGTATTATTTTTTCATGGTCTGCTTCTCTTGAGGAAATGCAATGACAGCAGAGTGCACTGAAAAACCTCTCATTCCTGACTTGGGTGTTCAGGAGTGATTAGCCGTAAACCTTCAGTTCAGGTGTACCTTCATGTATTGTGTAATCAAAGGGTTAAGGCTGAGTGGCTACCAGCTCTCCACTCTTTCTGGTGTCAGAAGAGGATGTGTTTTACATAGAGATACAAATGAAAGGAAATAAAAAGAAGAACAGTGCAGCAGAGCTGAGATAGAAACATGTCTACAAAAGAGATAAAAGCAGGCAATAACTTGCAAGCCCAGAGCAAACTAAGAATGCAACTGGATATGACTGGAGTAACATCATAACCAAAAGTCTTTTCCATAGCACTACAGAAAGATGTGGGGAGAAAAATGAGAAGAACTAAAGTACAACTGAGTGAATAGGTGCCAAAGGACCAAACAAAAAATATGGGGAGGAGATGGAAATAAAATAATTGCTTTTTAAAAATTTGCTCCTCTGAAAGTGGCTGTGACCAACAAGTCTTTATAGTATATATATTTTTTTAATTGCAGGGGATGTTTTCATCCTGGTGTTCAGCCTGGATAATAGAGAATCCTTTGATGAGGTCAAGCGACTCCAGAAACAGATTCTTGAGGTCAAATCCTGCCTGAAGAACAAGACCAAGGAATCAGCTGACCTCCCCATGGTCATCTGTGGCAACAAAAATGACCACAGTGAAATCTTCCGCAAGGTACGCACTGACGAAGGTGAGAATCTTGTCTCCAGTGATGAAAACTGTGCTTATTTCGAAGTGTCGGCCAAGAAGAACACCAATGTGGATGAGATGTTTTATGTCCTCTTCAGCATGGCCAAGCTACCTCATGAAATGAGCCCTTCCCTCCACAGGAAAATCTCCATCCAGTATGGTGACACTTTCCAGCAGAAATCCTTCCGGATGCGCCGAGTCAAGGACATGGATGCCTATGGCATGATCTCTCCCTTCGCTCGCCGGCCAAGTGTCAACAGTGACCTGAAGTACATCAAATCAAAAGTTCTCAGGGAAGGGCAGTCCAGGGAGAGAGAGAAATGCACAGTCCAGTGAAGGAGGCTTGCGCTTCTGTCTGAAGACAACGTCCACGTGCAGTGCCTTAAAGAAAAATGGTCTGTGGAAGCAAAGAACAGGCTCATGGGGTTTATTGAGAAAACCTAACATGGAGAAAGGATAACTTCCAGTGGATTCTGCTGAGTCACAAATGTAGATAACATCAACCTTGAAGAGGACTGGGAATAATCATACAGCTGAGATACAAGTGCATTTTTTGTCTTTGTAATGTATCTCCTCTTCATTCCCCTTTTTGTTTGAAAAATAGAGTCCATAGAGTCCTGAGAAGTGAAGACATTTCAGCCTTATCATTGCAAAGAAAATAGATCAAAAATGCACAGCATTAACAGTGACCCAGCATGCAGCTCTTGCTGAGAGAGAAGGTTACATGTGTGTATGTGTGTGTATCTCTGTGTGCCCAAGTGCACGTGTGCATGCATGTGTGGAGCTCTCCTTTTAAAAAGTGGGACTTGCATTTCAAAGAGCAGCAGTCTTAACTGAGCATTCCCAGATTGAGAGTGGACTCTATATATGGATGCATGACTTTCACTCACTTCTGAGGGCACCTGCATTAAGAATTTGGTTTTATGTTTGTTGAAACAGTTACCATTTGACATTGACATGATTGTTGGTTTGTATTATAGTTTTTTTTGAGATTTGTTGGTTTTTTTATTGTCTGGGGGTGGATTTTTAGCAAAATCAGATGGCAAGTGCATTTGATATTAAACAGTGTCTGCTTTCTACCAGTGAAAGGTGGTTTTCATCTGTAACACTTTCTAATACATACATTGACTGAAAGTGAAATTATTCTGCAAAAAGCCAATGCATTTGGCTGCTTTGCAAGCCTGGTGTGATGTTGTTTCTCAAAGCAGCCACACCAATTCTGAGTTTCATAATACAAATGCCACTCTTTGCCTTTCTGGCCACTGGACTAATGATTCCTTTCTCTGCCTGTATCAGTTGAGAGTGATCAGGCTTATATATAGAATCAGACGATTTCAAAAGCAGGATTGGATTCTTTTTTAAAAAAAAAGAACTGAATGGTTATAGGGCCAGCTCCTTTGCATTTCTTCTGCTGACATGCTTCTAGTAATTTTGTTCATGGTTTCCCTCACTGTCCAGTAAAGGTTGTCTTGATCATTTGCACTGCAGAAGTCCTTCAGAACAGAAGCTTTGTCCTGGCTGTTCAAAGAGGATTGAACTGACTGGTCAGATAAATCTGGGGCTGTCCATTCACTTCTTTCCTTTCTCAGGCTTCCTTATCTTCAGTCCTCTCCCTGTTCTGCTTCTGGCTCTGTTGTTTGATGAGCTCCTGTTCTCCCACAAAGTCCGATATATTCTCTTAAATGTGAGCTTGCCACTCTTGCTGACTGGAATGAGATGTGTGCACACATATCTGTGGCAAAGCATGGCCCCGAGACAGTAAACAACAGTAGAATATATATGTTATAAATACCTCAGAAAGACCTTCAGATATATTGTCCCTCCCTCACCCTCAAGTTCTGTGTTTGGCTGCATCTGCCTTGCTGTGTCCTGGGCAGAGCTGTGAGCTAGTTTGTGCTATAATTTGACAGGAAACCAAGAATTATGATTGTCTGTAAAAATTAGCCTCTGGGATTCAAAGTCCCATATTCATTTATCAACTCCACCCTTCATTGGTACTGTATTGGTAAAATACACTGTTCTTTTATTCCTGTTGCCAGGGCAGCACCTTTCTGACCACATCTCCCTTCCTATCTATAAATATGTATATGGTTTATGATTAAACCTGATTTATTTATTAGCTGTGTCCTGGTTTGGTTGTTTGGTTGTTGTTGTTTTTTTTTTTAAATTTCTCCAAGAACAATGAGGAAGGTCCTGTGTTTATGTTGTGCAGGTGAATCTAGGTAAGTGAGTTCTGGATTGAGAGCCCTGATTAGTTCTCCAGTAAGTTCTGGAAGAGCCTTTTATGTCCTCCGGACGCCAGGGGCTACACATTTTCCTGTTCGGAACAGAACTGGGTCTATACCCAAATCTATCTATCAATCACCTTTTTGACCACTAACTTATATATACAGATGTCTGCAGAAGCAGACAGTTACTAAGCTGCCTCCAAAATGAGAGAACAACAACTCTCTCCTCCCTGCACAGAGCTGACATGTTGATCCCTGGTGCAATTTAACGTGGTCTCTGCAAAGACATCACTGTTTACCTCAGCAATCTCTCCAGGTTACCATCTGTGCCTCCCACTCCTGTGAGTCCGGGTCCCTCTGAGCACTTCCTCACCACCCGACTGACTCCCCACCCAAGTGCCTCAAGGACATGGAGTGGGTTTGAAAATGGAGTGAGAAAGGTATAAATAATGGATATTGACTGGGTTAAGGGACCCTGGAATACTAAATGAGAACTCCATGCCCTATAGACCATGCACTTCCTTACTGACCCTGCACCTGCTCTCCCAGGCCTGCAGGATAAAGCTGAACTTTTAAAGAGCCTTCAAAATCAAGTCTCTGTCCTTGTCTTATAACACTGACCTTACCATTATTTTCCTTACTTTTCCACACCTCCACAAACACAGTCTTTCCATCTCCACAAAGACACCAGATTTCCACACCCTTCCATCTTCTCCTATTCCTGCCTCTTCCACCATGGACACAAAGCCACCCAGCATTGAAAAGCAACATTGCAGTGACAACAGAGGCACCAGTGTAGGGGAGGCTGAAGACCAAAGAGTAGGTGCTCACATATGCTGGATGCCACAGGAATGCCAGTGAGCTCCAGCTGCATAGTCCAGCTGGGCCAGCTAATGCTCAAGGTGAGAAGCATCTGAGAAACTGGCTGGGAATGAAGGTGAAGCAGCATTACAGTCACCCACAAAAACAAATGGCAATGGGCAGATAATCTTATTAAGGTAATCCTAGTCTTCTCATTGCATTTTGTTACTGATGGTAATTGCTTTTGAAGTTAGATTTTCTTGCTCCTGAGGACATTTTTTTTCTTTTATTGCATCATTACAGTCATTCTATTAATATCTATATCTTGTTTGGGCTCTAAAAGTGCTTACAGCTCCTAAACCAGACAGTATGTGTATCAGTTGTTTATTCACAGTTAGCAGCCATTATGTTCTGTGGAAAGGCCAGGGACTGGGAAGCAGAGAGCAAGGCTACCTTCCTGTATAGGGGACATAAGGCAAGGCAGGAAGAGGAAAGAGGAATTGTTTCTTTCCTGCTAACCATTGAATGCATCTGGCTATAGAACAGAAAAGGGAAGAGCTTTATGGGAAACTCTTATTATGTGTGTTCAAAAACTGTGAGACCCTGAAAGTAGCAAAGAAGAGGCCTACAGCCAGGTCTCAGAGGCACCACCAAAAAGAGAAACCACCTCTTTTTCTTTTTTTAACTTTCTTTTCTTTTTTTAATTTTTTTTTTCCTTTAAGATTCAAGAGACCTGCATGGAACTTAGTGCAACCCAAGAAGTCATGAAAATGCACAGGACTAAGGGCAGGTCTGGAGGAAGGAATCCGTCTGGAAGAGATGCTAAGAGTACCCTTACTTGGTCTTACCTGGTGTAATTAATTTGCTTTGTTCCCACAGCTACCTCATCCTACATTGCTGTGTATAAACCCTGTCACTAGTGATGCAAAGCCTTGCTTAGGGTTTTTGTGTATTTACTTTCAGGACAACAAGCAGGGACCCAGTTGAGGATCAATCACAGCCCTGGAACAAGACTAAGATTTGTTTTTTATATTGCTCAACACAGCAAGATAGTCCTTGTCCTGAAGAAATTACCAATCAACACATAGGAGCTACTATAAATATTGGCAAAAATCTAATCAAGTCACAGGGTCAGAACTAATCAGGAAGGAAATAGCGATCCTGGTGAATTAAGAAAAAACAATCCAAGGGTGGAGAAGACAGAATGAAGGCCTGTTTTGACATCCAAAGGATTAAATTAGGCTTCTGTTCTGAAGGATCCCCAGGAGAGCTGCTGCCACCAGGCCAGCCTGATGTTAGAGAGGCTTTCATGATGCAGTCTCACAAAGAGCATTGTCTCCCTGAGACCCTGGGGTCCAATATGTCTGATTGTTTGAGAGGTCAAAGGTCTTTCACAAAGGCAAGTAGGAAATGGTGGGATAATTTTTTAAAGGGCAGCAGAAGAGAGCTTCAAAAGGGTGCTCACAAAGGGTGAGCCACAGGAGGTTGTCCAGGTAAATAATCGAAAAGATAGGCTAGAATGTAAGCTATAAAATGTACCTTTCATCTACATTTCATGCTTCTCTACGCACAAGTCAAAAAGAAGACATTTTATTTAGCCTTCTTTTCCTTCCTCAAATGTTAGCTGCTGCTTACTGCTGCATAGAACCCACCTCCCACCTCTCATTACACCTTTTTCTGCCTTAGATTTACTCTCCTGTCATCTACCTTATTATGGGCTGCTTTGCTAACCCTGTCTTAGTATCTTGGCTAGGGTAGAAGGTTACAAGAAAAAGTGGTTTTGAAGTAACTGATGATTATTTAATTTGATTTGAAATCACTGTTACATTCAGGGGCTTTATTGGCTTTATTGTTTCTGTAAAATTACACAGTGTCAGGCTCAGATTAAAGGATATCCTTGAAAAAGTATATAAAACATGATATAATGTACATTTTCCCCACTGGTTTCTATAGCAACAGCCTTTTCTCTGCACTCAGAAAGAGCAGGGAATTTGCAGGGGGGAGATGAGTAGCAGTAGCTCTGCCCTGCTCAGATCTTTCACTTCTGAGTCCTCATGGGAAATTTTCCTCCCTCCAGTTTCTCTTATGTGGAGAAACAAAGACCAACAGCCAGAGCTGCTTTGCAGACTACTCTATATGTCTTGTAAAGCTGTGGGATGGATATTTACCACAGACAAGAAAGTTTTATTGAATGATTTCCATTTCCATGATGTGATTGTCAGCTGGGGCATTGCTCCTGGCACAGTGCCTGATATGGGGAATACACATGGCAAAGTGCTATGAACCAACTGCTGCACTCAGGTATGGTTAGATCTAACTGTGAGCCTTGACCATCTCCACTCTTCCCTGTGCCTGTCAGGCTCACTCTGAGCCTGAGATTTCCCAGAGAACCATTTCCTTTTGCATCATGGCAACATCAGCCAAAGACCTTTCCCTGCCTCTACCACCGTTTGTCATCCACAGTGAGCAGAACCACACTAAGTCCCAGGCATCGTGTTCCTAGAAAGTTATTGACAGCTTGGAAGGAGACCAAGAACTAGCAAGAAAAACATTTTATGAGCCTAAGGGGATTGACTTGAGTAAGCCTTGAGAAAACTCTGAAAGGGATAACTCTGTGCTATGCAGGCAAACAAACTCTGAGAGAGCCTGGCTGAAAACCCCTTGATGTATTTGAGGTGGAGATGACAACTAAGACAGCTCTTTTTTTAGAGTTGGACAGGGGGATAGTCCAGTGGGAACAGGAGTATTAAGCAGGAAAATGTAGGCAAGACAGAGCAGATTTTAGGGCAGTGGGATCTACTGGAAAATCTAATTTTCTAAGAGATATCAGTAAAGTCCAATTAGGAAAACACTGGGAAAAACACTGAAAACTACATGGGCAGCAGGTATAACCTGGTGCTGGCAGTGGGCTAGGCTGACTGAGCCAGTAGGTTTTCTCGATCCCACACACCTGTTTCTGTGATGGACCCTGAACCCAAGTCTGCTTCAAAAGAATTTCCTCAGACTGTCTGTCCTCGCTGCACACTCCCAGTCCCACCAGTGGAGGGTTGGTAGTTCACTGGCCCTCTCCCAGGAAACCACTAACAATAGAGACAACACTTCTTAAGTCAGACCCTGGTTTTCACAGCATTTCCACAAAGATCCCTGGACCGCTTGGAATAAACAGCTCCTTCGGTGAATAGTCCATGAGCAGCTTTTTGTGCATTTGTTTATTGTTCAGAAGTATTTGATGACTCATTAATGCAAATGGGTCCTGTGCTTTAACTGGGGTGGTTAACTAAGATTATCAGTTCAGATTAAACAGGAAAACAAGGACAAATGAGGCCGCTGTGTTTCAGGACATCATGTAGCAAAGTAAAATAACATAAAGGAAAAAAATCCAACTTGAGTATGTGTCCCCTCATTACTCTGACCTAGAGGCATTTCAGATAGACTGTATTTATTCAAGAGTGTCTTCTCACAAGCATTTGGCTTTCAGCAGTTAGTACGGAACACTAATTCACACATAAAAACATTGAATATTTTACACCTTTTCGTAACAATACGTCTTGAGTCCATATTTTGAGGTTAAAAAGAAGCAAAACAAAAACCCCATACAGCTTCCAGAGTTGTGGCCAATGAATGGGTGGTGATGGACAATTCCAGCTTCAAGAAACAATTCCTTCACACACTGGGACCTTATCTGGAAAACTAGACAATTCTATTGCATTGGGACTTGTGGTCTTTTTGTTCCACTGGGTACTAAAACCACACCAAACCACAAGAAACACATTTCCAGCAGTGGAGCTGTATCTTGCATTTCAGAACGCACTAGCATCAGGACTGTGACAGATCCCAATCAGTTCTTCAACATCTTTGCAAAGCTTTCAGGAGTTTCAGAGCTAAAGAAAGCTCAAGCTGGTAAAATAACCGTGTGTTAGGTAACTTGGGTTTCTGTCTTGTTCCTCAGGTCAGAGATCTAACCACCTCTAGGAAGAGTTCTACCAGTCTCTACACCCTTTACATAAATCAGTGCCTTGGTTTCCCATCTCTGAGAGAGGGCAAATAGCACTTGTGGGATAGCTGAGAGAGGATCAACATCATCTGGATTGCGAGGCACTTGGGTACCACAGCGATGGATAAACACGTTAAAAGGTGAAGAGGCGGACCGGAAACAATAATCACCTCAATCAGCAGCTGAGCTGCTGCAGTGCCAGCTACACAGGAGAGCAATTGCATTCTGCATAATCCCTGCTTTCTGCTCTACCTACAGACTGGCTCTCTTCAGCATCTGCTGGGCTGGGAAGTCCTAAAAGCTACAGGATTAAGATGACACTCTGGCAAGCCCCTGTCCCTCAGCCACTACCTGTGTGCTAAGCAGGAGTGTGCTGTGGAAAGGTTTTAGCCCAGGGACCCTTGGGTGGATGCACAGTATACTATCTTCTCTCCTCCTCTCTCTGCTGGAAAAACCAGTGTCTCAGGAAAATACAGCCTTGTTAAACACAACCTGAGGGGTTAGATGATGGCATGGGTAAGATCAGTGGCAGTGCTTTTGGTTGATCCAGGGCAGAATGTGTCATCTTTTCTGTCACAAAACAGTTTGTTCCTTGCTGGGTGGCTCACTGCCAAGGTAACAAATAGAAGTTTCTAAAAGGAAATAAAATAAAAAAGGAAAAATAAACACAGAGCAACGACTTGTTCTGCAAATTGACAGGAGACTTGCCTGAGGCAATGGATAAGGGGTGACAGGGATGAACAGCTCTCTTGTGGAGCCTTATTAAAGAGAGGAGCAAAGCTCTTCTCAGATACTCTTTATGAGATGCTGCCATCTGGGAGAAATCCGGATTGCCAATTATCAGAGAGAACAATTCCAGCTGGCCACAACACTGTGAAGGTAGAAATTATCTCCTTACACAATGGCACTGACTCAGACTGCTTGCAACTTTTGTCAACTTTGGGGCAGTTACACAAGTTCTGCCATCAGCCATAGTGGTATTTATTTGTATTATGGAGTCCTGCCCACAGACCAGAACCCCATTATTCCAGAAAATATATAAATGCACAACAAATAGGAAATCCCAATGTATGCAAACACAAGGGCAGAGTGGTACTCATTATCTCCGGCCCTCCACAGCATCTGTCTTATATCCTATGATGGCTTCTACCTGTTTCCTACCAGTATCTTATATGCAACCTAAAGTGACAAGAAGCTGCTGTATGCAGCTATATTAACCCACCAATTTCCTGGTGAACATCTGAGAGCTAATTATTTCAGTAAAGACCTCAGAACTACTACATTGTGGAAGTAGCAGCACCAAGACCTAATGTGATTTAGTAATTCTCTTCCTTCAGGTGGTGTCACTGGAACAGAGAAAGCAGGTATAAGGATTATACACTGCTTCCAAAAAGCTCATGGGATGGGTAAATTCTTTATTATTCTTGCACTGGTTCCTCACAGTGTTTCCCAGTTTTCCTTGCCAAGGAGACTTCTCTTAGGCAAAGAGAGCATCTTTGTGGCATGTTGTAGTCCAGTTGTTGTGCCAGCCCCAAGCCAGTTGCAGCTCATGGTTGCTCAGACCTAGCTCTGGACTGTGTCCTGAGACAAGAAGAGAAGCCCTGTTACACCAGGCTATTGTGAAATCTGAACCAGGGCAGGAAGTGAGGCAGCCATGCTGGCATTGCCAAGTCATGGCAAAGGCCTGCTGACTGCCCTTTCCTTTGGTGACCAGATGGTATCTCAAGGAATGTGTGCCCCTCTCCTGCCTGCGATCTGGGACCTCCCATAGATCTCAGGAGAAAGAAATGCATCATATACTGCTATGAGCAGGGTATGCACACACTTTTGAAATACAAGTTGATGAAACAGACATTTTTAGATGGATTTAAAATATAACACCTACAGAATTTAAATCTGAAAGCAGTGAAAAGCACAAGGACTCCTCAGTAAGCCCTTTGTAGAGCTGTAGCCCAAGCAAGAGCTGCTATTTCACCTTGATCTCCCAGAGAGGAATATCTCCAGCACAGGCTTTCAGAAAATAGTTCACAGTACCCTAAAACTTTGTTTCCTCCCTCCACAGGATGATCATTGGAGAAAGGGCTGCCCTTGCATGGTAAAACCCTGACAGATGAAAAAGAATTCAGCCAATGGAGAGAGCCCTGGTGGCAGCAGAACGCTGTGCTCTGCTAGACAGTGAGCAGATGTGTAAGAAATGAACACGCTTGACTCAAAGGAGAGCCTTACGGATGTTTTCTATCCCTGCTTGGGATTTCACATCTTCCCCAATGAATTTTCTCTTTTCAGACAAGAATTCTGCCAAAGAGGAAAATGTCTGAAAGCACCTCATTAATTAAGGAGCCTTGAGTTTTGATGATTTTCCATGAAACTTCAGACTCTGAATTGACTTTTGAAAATGAAATGAGCTTAGGCTTACTTAAGCAGTTTTTCAACTTCATCCAAATTGGTTGAGTGAAGAAGGAAATATGAGGAGGAAATATTGTTTTGAAACAAAATTCCACTAAAAAGAAAACTGAAAACACAAGTGACTTTGCTTGAGAGGTGCTTTAGTAGTGAAGGTTTTCTCAGCAAAACAAGAACTGTCTGAGAGGCCCTTCTGCTTTGCCATTCATTAACATTAGAAAAACAAAATTAAAAAAGAGAAGCTTTCTGTTTCTTAAAAGAACTGAGAAAAGGAGTGTATTCCCAAGTGAAATGTTTAGTTTTCATTTTTTCCCATGGCATCTTTTTGTCAACCAAGAATTAAAAGAAAACAGAGGGTAGAACTCCAGGCATAATCTGTGCTCCCACCTGCATTTGTCTGGCTTTGTATTCCCTACATCTATCTTTTACCTCAATGGCTATAGGAGAATATGAAGCAAGAACATATAAAGCAGCCAGTTTTGTTTTGACTAGAGGTATGTGGGTCCTGACCCCAACACAGTAGAACATCATTAGCAAAATGAGTGATAAAACTATCTCTAAATTAGTTCTATGTTTTGTGTCTGCCACTATTCTTAACTAGGAAGGTCCTGTCCTCTTCTATTCACTCCAAGTTTTTATGAAAAGCCCAGAAGGGAAAGAGAGTACCTGTTATTTCTAGCCCTGGTAAACTTCAGGTGAAAGCTTCCTCTTTTTTCTGCTTAGCCAGAATGAAGAGAGAATTAAATGTCTCTGTTGAGCTGTGCTGATACTGCCAGATACTTCCTTATTTTGCATGTCAGACTCGTGCTCTGTCCTCGTCACCTGCATGTTGTTGCATACTGCAGTGCCATGTTTGTACCTCCTTGATGGCTTTTAGTCCATGACCTTGATGTATGCTGAAGCCTGCAACGAGAGTCTCCATGGATGCAGACACAGTCTACACAGACTATTTCCTTTTGGCATGTCTAGGGAGGTGACTGAGGAGAAAAAGTCTTTTTGTATCCATGGCACAGTGACTCTTCTCTGCAATATGTTGTGTTCCACCTCAGAAAGCCATCAGATGTCGTTTCATGCCATGTCACACAGAGAGCGACAAATTACTGCTAGAACTGAGGGCTTTCCCCTGTCCTGTCTTGCTTCACACAAGTCAACACTGATGCCAGGCAAAGCATTAGAAACTGTATGGTAAACAGCCTAGATCACAGGAATCTTTCTGAAATTCCAGGCCACAGTACTTATCTTGTCTGTGTCCCATACAAGACAGAACTGTTTTGGTCTGCAGAGAAATGAAACTTGTGATAATACTCTAAAAAGGGACTTGTGATATGCTCCAACAGATGCATGGTGTTTTCCAACAAGTCCATTGTAGGGCACAGTCCCAGACCATCCCAGAAATAAGTGTACAGCCAGCCAAAATGACTTCAGAAGTGAGAAGTCAAGTGAGAGCACTTTGGAAGTCTGGCAGTGCTACACCAGGGCAGTTATGCAAGACTTGCTTGATAAACAGCGCTGTGTTCAAACAGTTTGGTTCTGGGGTACTTACAGAAAAGTACAGCTGAGCCCAGAGTTTAGGGTCAGTAGCCTCAGAGGGACCAGACTATGTTGGCACAACCCTAACAATCTTCCAGGGCAAGTTTAGGGACAAACTGGTCTTTGAGACCATGCTAGCAAGGCAGCAACCTCACAAAGGCCTGACACACGATAACTGGTCCCCCAGTTGTCCGCTGTGACAGGAAACATCAGAAGCTCATCCCTTGACATGACTCCAACTGAATATGGGCATTAAGCCAGAAACTGCTCTCTCTGTGGTGGGCTGTACAGCCTGCCTCTTTGCCAGGAACTGAGTATGTCACAAAAGGTCAGGCCAGGGGTGACAAGAGTCAATCTTCAGGTTACCCCACTACAGTGAAAGACAATTTACTTCTTGAAGCCTGGAAGGGGCAGACAAGAGAAAAAAACAAAAAAGTGGGCAAAACATGGGAAAAAATAAGCAGATGGGGTTGTCACAGGGTGAAGACTGTCCTGTGGACAGGAAATGTCTCTCTGGAATGGTTTCAAAAGTTTCGTTTTCTGCCTGTGTTCCAGAGGCCAGAGGCAAGAGCCTGACTATTTTTAAAGATAAGTTTGACGCATTATGAAGGACCTTGTGTGACATGATAGGATGTTTCAGTCAGGAAATGGACACCCTGACCCAGGAGAGGCATTCCAGCACCACACTCCTGAGCTTGGGTTCTGGCTGCTACAAGCTTCACTCTCTTTCTCAGGAGGAGATGGGAAAAGAAATTAAAAAAATCCAAAAGCCAAACCTTTCATTTTACTCAAACAGAAATAAGTCAGAAGGAAACGGGAAACTTCAAGAAGCAAACTCAGATGAGCAAACAAATATCTAAGGGTGTATGTATGTCAGATGTCCTCTCTAACTGAGTAGTGGTGCTATTCCTGGGATCTGGGGTTTGACATCAGGCCAGCAGTAGTAGCTGGGCACCAATGGCCTATGACTTGCTGAGTTGATGTGAAAGCACGAGCCCACGCAAGGTATTCCAAAAGTCTGTGCCTCCAATTAGGCTGTGAGAACATGTTGCCAGGGTGAGCCCATACTAGCATGTAATCTGATGCAGGCCCAAAAAGCTGGAGGTGTTGATCCTGAATGCTAAACAAAAACACTGGAAACTAATACCCCAAAGACTTGGTCTTTTGTATCTTACCATAAAACTTGAGAAGCTGAACAGTGGTTTAAAGAGACACCTTACCTGTTGGAGCTATAGGTCTCATGCTTGGCTAGAAGTCTTGACTGCTTTCCCCAGCCTGGGGACCACAGCTTGAGAGTCCTTTCCTGGTCACAGAAACAGCAAGTGCACATTCAGGCAAAAGGACACCACAAAACAGAAGCCACTAAGAAAGCTGGGACAGTTTCCCACCTGGACAATTACAGTCTCCAGTGTTCTGCTAGGAAATGGGGTGACACAAGCCTCTGTCCTGCAGAGAGGAACACACTGTATGGGAGATTCCCACTTGGTGCTCCTTTTTGCTCCACTCCATCAGGATTTATTCTGCCTCCATCTTCCCTTCTTCTCTGGTCCACTGTCACCTCTCACCCTGACACAGAAGAAAGGGCTTTAAGCTGGAAGCTGTGTTATAGAACTCAGAAAATCAAATGCTCAGAAGCAAGAGGTGTCTTGGTCACATTAAACATTAAATGGTGCCCGGTTGTGTTCTCAGACTGTGTCCAGAACTGAATCACCCACTCTTAAATTATAGTACATTCCCTGTCACTTTTTGACCCAGACCAAGGAGGGGTTCTACCAGACAATGTCTTTAAACAGTCTGTGATTTAGCCCAGGCCAAGAACAACTCTTCATAAGGAGTTTGCAGACAGCCACCCTCTTCTGGAGGGTAATGACATTTAATGTAAGTAAATGCAGACCTTTCCATTCCAGTTGGCTTCAGTGCCAGAGAAAGATCTTACATTAAGTTTTCTAGTACAGCTGTAGCCTACAGTATTGTTCAAGGAGCAGGGTAGAAAAGACTACAGGGTTTGGAAATATCTCTCATGCAACCTGTTTATAGTGTGAAACAACATCATCCTTCACATCTCTGTGACGAAGAAGCTGTGGCTGCTTCCTTCATCTCTGTCTCAGTTTATTAAATGGCTCATTGGTAAACTCATGGGAATAAACTACAACAGGCATGAAACTCACCTTTATGGAAGGTAAAGCAGAGAAACAGCAGCACATTTCTACGTCTAGGGCTCTGGAGTAGCAAAAAATATAGGTAGTGGGGAGGAGGAAAGGAAGACTGCTCAAAAAGAAATGAGGTATGAGGGCAGGTCACACAGGGCAAGGTTGCTGACTCTAACCATGAGTTAAGGGTCTTGGGCCAATTTACATTATCCAGCTGATGCTATTCAAAAAGCTTACATGTACATGAAAGTCAAGCTACTAACTTTCAGCTCCATTCATCTTTTGCATCAGAAGTACTTGGAGCACAACAGCAGTAAATTAGTGCCAGCTCTCCCACTGAGATAATTCAGAGGATCTTTTCCTGCCCAGCAGGGTCTGATTTTTCATGTAGATTCCATATTGTGATTAATATGGAGGCATTTTCTCATGTAACAGGGGGAAAAAAAGCCAAAAATACTCTAAAATCTTCAACAAATAGGTCTTTTTTGGGGAAAACTTGCTTTGTTTCTTCTTCTCTTCTCAGTGAACTATTAATTTAAATGAAAAACTGTGCCTGCAATGGGCAATGATACAAAGAGATGGATTGATCCACCCTATTTCACTCTTGCATACCTTTGGGGAGCATGTACCTTCTGAGTGAGACTTGTCAATCACCTTGGTACTTGATATTGTCCTCACCTCCCACACCACTGATTAGTGTCACTCACTGAACGAGCAGAGAGGGCGCGGAGGCAGATTCTGCCAACAGCAAGAAGCTTACTTCAAATCAAACTTGCAAAATACAGCCTGAGATTCATGCCATGTAGGTGGAGGGAGGAGGAGAGGAACACATCTTTTCCTTGAAGGACTCATGGCTTCATGGCTGCTTTTTTAACTTGTAAAAAATAAATTGTCTAGTTTAAGGAGGAAAAGAGAGAAGGTAGGTTGGTTTTTAGGACCATTGTGTAGTAGTAAAACAGCACAGGGTGAAGGGGTGAGGGATATACCAGGAAACTGCACTACTTGTGGAGGGTCTCTGTGAAAGCAGGTCATCCAAACCCATCTACCAGAGACAGCTAGATTGTTTTTATGGAATCATTTCCACATGGCAGGAGCCCAAGGGACTCTGCAATGTGATGGAGAGGTAGGGAAGGAAGAGGAGAGAAGTGGGAGGCTGGTTTTCATGTCTGCATGTTGACAGCCAACATCTTGGAAGCTTGATGGAGAAGTCTTCTGCTAAATGTTGGCCTGAGAAGAGGTGACACACAGTAGCTAGAAATGGTGTGGAGCTGCAAAGAACTGAACTGGAATCTCTCCAAAGCTTGAGCATGCCAGGAAATTGGAGCTGTGTTCACATCCTATGCATGGTTAATTTGGATGTTATGGAGTTGAAAGGAGTGTTGGATGGTCCTAAATTTTATCTGGCTGCAAACAAAGAACAGGAATTATACCTCAGACTGGGGCGTGACAGAAATCTGTGTTGCATAGTGGTTATTCAGTGCATTTGGAGGCAGGACTTGTCTGGAGTGGGACAGAGATTTACCTGTATGGCATGGGTCCCACCTTCTGCAAAATTAGGCTGTTAATATTGCTGAAATAGGTACTGTGAGGCTTAGGAATGCTTGCAAAAGGGTCCAGGGGAGACCTAATACTCCAAAGTCAAACAACAATGAGCCCTCACCACTTCCACTGATGGCAGTGAGATCTGAGTGGAGGAAGAGAGTAGGGGAGGTTTGCAATGGGGTTGGACTGGGCTTTTAAAAGAGCCATATCATTGGAGTGTTTTGAGCTTTGACATCTGCAGGATGAGGACTCTGACAGGTAAATTTTGATGTGAGAAAGGAAGCCTTAGGGGAAGAGGATGTAAAAGGCAATGGAGAGCTGAGAGAGAGCTCTTAAGGGTAGGGACAGATCCTCCTGCAGTCGTTCAGGGGTAAGAGAGTACTTAGAGCAGTAGCTGCTCATCCCAGCATTAGCCTTCAGCCCCCAGCCAGAGTGTGTCAGGAGCCCCAGCCAGCGTCACCAGCCGTGGCAGAGGCAACGGCAGCTGCAGGAGCAGGGCTGCCCTGTGTCCTGCCTACACCCAGACCCACCTCCTCTGGCTTCAGATCCTGCACTAACCTGGCACATGGACTTCCAGCCCCCTCTTGGGCCACTAACTACAACCCACAAAGCCACCAGAACCATTAAAAGGCCATTATCTGAATACATACAATTAGGGATTACAACACAGCTTGATTCTGCACCCTCTGACACTGCCAACAAAGCCCTGCTTGGGCAGCAGTCCTTTTCAAGGCATGGATGGGGTTCTCCACATGACGTTCCCACTTTCAGGAACTGATCATTTCATTGCCAAACAAAAGCCATACAGCTGGATTCTGTGCACAAATGACTCCATCTAGAAATAGATGTCCAATTAAGGGAAAAGATGCTTCCAAAAAATAATTTTGTTTCCTACAGTTTAGAAGCTTTTTTTTTTTTAATTGACTTTTCATGTTAATCAGTTTGGGGTTGGTTTATTTTTAACTGAGTTTGTAAATTCCTACACACTAAGCCCCCAATGCAGAAAGAACAGAATCTGCTATTTATTTTTGTTTTTTTTTAATTGCAGAACAGCTATCACATTTTCCACTCCATCTTTTGTCTCAAAGACTTTCATGCCATTGCAATTCAATAGACCTAAGATCTGTTTTTAAGGGAAGCTGCAGAGCTCAGAAGATCCAGCACCAAGCAGGCCCTGTGAGTTTTTGAGTGCTCTTAAGGACAATCAAGAGAAGTAAAAAGTTTTAAGACAAGGTTAGTGCAATGATCTAGTTTACATCCCTGATGAAGTGCATCCAACAGTCAAACAAATTACCTGTAATGGGGAAAAAAGAATGAGAGTTTACAGAACAGATCATTCTGCCCAGCAGAGATCCCTGCAGCCTCATGGAAAATCATTCCTTGGAGCTGAAGAAGACAACAGGACACATGGAGAAAGGAAGGGGAAGCTGCTTAGAGCAGGTTCATGCCTGGCAGGTGTGATTTCTTGGTCTGTTTTGGTGCCACATCTTTCTTCTGGGCTCATCCATGTTCAATGGCTCAGGACCACCACTCTTCAGCAAATGCTGGGGTTTGATAGAGAGGAGGGTCCCCATCCTTCCCAGGCCTCCAGGAACCAAAAAGCCTCCTGGAAAAGCAGTTTTGCCAGTGTTGGGCTGGAATTGCCCAGCTGGTTTGGCACTGGCTTTCATCAGGATTTCCACCCTCTTGCATTTCATTGTCCCTCATCTGCAAACACCTGAGCCTTTGGTACAGGGCAACCAAAACCACAGGAGAGGCCAGTGGGGCAGGTGGAGGTGTGAGTGCCAGAGGACGGAAGGAGGAGAGGGGAGATTGGATTCTCCTACACCACGTTCTGTATGGATTAGAGCCACGCTGTGTGTCAGCGCTGACCCTCTCTTGCGGGTGAGGAGAGGGGCTGGGGATGTGTGTGGGAGCCGCAAAGGGATGGCCTAGCACGATTTCCCAGCCGGGGGCTCTCCTGGGAGCCACCCTCACACTCCTCCGCCAGGCTGGGATCCCACCGGGATCTGCGCTGCACACTCGCCTTCACCCTCACCCACAGCTCTGCACAGCGCCCCGGGCTGTCTGTGGGAGACCATGGGGAACAGGGTGCAAGAAGCCAAACAAAAAACAAACCAGCAGAAAAAAAAAGAAAAAAAAAAAAGAAAAAAAAAGAAAAAAAATCACCCGCCCCCTCTCGGCGGGGGCGCGAGGCGCGAGGGCGCCATCTCGTGGCGGCTCCCCCTCAGTGACGGCCCCGCGCCATGTCCGCGCCAGAGCCCCCGCTTGTGCCCAGAACTGGCTCCAAGCGCCCCCGAGCTACCACCAAAATGCGAATTCCTGCACAAAATGCAGAATTCTGAGGAAGTGTATTATTTGGAGGGTGGGGGAGTTGAAACGCCGGGAAAGCGCTTCCCACTATTGCAGCGGCAGTCATGACCCCGAGCAGCGGGTTGGGAGCGTCCCCTGAGCAGCGGCTCCCACCCCTCACACGGCCCGAGCCAGGGCGCTGCAGCTGCGCAAACACGGCGGCTCCTGGAGCAGCCCCTCGGCAGCAGGGCCCGGAATGCTTCTGCGGCTCCGGCGGCCCTGCTTCCCGCTGGGCCGGGGAGGAATTTTCTGACAAAACACACTTCAAATCAACAAATGTCAGTTTGTTAAACATCGTGCTTTAACCGCTGTGAAGTCTGGTGGCGTGCTGGTAACTAAAAACCTCAGTAGCCATTCCTTTGCTGCATATGCCAGGTGGGAAAATTCTCAGCTGGGGAATTGGATATTGCTAAGGTCTTCATCTATGGGCAGCTTGTCTTGGCAGTGTTGCAGGAAGGTTCACGTGACCAATCATGGAAATTCTGGTCAAAGGAAGAGGGAAGGCAAAATAAAAGTCCTTGTGAGCAGCTGTCAGGCAGCTACTGTCCTCTGTAGCTCACCTCAGAGTTCTTGGCTCACATGCAAAGAAACAATCATGGCCCCAAAGCTCAGGAAGTGAAGACGATGAAATGAGTTCTCGAGTTTTATTCTGAGCATGGTTCTGAAGTGCGGCAGCAGAACTGAAAGCTTTGGTGCCTTCATCTCTGAATTAATTGTTCTTGACCTTCTTAGTCATTGGACTTGATGCAATGAGTCACAGCTGACAGAGTATGACCATTTGCATTTGAACTTTTCACAAGGAATGGTTTGATGCTGTTTGGCTTGACTGGAAATCTGGCAATCCAACCCATTATATCTACCAAAACAAAGGAAGTCTGTTGTGACAGTATCAACCACTACATCTTATGTATAACTAAGTGCTCCTCAGATGATATTAGAAAAATAGATTTGGGGTTTTTTTCTTTAGAAAGTAGTAGAGATCATCTGTATTATCTGAGGTCATTTTTTCTGTCCTTCAATACAGCATGGCTAAAGAATTTCTCTCCATAAACTTCAAGTTGAGCTCACAATGAAGCTAATGTCAAGCGTGTCATTTGGGGTTATTTTCTGCAACTGAATCCAGTTTTGTTGCAGTGCTCATCTCCTTTCTCTGACTGTTTTGTAAGCCAAGCCACCTCCTATCTTGTCACCATCTACTTGCTAGAATCACTCTTTGAAGTCCTTTGTGTCATGGTGCCTACTCCTACAGACTGAGTACACTGTCTTTCACAATTACCCACAGGAGTTATGTGAAGAACAAGTAGATCCATTTCAGTATATTTTGTGTCTGACAGTTTAAAGCTGTGTTGAGTATATGAGGCCATGTAATGAAATCGTGTCACATTACCTTGTGCAGCAGGATGGAGCATCTGGAAGCAAATGAGCAAAGTCTGTCCTTGGTTGAAGTGACTGTCCCTTTCTGGAGCAGGTTAAGCCTACAAGAGAAACAGCAGGAGTCAACAGATGCATGTCAGGCAGGCTGTGCTTGCACCCAGCTTTTCCAGAGGAACTTCAGAAGCTGCACCACAAAACTGGATGTGGTCTTCTGTAACAGTTACATCAATACAAAGGTGAACCTCCAGCAGAAGACAGTCAGGTGAATTAAGGAATGATGGTCATACTCTTATTTTTTTACATTCATGGGGAGTGACACAGATTAATTTTACCTTATTGGGAAATATATCTCAGTGCAACCGTTACTGGCAACAAATGTCAGCTCAGCAAGGTTGTCTACAGAGCACAGACTTTATCTTTGGTCTCTTCTGCTTTGTCCAAACACTCAGCCATTCCCCCACTAGTTATAATAAAGGTAGTGCCTCAAATGCATCAAAAGTTTTCATTGAGGAAATTGTGGGGTTTTGGTGGGTTGTTTCTTTGGGTTTTCTTTTGGATAAATGATGTTCTGTGGAAGGCCGGGAAAGATGCTCTACAGTGAAACTCTGAAACCAGTCATCTGAATGTGGAATGACATAGCCCACTACCATGTCTGTAATAAAGAAGCATGTTAAATCTCAAGATATAAATGTCCTTTCCCTGGTTCCATTTCTCATTTCAGTGTCTAATCAAATCTCCAACATCTGGCTAGATGCTGCTGTGTGAGCAGCTGTTTCACATCTGGGACATTGGACAGTAACAATGAACTGAATGGAAGAAAGAGTCTGAGCCAGGAATCCCAGCTTTATAGCAATCTTGGTTTGAAAAGAACTTTAGGATTTACTGAAGAGTTGGGAGGAAGAAATCCCACATACTTGGGCCAAACAATATCTCTTCCAGTAATGCATGTGACAACATCCCAAGGAAATGATGACAAGAAAGAAGAAGTAGTCAGTGCTAGTTAAAGTGGTTTTTTTTTCATTTCCCATTTTTCCTTGCTCAGTTTCCCAGAGGATTCCTTCTTGACCCTTGTGCTGCCGTACCAAACATGACTCAAACATCTACTTGACTAATGTCACCATTTACAGTCTTTCTCTACCGCCTGGGTGGGCAATATGCTTCTGTTTCTGTCACTGTCACAGGCCAAATCCCAATTACTCAGGGAGAAATGAGCAAATGAACAAGTGATCTCATGACAACTAGTTTATGCTGTACTGGGGAGTTGCATTAATTCCTCCACAGAACATAGAATAGTCTTCTCAGGACACAACAGTATACAGCTTAAGAGTGGAGCAGAACTTGGTACCATCCCTTGTCACTGCTACGTCAACTGCACCACTCAGCTTGGTGTCATCTGCAGAATTGCTGAGGATGCACTTGATCCCACTACCTGGGCCATTACTATTAAATTGTACTAATATTGAACAGTTTTGGTCCTCGTATAGACTTATGAGCGATTTCTATGGACTTTTGACCACTCCTCAAGGATCAGTACACACTGCAAGGGCACCACTCTGCCCTCTTAGGCATATCTAGTGCATCTTTTGCTCTTTTCTCAGTTTGCTCCCATCCCACTCCAATAAGAGCAACCTAACAGGGAACAACTCCTGTTGTAAATATGAGCCTTGGTTTACACAGTAATTTGTACCAAAATATTTCCTATCCAGAATTCTTAATAGCCATCTATGGTATCCTACTAGGCAGAGAAACCTTGCACTTGGCCAGCTCTGACACCAGTCAGCCAAGTGCAGATATGAGATCTAAATAAAACAGTTCATTAAGGGAAAAAAACCTGAAACCACAAACAAACCAAAGCATTTCAACAGTTTCCCAAATACAAGTATCTGGCTGGTCCCCCCTGGTTTCCTGCAACACTTACCCACCTATGCAGCTTCATAGTTCTTGTTTAAGGATCACTTGATGAGATGAGAATGAGTTTGCTGCTGTTAACTGGGGGCCATGGCTGGCACTCATACCACATGGATTTAGCCATGACATGTTTGAGGATGCAGAGCTAGGCCACAGGAAGAGCAGTGTCTCCTCCTTGAATGCCCCATAAGGGGGAAAAATGAAAGAGAGTGGATATGAAGCAGAGACTGTAAATGGCAGTAAAGCTTCCCCAGGAAACCTAGCACCAAGCCCCAAACCACTGAAGAAGGAGACAAAGCCCATGTGGCAGGAATTCGGTAACTGTTGCTGAGCAGAACAGAGCCCACCCTTTGCACAGCAACACGAGCTCATTTTGACTGATTTCCATGGGTATCTGCTTCTACTACATCTGCTGTGGGGAATTGCAGTTTGAAGGCTTTAAATAGATCACAGTTATTGCCACAAAAGGCACTAATAAAAGGGGCTCATACTTCAGCTGATGAATAGCTGCAGAACTGATTTCCAAGTTTGTACTGCATCATGAGCAGAAAAAAATCTCTAATCCTAAGCCTGTGGCAAAGAATTTCCTGCATGAATCCAGGTCTTTGAAAGGTCTCACACCCACTGAAATTGATGAGTATTGAGAGGCTGTGTACATTTGGGACTCTGGAACAAAACATTTAGTTCTGTGTATTAACTATAGCCTTTGTGCTGTACATACACCCATGTACACCCACACACACACACACTCTCATCACAGACTTAATTGTAGGTAACTGTAGGTAAGCACTTCCAACAGGAGGGAAATTAAATGCCCAAAGAAAGGTTATTCTTTACATTTATTTCTAAGATGCTCTGTCCTCAAGATACAAGTGATGTGTCACTCCTCTCTCTCAATAGATACTTTCTAGCATATATTATCTCTTATCTCACCAACACCAGTACTTGGAAGGATGCTGTACTCTGCAGCACTTACTCTGTTTTGGTCTATTTCTAATGCTGAAAAGCTCTAGCACACTTTTCTCCATAATTAGCCCCTTTACTGACGGTGGTGCAGTGTTGTTCATCTCCAACCTGACCGTAGATGGAAGGAAAAAGCATTGCCTCCATTTCTACTTCTTCCCTACTGTATGTTGCCAGAAGAATTGGAACTGAAGACTTCCCAGTTATGAGCCACTGTGTATGAACAAGGATGTGATGCAGCTGGGAAAGGAAATGTTTCTCGACCATCCTCCATGAAATCTGTACATTCCTTCCAACCAGGCACAGCTGCAAGCTATCTTCAAAACAGAGCAATAAGGAAAGAAAACCCTCTTTCTCTTGTTGTACACACTGAAGAGAGCTGTGAGTGTGGGTAGATCCAGATGTTACCGTCAATGAGGTGGGAGGAGAGGTTGGAAGCATAGCTTGCAGGAAAAACAACCCCAGACTCTCTGAACACCACACAGCAGGCTGTCACATAGGCTGTTGTTCCCAAGCAGCCTCATGCTTTGCAATATGTCACTTAATGCCAGGCACAGAAATATCTTCTCCCTCCTCTCTCCATTTTTCTTCTCAAAGAGACTGCCCTTGGGAAGGAGTGGTCCCATTAGGACAGTAACAGCCTCAAAGCTGTATGAAGGCTTTTAGACGGCCCTGGTTAGAAATACTGGTAGAAATACTCCAGGCTGAGCCACTTGCCCAGGACTCCAGCACACCAAGAAAGAGTTTGGTGGTTTAAAAGGATTCAGCCAGCCATGTGTTGAGTGAGGAGGACTAGCTAAATACAGTCAGTATGAAAACCAGCACTGGGTTTTTTGTTATTTTTTAAAGCCTACTCCTTTAGAGCCTAGGCACATGAGCTAGGCAGGGATCCCTCACTGAAACCTGGTCTCCTGAAGTCAAGCCCTTTCCAAAATTGAAAGGCACAGCTCATTTTTAAAAGACCAAAGAATTATGAGCTGAGTTATCTATGTGATAAAAGGCACACACCTGAATCTTGTTCACTAATCACACTATTGGATGGAGGTAGCTGGAACAGCATTTTTTGGAGGCTGAATTAGACAAAATATGACTGGATGCCAAAGTAGGCAGAAGAAGGTTACTTCCATGGACTATAAATTAAGTTAGGCAAATGAAACCTGGATGGCTTAGACCCACCCAAGATGGTGGCAAAATGTTAGAAATCAAGGAGGGGATTACAGATGAAATTGTAAGCATGCGCATAATTACACAGGAAGATCTGAGGTTCATACACTAGGTTCTCTTCTGCTGGTGACATATTTAGATATGCATGTCCTTTATTATCTCAGTCTGGGACTCTTCTTTTCTTTGGAAGTGAGAAGGTTAGCAATTTCCCAAGTGCCACCATAGTGCATGGTTTATCTCCAGAGAACTTCATTTCAAGTTCAGCCCCACAGTCTTTAGACTGCTTCACTTTGCATGCAGCATCTGTAATCTCTTGGGGTATTTACACTGTGCCCACATTGTGACTGCACATCTATACACAGGATGTCCTTTGGCAACTGCTAAAACTCAACCACTTCAAAGCAAGAACTGCTCACTGGCACAACTTCACATGTCTTCCTACACAAAAAGATCACAGGCATCCACTGCCCTGAAGCCAGCAGCCTGACCTAGTGGACAGCTGAATGAAAAAAGCCTGAAAACAATGTACTCATGCCTCTCTGCCTCAGTTTACCCTCTCTAAAATGAGCTTAACTACACAGTAATGTAGATGGAAAACATAGATAGGCCTATAACTAAATTCTAGGCTAAGAACAGTAGAGGAAATAACTCCGGCATATTGTAAGAGGGGTGCTGTTTCAGTATTTTGTAGACTGAGAGTTTTAAACTGGATGAAACAGTTCTTAATTACCATTAGAAATTAGAACAGAGCTGGTCCCTGATGACACAGTCAACAAGTTTCTGATCTAAAACAGATAAGGGAGCTATGACTCTGCTCAACTAGAAAAACCATAGTAAGAAATATGTTAAAAATTGTATTCTAATTACTCTTCTTGTTATGAGCTAGCAATTTGTGACTGTTATGAAGAACTCCATTTCATGACAGAGGATTTTGACTGAAAAAGAAAAATAAAATTGATGACTTTATACACTGACGGATCATTTGTCATCTGTAGAGGGAACATAGCAAAAAACATAGGGACACCAGCTTAAATGTGACATTCTAAAATTAGCTGGGAAATTAGTTGAGTTAGTAATACATGCTATTATCATGGCAAAAACAAAATGTACAAAAAGTTTCTTTTTCATGGTTTATGGCCAGTTTTGTGAAAGCATCACATCAATAATCTTAGCACCATGAGAAAACTCCATCTTTCTTCCCATACAAAAGCATACCATTAGGCAGCTTGAATTAGGAAACTCCCTCCTTGCATTACAGCAGAAGGGTTGCCAGAATGATGCGACTGCTCTTCAGGAGGCTCTAAGAGAGTAAATAGCCTCGGGTGGTGGGGGGCAGTTGTGCCTCTGTTTCCCACCTGTACTTCATTTTTCTTTCCTCCTTAGGAGCCCCATAGCTTCATTTGCCCTCAGAGGGGGAGCTGAGGGCTGCAAGTGTGGCACTAGGTGTGCTCTGCCTCCTCTTCCACCTTCTCTGGACAGCTTGTCTGAGCGTGACTGGTGCACACCCTTTGCTCAGCCACAGACTCTGCAGGGACACCATATGGCTGGTTTAGACAAAACTCTGTGGTATTTTTACTCCTTTATACCCAACCAACTCACAGTTAATCCGTGGCATCCCTCAAAGGGCACCAGACTATTCATCCAGCTGAGTGAAAAAACACAGACTCACTTTGACACTGTATCAGCTAACTCTCCAGATAACCCCAAAGCTTGCCAAAAGGACAAGCCTGATGTCATCCAAGCCCTGAGCAGAGCAATCCCAGATCTTGGTGAGGGTATCAGCTCCAGGAATTTTCCACCCCTGTGGTGAGAGTTTGGATGCTGAAATTTATCATGAATAAGGAAACATGTTAAGGGAGGACAGAAAATAAGAAATCTTAATAAAAGCACCATTAATTATATGTACTGGGAAGTAACAGAAGATCCACAAGCTAAGCATAGAGACATAGAGAATTAAGTGCTAATAATCCAGAAAGTTTTCCACCCAAATCTATTCTGACACTTGAACATTTGAACCTGTTTTAAGGACAATCTAAAATAAGATCGAGCACCCAGCAGCTGCATTCATACTGAGCTTTCCTTGGAGAAGGGAAACGAGAAACAGGCATAATTTCCTTTAAGCCCTCCTCCAGACATAAGGTGCAGCTAAGTACACACCAGTGTGTATCCCTCCCCATCCCAAATACACATTGCCTTGTCCATGCAGCTACCAGTTATGCTGGCATGCCCCATGCCAGGGCTTGCCTTGCCTTGCCCAGGAGAGCCCCAGACCTGCCTGTCTGACATGGCTTATCACGGGTGGTCACTGCAGGGCTGGAGGGGAGGGTGGAGGCAGCCTGCTCTGTTTATTTACTTGCAGGGCATGAAAGCCAAACTGGGAAAGGACTTTGGTAAAGTGCAGTCAAGTGACTATAAAGTACCGCTTTAAAAAGGCACAAGGTCACCTTTGCTGACATTTGGATAAGGATTTTATAGAAGTCACAGGACTGAGAGATGGGCTTGTTGTGGCTATGATCACAGGGGAGGGAGGGGTTTATGTTCTGGTTAAGAACGCTGCATTGTTGTGACTCTTTCGTGTTCACAAATGCTCATTTATGAGGCTGTCGGATAAAAGAGGCTGATTGGGCTTTTTCTTCTCACTTACTTAGACTCTGTTGGCACGACTTCATGAAATTTAACAGCCCTACTACCCACCAGTACTCCCCAGGTGCCCTGTTCTTGCACAGTTTGTCTTCTTATTTGGTTAGACCTTAGCTATTTCAAGGCTGTACTTCATTTGAACACAATGTGAGAACTCATGTATATCATTCTCTCAGATGAAGAACTGGTGCACAAGAATGCTGGAATCTGAAGGATTTGGAGAGATGTTTGCTATATTGTGTATTTTGAAGCTGGTGCTTGTGTATAGGTATGTGTGTGTGTGTGTGTGTGTCTGTCTGTCTGTCTGCCTGTCTGTCTGTGTGCTCAGTCTGAGAAGCAGACTCTGATTGTTAAGCCCTGCACAGCCTGGAAAAGCAACCTTGAGCAAACTTGAGATTGATGAGTCCAGGAAGAAGGAGGACACGATCTGATGCCATGCACCTTCTGGAAAAAAATGTTATGGACAAGGATGTCTACATCACAAAAACACCTGGTTCCACTATTTCTTTTCCTCAGTGGCATAACACACAGGACAAGTTTTCGCCAGGTAGTAGAAACCATAGGGATCGTGACAAAAATAATCCTCATCTGAAAGTATGTAGTATAGGTAGCATTTGTGTCCTTATTAAATTAATATAGGCATTACATCCTTCAGGCACTGTCTGTGCTTCAATTCCCAGAAACCAGACTTATCTGTTCGGTGACTATTACATGGACTAGAAACATCTCTGCCCTTTCCTCCCATTAGCCCTGCAGGGAGATGCAAATATGAAGAATGTCACAAGCTTCATACTAATGTGCTAAATATTTAACATAATTAGTCATCGGAGCCCTATCCCTTTCTCCCACTGAGGTGACCAAGAGAAAATCACAGGATTAATAGTATGGTCCCCAGCCCTTGTTCTGTGAGGCCACTTGACGTTGGCAGGTGTATTGGAGTCAGCAGGATCAGCAGGCAGAGGGAAAGACAAGGGGGACAGGCAGCACAGCCTGCAGTGTTATTGCACCCTGGCTGGGGCTGACAGCTCATTTGCACAGCGTCTGGGGAGCGAGGGCCTGCTCCCCTCATCTGAGATTCTGATGAGTGGCTGGTGTCTGACACCGAAGCCCAAGAGATCCCAGACAGGTCACTGGCTCGGAGCCATGGCGAGTTCTGCATGCAATGGAAACCGCAGCAGGGAGAGGGGCCGCAAGCCTGACCTGGCTGCAGCCGGTGCGTACGTGCTGGAGCAAGGTGGCTGGCAGCCACACAGCCCACATCTCATCGTGTGACTGGGAATGAGTATGTGACACCACATGGTCCCAACGGGCACCGGGGCTGGGGACAAGTCCCTGGGACCCATCCACCTCATGTAAAGCTATTCCTGGAAAAGAAGGAGGAAAATGTCTGGGCTCACACTGATAGTTTATCTCCACTAAAGGACTTTGTCCTATATATGAACCAGAAAAATTTTATGTGCTAGCAGCAGAGTGAAAGGGGGGCCTCCAACAAAGGCTCTGAATCAATATAGCACAGAGCTAAAAAAATCCTTTTCCCACCATCTGCTTTGTTGTAGGAAACTTCCCCTGTCCTTAAAGCCAGGGCCATTGCAGGAGTTTTATAGACTGACTCTGTAGGAATTACACATATCCCTGCAGCCATGTCAGGACTCAGCCAAGGGCATACTCTGTGCCTAGAGGAGCAAAGGTGCAGGGAGGTGGATTTCACCACAAGCACCCAAATCACTGAGCCTGCTGGAGTTACCTTCACTGTTATTGGTACCCGAATGTGCTGGTTCATCTCGGCTTGCACATCTTCACTGAGCCATAGGCACAACCAGAAAACCTCTGTCAGACCCCACATCTGACCAGGAGATTTAAGGATGGTTCCTAGTGCACTGACACAGTGGAGTAAGGCAGGCAGAGAGAAGGTCAGTGCTCCCAATGGGATGACATTTAGTCCAGGTACCTAATAACTGGTAACTAGGCACAACACACATGCAAACTCTCCTTCCTCCACCACATAAAAATACCTAGACAACTCCAGTCCCACTCAGACTGACGGAGGCAGCTGCTATAGCAGAGCTTTTAATCCTAAAGCAGAGTCTGTTGTCACTGGCAGGAAATCTTATTGTGTTGGACAAGCAATCCTAGACCTTAATTACATATATTGCCCTCCCCACAAAACCAGACAGACTAGACTGGAGTCAGACGAAGCACACTGCTTAAGCCAGGGACCACCTGGCTGTAACTTCATCTAGGTGACAGCATATGCCTTTGTGACCTCCTCTGAAAGGTTGAAACACCAAGCATGCTCCCAGAGGTAAAGTGAGGAATTGTAAACAGCAAGAAATCAGATATGCACAGTTCTGCGACGGAATTTATTGTTCCTTCTCCTTTCAGAGACTGAATTCTTTTGGCCTTTGCCCTGACCAAAGACACAGCAGATCATGCTGGTACAGGATTGATTTTTAAGGAAGCTGGTGGCTCCTTCACTGTCTCCACTGCACACAGTGTAGCAGGGAGTACCTTGAACTAGCTCCTGCTAGTAGCTCCTGTTACTGAGTGCCTCATTTTTCTTCCTTGTGCTTGCCCTCAGACTGTCTCTGTGAGATAAAGGTGCATTACTTTCTTCACACCAAAAAGAGCAGTTGTGTCACTTCCATGCGTTTCCCCTAGCCACAATTCCCTGGTGTTGGGATGGGGAGAGGGCAACAGGAAGAGGGAGGTATCTTGCCATTGTGTCTGTCTCACTGTGCTTACAGATGTACACGACAGGATGTGGGTGTACATCTGTAAACACAGGGCAGCATGCACTGGAGAGGCATCCCAGCCAAAAAACCAAAAGGCTGCAAAGACCAGAGTTTGGGTCTTCAGAGCATATGCTGCCATTGCAGCCTTCCACCTGAGCTGATCATCCCTCCTTTCCAGTGTCTGGAGAGAGCAACGCACTGCACTGCTGCTGGGAGCCAAGGCTGCTTGCACACGCTACCTCCCCATAAATGAATAAGGAACCTTCCCTCATCACATTCCCCCAGCACAGCAGTGGCCTTTATTCAGGGAGCTCTTCTCTCAGCACTGAGGCACTGAGCTGAGGCTGCTGTCTTGTGCTGTGAGGTCCAGTAATCAGGTCATGTCCCCATGGTGGCATCTGAGTGCCCCAAGTCCCTGGCTAAGACAGATGCCACGTGCTGCTCAGGTCAACCTGACAGTGCAGGTTGCTCTGCAGCCAGATATGTATGCACAACACCTTTCCATTTTCTCCTTTTCCCCCAGTTCTCACTGGGGTGTTGGTACAGCCAGGAGCAAACACACAACTCTGGTGCAGGTATTTTTATTTTCTGAGAAACACATATTTCACTTCCCAGGGCAACAGACCTTCAGACACATAGTAGTGGCTACTAGAAAGCCTACAGATCACAGGGAGTACTGCTCTTTATAGTTTTGCTAATGCAAGTTCAACAGCTAAACCCTCCAGAGCTGGCAGGCACTGGAGACTGACTGGCTGCATTCACCCCCACAAAGCAAGGTAACACTGTGCTGGAAGCTCTCCATAGTAACCTGCTAACAGTCTCACCTGTGGGAGGAATGGGATGCTGTGTCCCTGCTTCCCATTCTCACATCTCTCATTTGAGTCATTCCTTCACTCATTCACCACACTCAGCACTTGCCTTGATCCTCCACATCCCTTCATCTTTGGCCATGCCATTTGCCTCTCAGATGAGACCGCATTTCAGGGAGAGAGAGAGAAAGGGGATAAAATAGGCTGAAGCTCACAGATAACCCCTAATGTTATTTTTCCTAAAAAAGCAGAATATTTCTTTTGTATACATGAAGCCAGGAAACAACAGTTCATCATGGATATCACTCTGTGCCTCTATGCTGCCTGGAGTGACTCTTGGCCTCTCATCAAAGCTTTCCCACACAGCAGAGATGGCCAACTGTGAGATGTCCAAAATAGCACTGGGGAAAGATGCGTGGCCAGGCCCTCCATCGTGGCGCTCCTTTGTGCGTATGTGCTAACCCTGGAAACCGAACTCCTTGTACTTGCTGGCCATATCATTTCGGAACAGCTCCAGAGCCTTCTTCATTGCAGCCTGGGCATCAGCCCCAAAGTCTGCAGCGTGTTTTTCAGCAAGGACCTTGATAATGACTTCAGAAATGAACTATGAGGAAGAAAAGAGAGAAAGAAAAACTGAAGGGACACTCAAGGTTTATTTTCAGAAAAGCCAGACTAAGAAATAGGTTGCAGAGCCTGGAAATATCTCTGAGCTAATTCAGTAGGCCTTCCTGCAGCCTCTGGAGAGACAGTGAGGTCTAGTATGCAAGGAGTCTGGGCTAGGCAGAAGCACTGGGCTCTATTCCTAGCTCTGACGCTGATCTGCTTCATGACCTTGAGTAGACCATGGCCCTTTCCACTTTTTGTAGGCCTCATCCATTAAGACTGCAAATTCAAGCCCTGTGTTTGTATAACACTTACTTTTATGGGTCTTGGTCTCCAATGGATCCTCCAGGGCTTACTCTAAAATTGTGTGTCCCTTGTGTCCAGTCACTGACAGTCCTTATGTAATACAGTTTCCCAGGCATGCATAGGCTGCATGGGCTGGTTTATTGTTGTCAAGGGTTGGTCAGACTGTGTGTGGTGTTTGGAATGGGAAATCTAAACTTGGATATTCACATACCATTTGCATACCATGAGCCCTTTCTGTGCCTCCTCCTGCTTGAACACACAGACCGTGGACTTGAGGGAGAGCTCACTGAAGTCCAACTAGTCATCAATAAATGAAAGCTCAACTCTCACACAGCTGTCTTACACACATTCACTACACATCAGACATTGAGACTCTGCCCTTTTCCATACCTCCAGATATTTAACAGGGATTTTGTGCTTGGTTGCATGGGTCTGAGCCAGGGGCTTCAACTCGGCCTCATGATTACCCTTTGCCTTCAGGATTTTGCCCAGTTGGGTAAGAACAGTAACTCCATGTTTCTTCAGATCTTCAGAGCCCTTCATCGCATCAGGGGTCTTCAGGCCTTTGAACTTTTCAAAGCGATCAAGGGTCTCAGGATGATCCTGAAAGAGTCTGTGGACAAAAGCAGAGGGACTTTGGAGAGGGGAAGCTCCTGACATTCCTCCCTTTCAGTACTCAAACTACTTTATTCCCATCTTCTTACCCATTTCTTAAGATGATCACCCCTGTCTATTTCCATTCCCTCTGGTCATGACAGAGACACTGCCCTAAACATGCCCAACTAGAGCAACAGAGGAAGTGTCTGTATTTTTTCCATACAGTTCTGATAACTCTTTGGCACCCTTCCCCTGGATTATGTCAATGGTTTTAAGACAGAGACAAGAGCCAAGGCTAGTCATGATACTGAGAGGTGAGTTCTTGTATTCATGTGAAGGAAACCCAAAAGTAGACAAAACCACCTGTCTTCATCAATTTACTGTTGCTGGAGAGCCCATCTATAGACTCCTGCCTCTCACACAAACTCTTTTATCAGCCCATGATTTGTTGGCCAGGAAATGAGAGCTCTACAAGCTTTTCATAGCAAAAAAAAAAAAAAAAAAAAAAAAAAACCCAAACCAACAAAAAAAAAAAAAAAAAAAAAAAAAAAAAAAAACCAACCAAAAAAACAGCCCCCAGCCTCAGGTCCCTTATATCTGGAGGTTGTGTTCTTGTTCTTGAATGTCATCTAGATGGGAGAGTTTACTGTGCCCCCAAACCCTATGATTGCATTGCAGACATGGAGGAACATGGTTCCTGACCTTTTTTCCCACCCTCTCTCCCTTCCCTCTTCCTTCTCTCTTCCCTCAGAAACTCCTTGGAGGAGACCTGGGTTGGCAGGGGTGCGCAAAGTCACAGGCTGACATCTATTTATTTAATGCCTTGCTCTAATCTGTGATACTTGTAAGAAAAATGGTACTAGTTTTCCATTGGGAACTGCTTTTTCTAGCATGTGGCAAATTCAGAGCCAAAGTAGCCACCTCAGAGATGGATGGGTGAGGATGGCTCAGGTTCCTGTTATCCCTCCAGCACTCCTGCTCTGGACCACAAGAGGGGAAAGCCATCACATTTCCACCCACTTCATTCCCATTCCATTCCTTTCCCTTCAAATGGCAGCTGATCTGGATCATGATAATGCAGGTAAGGAAAACAGCCCCTTTCTTTGGCTCATCTTTCAAAGATGTTTTTTACAGCTTTGCAGTAGATGTGCCTGGAGATGTGGCCTCCTTGCCTTAGCCATGCTTAGGGTAGATATCCCCCAAGCAGGTGCCAGATCCCCACCACTCTCCTCAGTGTCTGTACCACACCCATTTGGGTGTGCACAGTCTGAGAGGAGAGCTAAGAGAATCTCCTCAAAGTCTGCATCCTCTCTGGTCTTAAGGGACAAGCTAGGCTCCAGTGTCCACCTAATGTTCTTTCCTGCTTTGCAGTATCTGGGGTGTTCACCACTCCAAGTGCCAGGACCACAAGGACAACACGGAGGATGGGGTCCTCTCTCAGCTGGAGACCTCAGGGGCACTTCTGACACTGGAATGATGGAGAAGGAAAGGGGAAGGATGTGCCTCATTTCATACTTAGACCTCAAATTCATCATGAGGTAATGGACAAGTGTTATCGCACAGATTTCTGGCCAAAAAGCAGGATGGGCAGGGCTGTGCCAGGTGAGACTAAGGTGGGGAGAGGAAAACTCTCAGGTACTTCATAGTTAATTTTACTGAAATAGATTCCAAGAAAATTGCCACAGAGGTAATGTTCCTCTCTTTTCATTCTTTCTCTGCTTCCCCACATCCTTTCTGCAGAGCATTTGAAGCCCCATGACACACTTCACTCCAGCATTCCTCACTGTAGTGCTTGGGAAATGAGGATCCAAAGCAGAGCTTGGCCACCAGAGGCAGAGAGACAAAGCACAGCCGTGTGTTAAAAGCAGCGTTGGTCTACTCCTGCACCCACAGAGAGATGGAGAGACAGAAGCACAGCCAATTTACACAGTGAGTAACTTTTAACCCAGAAAATAGCAATGGAAAAACCACCACTCTACAAGAAAGAAAACACCTTGTTGAAATAAACACTGACAAGCATGTCTCTCATCAAAAGCTCTCAGCTTTACTCTTAGGACTGAAGCTCCTTGCCTACCTCATTAAAATTTGATGGCCATGGCCAGCGAGGTCGGACTCCACCTTTCCCCATACTGTCAGGACTTGCTGCCATTCCTGGTCACTGAGCCCCATGGTTCACCAAAGACAGGTCCCGAGTGCTTCCTGCAGCCGTTTGCCTTTCCCCAAAGGGTAGCTGGAGAGCTCACCCATGGGATTTATAGCCCCTGCCCACAAACCTACACCTGTCAATCATCAGCTGGACTTCTTGCTCTCTTTCAGGCTTGTCTAACCTAATCAGCCTCTCTGTTTTTTTCTAGGAAGCTATTTTGGGTCAGGTACTATTGTGGGTGCCACTGATGGCATAATTTCTGCTTCTCGTATTGGACTGGCACATGTCCCACTCTAGACAGAAAGGGCACTGCCAGAATGCTGTGCCAGGAGCCTGTCCCAGGTTCCTAAGGACCCAGAGACAGTGTCAAGCTTTATGGCAGGAGATTTCTGAAGAGCCCAGTCATCTGCAAGGCCACCCTGCCTCCCTGTCCCCGGGCCTGCCAAGGGCAGGCAGGAGAAAAGGCCAGGACAGCCAGTAGCATTGACTCCATCACTTCAAAGGCCTTTCCTTTCCCATAATGATCTCACCATCCTTTTCTCCTGGGGTAACACACCACTTGTGACATGCCCTTAAGAGATAACCATATTCAAAGCAGCCCTGTCATTTCCCCACCTGCTGCAGGAGGAATGAGGGGATAAAAGCTGTATCGGAGCCAGTTCCCCCACATCTGCCTGCCAGGATCCTGCTGCCTGCTTTTCTGGGAAATACCTAGGATTAGCTGATGGTTGAGTCTGGATGTTAGAGCCAAGAGATGTACAACTGAGCCAGGAAGGTAATTTGCAGCAGACCAGAGACACAAGGACATAGCAAAGCTACATTCAACACCCACCCAACCAGCAGTTCTGCTCTCTGGCTACTTCTGTCAAGCCAAACAAATTTCAGTGTTGGAAGGAAAAGCCAGTGAGCTGACAAACCATGTGGATATGCTTTGGGAGGGCTCCTAAACTTTCTGTCAGGACTGGTAATGGCCTGGCACACCAGTGGGGTGACTGGTCCCTTCTGGGGGTGGCTGCAGTCAGAGCATAGCCTGATAACAAAGCCCAGCCAGTACTGCTGTCCCAAACTGTGCACCTGGCTCTGGATGTTTCCAAGGAGAAGGCAGGCAAGAAATATCAACTAGAGGCTGAAGACCTGCCTTGGAATTCAGGAGAAGAGGATTCAACCTCACAGTGTCTAGCACAGTGCTGCAGGACCTGAGCTTCATCAGTGCCTCTGCACCCTTCCACTCCATACAGGTTCCCTGCTCCAGCCTTGCAAGGGGAGAGAAGTGCCCACATACAATGGGCAGCAAGGATGATGGAGGTACAGAGCCTCACATGCCTTAGAAACACAGAGGTTTAAAGGGAATGCTGTGGGTAAGAAGGGTGGCAAAAGCCCAGTGGAGGTGTCAGCTGGCATCCAAGCCTCGAGATAAGGACATTTTGGCCATTACATGTTGCAAGCTTCTGTCAGCCAAGTCAACTTGAGACTCTGAAATCCTCCCCTTCCATCTCCTCTATGCACTAGTTTGCTTCACGTCCAAAAATCTACATCCAACACTTCAATTTCAAGATTTCATCTGGATTTACCTGTGCAAACACCAGGTCACTACCAATTAGCCAAACTAAGCTAATCTTATGGAACAGAGGTTAGTACTCCTCCAATTCATTCCCTGTGCAGTTGTCCACAGCACAGGGCTGAAACAGGGGAGATTACATATCTGCAGCCTCACTGCCCATGTGCTCACAGCAGTAATGAAGCATTTGTATCCTTCCAGGCTTGGGCAGGATCCTGAACACTGACCTTACTGGTTTACACACCTTTCAGACAACAGAAACGTGCTCCTGGTACATGAGAGGCTGCTGCTCATGCACCAAGCTCTGTATATTCCCCAAGCTGGAACTACGCAGTTGATGTAATAACTCCATTTGAAATCGGTCGACTCTTCACTCTCTGCAGCTTTCCCCAGGGCTGTGAAGCCAAAAGTCCTGGTATGGACATTAACATTAAATTGTCAGAATACTTAAAATGGGTATGAGATTCCATATTGCTTTTTTCTGCAAGCAAAGTAGTAATGAAATGAAATCATAAGCTTTTCTCCCTGGAGCTTAAATAAATAGTCTACAGAAATACTAGAAGCTTTATAGTGCACCAGACCACCCCTCAACCCCGCAGCCACGAAAAGGACACAACATTTTAGTATCTACAGTCCTCTTGTCTTCCCCATGGGGCAAAATCTATCACTTGCATAATCATCTGGATAAACACAAAGCACAGAGAGCCAGCACAGGGGCTGCCTCCTTTAAAACGTACCAGGTGACTGAATAGCCTGTTTCAAGCAGCTCTGCCTACACCGGGGCCGTGCCGGCACACGTGGCTGCGTCTCTGCCCCCACACCTGAAGCTGTCACTGAACCAGCAGCAATGGACCTCGGCTGCTTTTGGCCAGGCTTTGGGCACATTGCTGGCGCAGTGCGGCCGCTTTCACCCCACTGCAAAGCGCCTCGGACGGCGGTGCAGGAGCAGCCGCGGCTGGAGCGGGGCGCGGTGCCCTGGCTGACCCGGGGACCCTCCCCAGCCCGGCCGCTGCTGGGCCCGCAGCGCTGCCCGGCCCGGCCCGGCCCGGCGCGGAGGGGCCGCGGCTCCGGCCCCGTGGGCCAGGCCTTGCTGCCACCTCGTGGCCACGGGACAGCGAGCCGCGGGCACCGGGGCACGTCCCGCCCTGCCGCGGCCAGGAGGCTCGGCACAGGCAGCGCTCCCATTCCGGGGGTAGGAGGGTGACCCCGGGGCAGGCAGGCAGCGCTGGGTGCAGAGCTTCTGTAAGGGGCTCGTTTTCAGTGCGGGATGTAGAGACATCGTTATTCCTTGGCCACTTGGGGTGCTGTGCCTTCCCCCCCGGCCCCGCAGCCTTGATATTGCAGGGGGCTGGAGTGGTGGCATGGGGACAGGGGAATATCCCATGGGACAGCAGCGGAGCTACAGCTGAGACTCAGGGTATTGCCGCGAGGAGAAATACGGTTCTAGAAACTTCATGGGGTTTGTTTCTACCCAAAAATGCTACCCAAAGGTGCTTGGGAAAGGTATCCCGACCTTACAGCAGCAGGCAGGTGAAGAGTGGTCTCTGGCAAAACAGTGGATGCAATCTCACCCCTGCCTTGCTCCACCCTCTACAGCTGGCAAACCTTTCTACAGGTATTATTAATTTAGAACATGCCACAATTCCATGGACAGAAATGCCACTTGTCCTCCTCTTTAATGGGAAATTCTGTGACTCACTTGAGCCCACAGACACACCAGAGAAAGAGCAGGGATTGGCTCTTGGGTACAGTTTCACCCGCTGTTTTGGCGTTATTCCTATGGGGCTCAGTGCCCAGGTGGAGCTGGGGGACACAGAGGAACACACACCAGCCACAGGGATGGACCAGATCCAAGTTTTTTTGGCCATATTCAATTTTTTTTCCTAGAGTATCAGTGTTGTGAAGAGAGAAATCCAAACCTTGGCTGGAAAATGAATGTTAAAGAGCTCAGCAGTCCTCCACACTGCCTTGGTGGTTAAGAGAACAAATATCTATCTCTGTTTCCTCTGCAGCCAGACCTGCTGCAAGTGGGGAAATGGGCACCCAAGAGAGAGGCACTGGCAGAAATCACACATTTCTTTTTCATTTGAAGTACGTTTGTGAAATGAATTTTCCAGAAAGAAATAGACAGAGATGTTCCAAAATCCAGTCTTTCCTCAAGAAACAACCCAAACCATCTTGTGTGCTTACACAGCAAAATGTCTCAGAGGAACAAACAGATATTTTGATCAAATAATCTTTTTCTTTTCAATGAGCTATTTTTTTCCCCACAACATAATTTTTAAAAAGCTCTGAGAGCAGCCAAGGGTCCCATGGCTGGGAGTGGTGATGACAGCAGCCCCAGCTCTGCTGCGAGCCTGGGTTGTATAAAGAGTGACGTGACGTAAGTAATACACACTGCTGTGGTCAGGGGGAGGCTGGCACTCCAAAAAAGCCAGGAATATTATATAACAACAACTTACATAATTACCTCTTGCATAATGCCAGGGAAAAGGCCCTCCGTAACGCAGCTGTGGTTTCTATGGCATTTTGCTGAAATACAGCTTCTTCTAAGAGACTCATTTGTGCTTTGTTTCAGGAGCCTGCAGCTCAGTCTATGCAGACAGACAGGTGAGAGTCCTGCACTCACAGCAGCTTGAGCTGGAGAGGTGAGGGATGCAGTAATGGATCTTACAGCAGGGCAAGAGCATTGGCTTTTGGGCAGCCCTGCCATTAACTTCAGCACTCTGAGAAGCAGAAGACTGTCATGTAAAAGCACCATCCTTAACTGAGTGTTGTGTAGCCTCCACCGCTTGTAGGAAATGAGATGGAGTCTAACAGATGATGGCAGTGGCCAAATCCCATTCCAGGCTCACTCCTCTCTTCCCCTTGTTCGTAGACACTATTCTTAGCAATGCCTCCAGGCAGGGCTCCTGTACACTGATGGATTTCAGCAGCTGAGAGGTGACCTGACCTGCTTGCTTAAAAGGAAGAGGAAGGACTAGGAGCAGAAGATTTCAGCATCAGGACAAGAAGATTTGGGCTGTGAGTTTGCAGAGCTGTGCTATATACTTACCATGGATTCTCTCTGGGATCAAGCCCTGTGCTGTAAAGTCAGAGGTAGCTTTACCTTCACTTCAGTGCTCACAGGATCCAGCCAGCCTTTGGTGACTATCGGACATAACACAGGCATGACCCAGAGCTCCTGTGCAATTACTGAGGCATCTCACAATGTGTGTTAACTTTGCACAGCACCTGGGGAAAACATTTATCTCAGCTAAACAAGACACTTCTTGCACACCAGTGCTTGCATTCAGTGGCAGAATGTGCGGGAAAGCAGAAGGGCAATCCAGGACAAGAATATTTAGGCTACAATACAGAAACTGAAGCTGTCTCTGAGGCTGCAGCAGCTCTTTCTGGGGATGCAAACCTTCTCTGAAGGACTGGGAAATGCAGAGCACAAAAGGACTGAGGATTTTGTGTGGGAAACTGTGAGTGCGGTTTAAGAAAGGAAGAGTATGATTAGAGAACAACAGGCGGATTTTAAAGTCTCACCCGCTCAGGAGCAAAAGAAGAAAATTATTTTTTAGAGGTAAGAACACAGGTTATACCAGTGGGACCTGGAGATCTCCAGGAGTCAGTGGGAGATGTGGCATGCAGCAGTCTCTTCTGGTGGATTAGACTTTGTAACACCATACTGACACTCAAGAATTTGTGTACTACCCTTTGAAACACTAAAGCAAGAGAGGAATTCCTCCCTCATCCCTCATCATCAATAAAATATTGTAACTAGAGCCTGCTGAAGGACAACTGAGAAAGGCAGGGCCACAAAAACACACATGGGCAGTAAAGGTCAAGCAATCAGCCTGCATTCAGTATTGGGTGTCTGCCTGCCACCCTGAGCTCTGCAGCTCAGAGTTACCCAGAGGAAGCTGCAGCAGAGACATTTACAGCGTGGCTGAGGCTGGGATTTAGTGATGGGTTAGATGAAATCCAGGCAGCTGGAAGGGGTGGCCGCTCCCCACTCCATGCCTCATGCCAGAGAATGTCCTAATTCTCCTCTTCCCAGTGCCTTGGGTATATGGGTGGTGCCTTGCAAGGCTCCCGGGTGCTGCTGGAGAGGTGCTCACCCATGTGCGTGCAAAGGCAGCAGCAACTGCAGCATGGCCAAGGCCAGAGCAAGAGCAGCCTCAGCAGTGACAGAGCTGAGCCACAGTGCAAACAAGTGCCCAGAGTGCAGCCTCCCTCCTACAGACACACCAGCAGCCGTGCCCAGAGTCTGAAGGGAGCCAGCAACAATAAATAATTCCTCCTGCCTGAGCTGCTCCTTGAGGAAGAGGAGGCACTGGGCCTCAGCACACAGTGTACAGCTTAGCTGGGGGCTCTCAGCCTCCCAAAACCAGAGTGGAAGACCCCATCACTACATAGTAAAATTGGGTGATACAGCTGCAAAGTTCCTTCTCAATCTGCTGGGCAGGCAATGGCCCTCAAGCTACCAGCACTTAATATGAAGCTGTGCATTTGTTTAAATTGGATTTGGAGGCAATGACAGCAGATCCTCCCCCACCCCATGATGCCTGTGCAGTTCTTTATGAGGGCTTCAAATGAACTGGATTAAGAAACTGGTCTGAGTTTGAAGTATCTGTTTATATTTTGGAGAGTGTATTTTGAAGCCAGATAAGTTCTGTGGTCTGATTTGTCACACAGCTGGACCAACACATGCTGGCAGGGGGGACGGGGAGGCAGAGCTACTTACGCAGGCATCCTTTGTGGAAGGAACACCCGTGGAGGCATCCTCCAAAACCCCAGGCAGCACTGTCTAACTTGTGGGACAGCACATACAGATTAGGGTTTCCCTTTGCCTGAGTTTCATGGGGTGAAAAGAGAGAAAAAAGGCATGTTTTCATTCCCTTTGCCTGTAAAACATCCTCTCATCCACAAAGCATGGAGCTTCTGTGAGATAAGAGCCCATGGGGAAGCCAAGATCTACCCCTCATTTTTATTGATGTTTACACTTGCCTTTTAATGAGCTCCAGCAGGTTCTCGCTTCCAGCTGCAGTTGGCCCTTTTCAAAGTTCAAGGTCTCATTTTGCATTATTGTTCCACCACCAAGTGCACCCTTAGGGAGGAGAGGAACAACCAGGACTCCTTCTCTTCTGAGAAGCAGCACCAGTTTAAGCAGTCCCTAATCCAGTAGTGCTTTCTGTGCTCTGCTGGTTTTACCGGGAACTCCTGCAGGAAAACTGATCCCTCTGATAAGAAATACTTGGCAAAATAATCACGGTTTTCTTCAAGCAGATCACAACTGTGCAGCAGTGACCACCTGTGGCCTGGCTACCCGAACAGAACACTTACCACTCAGTTAGGGCGGGGTCTCTGTTGTTTCCTTTGATGTGCTTGCAGACAAATCTTTTGCCTTGTCCACTTCAGGGTCCTGCTGGCAAGACAACCACAGTGGTGGGGCTTGCTGCTGGCTGCAAGATACTGGCACAAAAATTACAAATACTGGAAGATTTCACCTCTGCTGAGAATCCCAGTCCAGTGGTTCCTTAGGCAGTGGTGAAGATGTAACATGGCATCCCTGCCAAATGCTCAGCCTGGCCAGCCCTTCCAGCTCTTTGGGGTCTGGGTTGCATATGCACATGTCCCAGTCTGGGCACCTTTGGAAAGCTCACCTCTAACCATCTTACATACACAGGATTAATGGACAACTATCTCATCTAGCCTCTTCCCCCAACAACACTAGTGGCAGGGGGCCAGGGAAAGTGCAAGAAGCAGGAACAGCTCTATTCCATCACAGCAGCTTGAGGCTAAAGGACTTCCCAAGGTTATATTTGCATGCTTCATTTAACAGCCATAGGCAAAATTCTTCATAATTTTTGTTAATCCTCTTACACATGCTCCCCAAAATATACTTCAGACATGGCTGCAGCCTTACTAGGTCAAACCGCTTAAAACAACCTGCTGATTTGGTAACTTTGCAGAAGATCGGCCAATACACAAAGACAAAATCTGATAATCACTTTCTAACCATTCACAAACAGCTTTAAGGCATGCTCATCAAAATAAAAACCCAAACCAGCAACAAAAATGAAGCTCCATTACCCTCAAAGATCTCTGCACATGCAGGGCTCCCATCTCTCATGCCTTTTTAATTGTGAGTTCCCCAAACACCACAGTTTTATTTTTTGATCTTCCTCCTCCTGCTAAGTGCTCCAGTGTTGGTGGCACAGCTGGTCGGATCCAGCTGGTCTGTGGCAGCATCTGTCTGGAAATTGCTTCTCTTAGCCTGCGGTCCTTTTATTTCCTTCCCCATCAGCTGCAGCAGAGATTTCACTCCACATGGTGAATTTCACTCTGCTCCAAATGAATTCATGCTCCTTCTCTGTGCTTCTGTGCTAATTTTGTGACTTGTCTATGAGTTTACAGCAAGGCCCAAATTGCACTGGATTTATTATCCTCCTGAGCAAAAGACCAGCATTTATCTGCTGCTCTTGTAGACCTGCTGCTCATGGAGCTGAGAGAGGTACACTGGCCCCCACAGAAAGACATACAGGGCCTCACCTACTTATTGGGGCAGAGAGGGTCCAAGTCATAAACAAAAAACAGACAAGGCCACACTGGGACCACAGATCAAAAAGTCAGGAAAAGAAATGGGACTGCAGATAGACCAGACAAAACAGGCAGACCTTTTGTGTCAAAAACGTGTAATACAAATGTCTCATCCGTGAGCACAGTGTAGGCTGAGAGAGAATCTTTGGACAGGAGAGGAGTTCAGATGGAAATTCAGATGGGAATGTGGTAAGTTTTGACTTGTTTGGTTTTTTAAACAAACTAAAACGACTGACTTGAACAAAGTGAGAGGAAAGCAGGAAAGTGAAGTCCTGGCCAGTCTTACCTGCAAGGACTGAGTGTGGGAAGTCATTGATTCCATATCTGCTGCTCCCTTCTTGTGGGTCCTGCTTTCTGGTGTGTCATTTTGCAGACAGAGTTGTGCCTCTCACCTGGAGAGTGATAAGCACGATGCCAGGGCACTCCAGGTGCTGGCTCTGCAGCTCAGGACCCCCTCTTGGCCTAATTCACATGAGTATTTAATACAGGAGTTATGAACCCTCTCATTAGGATGAGGCCAGCAGAGGTTCAGGGCTGCCACCAGGCTCTACACAAAGCAGAGGGAAATGCCCACCAGAGGGAGAGTTGGTGCCACTCTCCACAGTGATTCTGTGCAAACAGCACTTCCCAGCCTAGCAACTCTAAGAGCCCATTCCCCTTGCTCCACTTCTCCCAACAGAAATGTTTTCCTCTCCTGGAGATTCCCTTTTCCACGGTATTTCCCATCCTCCTCTTTCTCCACATGACTGCTATTTCATCTTGTTTGTGTGGGGTGAGCCCAAAGGCCCCATCGTGTGGGTGCCTGACGTGCTGCCATCGGAAAGACACCGAGATCTTCTGCTCCCCTTTCCTCCCACTCACATTGTGCTGTGCTGGGAGGGCACCCCTGCACCAGCCCCAGCACAGGCAGCCCCCCTCCTGCCCAGCTCATCACTCAGAGGTGGCACCCCTGGTCTCTACCCTGCATGGGCACACATGGAAAATTCCATTCCTGCTGGGCTCTGCTCAGCCTCAACGCTCCAAGCCTAGAGCAGGCTCCACTGGGGCATGGGATTTTCAATCCATTTTCCAAAAAAATGTTGATGGCTACCAGCAACAGGATCCTAGAAGTCTCTGAGCTTCTGCAGGGCAAAGCTTAATGTGAGGAAGTAGCAGAAAATCCCAGTGATGTGGAAATAGCCACTCTGCAAGCCTCTATGGCTGGAAGTGCTCGATGGTGCTGGAAAAGCATGAGCACCAGCAGGACTTGTCTTGTGGGATCATCCCACCAGCTCCACAAACAGCATTCCTATGCTCCCAAGTCCAGAAACTTTCCAGAGACATTCTGATGATTTTGGCTGGTGATTCAGCAGGAACTGTAACACAGCTCATAGCATTCCTGGGGCATTTTCCTAACCTGAAACCTTGGAGAAATGCCTTCAGAGGAGATCCACATGAACCACATCACCAAAATCACCACAGGACCCCCAAGCATGGCATATCTTGGCCACCATGAGCCTCCAGCTGCCAGAACAAAGCAGGCTAACTGGCTCTCTCTGCAGAGAGGGATTTTCTGCCTGAGGGAAAAGGTCATGGGCACTTCTTCTGAAACACGTGTGTGCTGGCATTAATGTGTCAGGCATTGCACACAAAGCTGCCCTGGAAAGCAGCATTGACACGAAATCACAGGAGTCCCTAAGGCTGATCAGTGGCCAGGGAGCTCACCACAGTGGTGAGAATGGCCCATATGCCAGCTGGGGGCACTGGGCAGAGAGGCCAAGGAAATTTATCAGCACACCCTCAGGATCTGCCTTGCAGGGCATCCACACTGCTGTGCAAGATGGTGCACATTGACAGGGAGGAATGAAATGCTAAAAGGAGAGAGATGCCCCCAAGATGATGCAAGGGATGGAGCACCTCTCCTGTGAGGAAAGGCTGAGATTAGAGTTTGGTCAGCCTGGAGTGGAGAAGGCCAAGGGTGACCTAACAATGTCCTTGCAGTACCTGAAGGAGCCTACATGTAAGATGGGGAGAAACTTTTTGCAAGGGCTCATAGTGACATGGGGGGAATAGATTAAACTGGAAAGAGTAGGTTTAGATTAGAGATCAGGAAAAATTCCTTATTGTGAGGGAGTGAGGCACTGGAACAGTGCCCAGAGAACTTGTGGATGCCACATCCCTGGAAGTGTTCAAGGCCAGGTTGGATGAAGCTCTGAGTAACCTGGTCTAGTGGCAGGTATCTCTGCCCATGGCAGGGGAGCTGGAACTCCATTATCTTTAAGGTCCCTTCCAACCCAATCCATTCCTTGACTTTAGAATTCTAAGCCAGCCTATTGTAAGTAGAAAATTTATTCATTCACTTCCAAATTTTAGCTCTAGGACTGGGCTCATGAGCTCATGTACCCAGTTAACTTTTTAGAGCAGCTTATGATGGTCCCGCATGTGCAGAAACACACAGTGTGAAGAGCCAGCACCTAATCCCAGCTCCTGCAGTGGATCAGAGCATCTTGTTCAGCACTCCCTGCTCAGAGAGGGCTACCTGAGCAGATACAATGAGACAGCAGTGTAAGCAGGGGCTTAGAAAATACAACTGACTACTGCAAGCAGCATGTTTTTACTTGGCTTTAGGGATGGTGACAGGAGACAACATAGCCAAAAGGCATCAGAGGTGAGAAGGTGAAGCAGAAAGAGAAGGGCCACCCCTTAGCAGGGGTGAGGCAGTGAGGTTATTTACACAACAGCCAGTGGATATGTGGCTTATTTATACAGGATAAGAAGAATGAAAATAGGGTTATCTTATGTTGAGTGAGATCATTTAATAGTACACAATTACTTCATACAGATTTAGCTAGAAGTAATTAAAAGTAAGGTTGTGCTCTGAGGCAGAGTTCCCCTGCCACTGAATTCAGGTCCAGTGGGAAGTTCACACTTGCAGCCACTCACCAAATCAAATCCCTAAACTTCAGACATTTCCCCCAGCAGCTTAACTGTTGTGTCCTTTGAAGTTATATTTTAGGTTTAAATTTCAATCTTCATTCTCCTTTCTTACCTTTCTTTCTAGTTTGAAATCCAGAGGCAGCTTCCATCTGCTGATCTGAGTGCCCAGGTGCAGGGGAGCAGGATCTGCTGCTCCCCCAGCCAGGCAGCCTCAGGCAGCCAGGATGCAGCCGTGTCACAGTGTCTTGCTCCCTGCCCTCATGCAGGGGTTCAGAAGTATACTGTGGATAGGAAGGAGATCTGCCTTGGGAGGGGAGCTTGGAAATGTTATGTTTTCATCTGAAGGCAACATCAAACCGTGTAGACCCCTGATGCAACACAATGCCAGGGTGTCAGGAGGCTTTTGGCTTGCCAGGAACCCAGAAGAAATATTTTCAGCCTGAGTGAGGTTGACGTAAATATTTTCTTTCTTTTTTCTTCCCTCTGAACTCACAGGTGAACCAGAAGCCACGGGTTTGCCACCTTGGAAATAAATTTACAACATCAGCAAATGCTTTTTGAGTGCCCCAGTGAGGTAAGCAACTTGCTGCTTCCTTTCTGTTTTCACCCACGTGTGACTGCATGAGCCCTCTGTCTCTGCAAGAGCACGACTTTTACTACTCTGGCAGCAGAAAAACATGAAACCACATCTGCCCCAGTTCTCCATCATTTTTCATGCCTGCGCAGCACACATGGGGTGTGCCTTGGACCAGGGGCTGTGTCAGGTAAGAACTGCCACATCACAGCTGCATTGCACCCACCCTGGGAGACCCAGACAGCATCCTGGGGCAGGGCATTGATGGCTCCAGGGACAAGAGCCCAGCCAGGGACACCATCGAGGAGAGCTGTCAGGTGGGGACAGCGTGGGCTGAAGGCTTTTCCCTCACCTCCACGCACACAGCTGCAATATCCCCAGCATGTCCTGGAACAGAAACCAATAAGAGCAGATTTTTACAGTGATGAACACAGGGGAAAAGAGACACAGAGGGACATTTTGTGAGGGCTAAACACCCACACTAGCTTTGCAGAAGTTGTTTTGCTTTCCACCTGCTTATTCCCACCCACTTAGGCAACTTAATACTGACTTTTCATTAATTTTTTTTTAAAGCATTTGAAACAAAATGAGCTAATTACAGAGTAAATATTTAGCTTGAAATGAGCAGACAGATATTCAAAGCCATTTTCTGACATGACAGATGATCTGAAAGGAGCTATGCTGCAGGCATTGTGTGCCGATCAAACCCAATTTAAAACTACAAGGCATAGAAGCAAAAATAGACATGACCCCAAGCACAAACATCCCCACACAGGCAAATGTCTCCTGTAAACTGCCATGGGTGATTTCATGGCAGCTGAACCTGGAGGCACTGGAACTGAATCACCCACCTCTGAGGGTGCTGCTGTGGTAAACCTGTGTGAACAGCACTGGAGCAACACACAAACATTGCCCTGGCAGGGCTCATCCAGCTGCTCCAGTTTTGGGACCGCAGCATGGGTCCTACATTTCCTGAAGACCGAAGGGAAATTCCTGTCCCCTTATGCAGATGGCCCAACTTTCAGCTCTTGGTATGCTCGGTGGAACCCCAGTGACTCTTGCTACCTTTGCCACACCTAAATTATTCTGACATTCAGCTGACAGGTGGGAGCCAGGTAATGTGGGAAAAGTTGCCTTTTCACCCTTAAGTGCTGAGGAGCTCATAGCCAAGCAGTCACACCCCAGACATGCTGAGGAGCAGAGAGATGCAGGAGGAGCTGCATCTGCTTAGCACCTCCAGCTCCAAGCCCACAGAGCACACTCGGAGATCAACCTTTTCCCAAAGCTTTGGCTCAAACCCTGGTGCTCCTGGAGCAGCCCTGAGCTTGCAGCAGAAGTGGACGGAGACCTGAGTCCAACTTTGGTGAGCAGGATTGGGAAACAGGAGCTCTACAGCCACACTCCACCCACAAAATGGGTGTGGATGGCTGGAGGCTGGGCTGGGTCCCTAAAGGAGTGGAGGGTTATTACCAGATGTGGGTATGGCCCCACATGGGAGATGCAGCTGGACCTCCAGGACCCGGGGCAGCCTGGAGAGGAGAAGTATGAGAGACCTTACTACCCACACTTCACATGTGGGAAACCAGCAGGGCATTTATGGGATTAGATGCAGAAGGAAAATCTTCAAGGCAGTAGCTCTGGGACAGGAAAAAATGAGGAAATTCACACAGTATCCCTGAGTGACTGTGCCCACATCCTGGGGGATGCATTGGCTAAGGAAGGCAAGGTCTCTACCAGGTCATCCCAATGTTAATGACCCAGGTATTTTGAAATCAGAAATACAAGCAGCTGCAGTGAGGGCAGTGAAAACATGGACACGATGTGGCTCCTGGCAGAATTGTTCCCTAGTGCACAAACACTAATGAAGACAACTTCAAGCTTGAGGTGCTAGTCTGGTTCTTCAAACTCAGGGCGGAGCAGAAGGCAAAGTGGTCTTGTGGGCAGAAGGAAGTGATGGCCCTGCCCAGAGGACACAGCCCATCAGTCCTTCCCCACCAGCCTCCTGCCTCTTCCCCTTGGCTGTCACTAAGGCAAAGAGCCATCCCTGCTATCCCGTGCCTGAGGTTTGGGATGAAACTTCATAGATGAAACTTCTCCTGTTCCCTCCAGGAGGCCCCAGTGCCAGGGCTACTCCATCACCCTTGCCAGGCTGTGTGGTCCCTTCACCTTTTGGTCAAGCCTTTGACCCAATTTTTAGCATTAGCACCATGCTGACAATCCTTTGGTCCTTCAGATTTCCCACCCAGGAGCTTGGTTTTTTTGCAGGAAGCAGCTGCACAATCAGACCACCAGTGGGCTGGGTCTGAGACTGGGTCCTGGGTTAGCTGCTCTTCACTGGTCAGTGACATCTGCAAAGTGAGAGAGAAGAAGCCAGTCCTGTCCCTGGTGTGGCCACAGACCCTCAGCACTGCAGCACAGCTCTGGCTCTGGAAATGGCCCTCCTGCACATGGAGAGCCAGGAAGTGCCTGGGATATCCCAGACCCAGGCGCCTCGCTGTGGCTTTGGGAGGTGAGGGCTGCTAACTCCCAAGCTCTGAAGCCTCTCTGAGTTGTTTGTGGAAACACTAGTCAAAGAAAAGAGGTGCTGAAAAATAAACTATAAAATGAAGTGGAGTAGTAACTGTCCTGGGTAGAGGAATCTCAGAAATGTCATGGCCTTGACTGCCCTGGTGGGTAAAACAGCTCTGGGTATTCACAGCCCTGCTGAGTCCTGGGAGGCCAGCTAGACCTGGCTTTATTGGCCCTGGTTCTCCTTTTAGTTTTATCCAAATGGCCAGACTACTGAGGTACCACTCAAAATGTGCCTTTCTGCCTTTTCTGCCTTGCATCACCCTCTGTGCTCAAGCCCTGCTGTTCCTGTGGGTCATTCCTTTGGGCACGTTCATGGCTCTTGGTTTCTCTGACTTAGAAGATGAGATGGCAGCTTTTAAAAGCATTTGTATTTTCCCCAATGCCTGGAGTGAAACTGAGGTCAGAAACATTTCTGGGCATGAAATATGCCTCTGAGCATGTTAGGATTTTGTTCCATGAGGATTTCTTGGCTTCCAGAAGGTAGAAGCAAAGGATTTGGAAAAAGATAACTTCTGTTCTGCAGCACTCCCTGAGCAGCAACCTACCACCAAGCCAATCAGTCAGGGCAGCATAGCAGAGCTCAAAGCTTGGGACCTGGTTGTTTGCAAGGCAGAAAAGACAAGATTCATCCACTGCCTCTTCTCTCCTCCTGGCAACCCTCATTGTATTTTGGGCACAGATGCTCAGACTCAGTGCTGGTAACTGTTCTAGAAACATGCAGCCCCAGGAGACCGATGGAGCTGCAGTGGCAGGGAGGGAATGACGTGGATACACGTGGTGAGCAAAATCCCCAGGGGTCACATCAGAGATGTACTGTACCCAGACCCAGCTCTTATTCAGGACACACTTCCTGCACACGCAGGATTGCTGAGATCTCAGCCTTGGCAATGCCTATAAGGATGCTCCTTTTCCTCTAGAGCCTCCTAGCTGTGAAGATCCCCTGCAAGGGGACAGGAAGTCATAAAAAGGGACAAGATGATCAGTATTTCACATTTTCCCAAAGGAAACTAGAGTTAAATTCATCATGCATCTGTACAGCTCCAAGTAGAGCTGGACACTGCTACATCACAGGGACAAAGTGGCTCCTGGCTCTGCACCACGGCCACACAGTGCATGTCCCTGGTGCCATCAGTCACCAGCAGGGAGAGGGATGCTCAGCCAAGGTGCTTCTCAAAGGAGCCCTTTGTTTTTGTCGAGATGTTTCATTTCAGGGCATGATGAGGGCATGCCAGAGACAGGCAGGGCTGCAGAGTTTTCTAAATGCACAGAACTCCCCAGTTCCCCCTGCAGTGCCAGATCACACCTGGCCTGCCAATCACAGTGAGTTTTGTGCAGCTGCTGGGATGTCCCACCTGAGACACCTTTCAGGGTGCTGTCATGGCTCTAAGCACCCCAGGCCATTGCTGGGAGCCACTGATGGTCACCACTCCCACAATCTGGGCAGCTCTGGCCAGGCACAAATGTGTTCAGCCTCTGGAGGGCTATTTGGCTTCAGTTTCATATTCTTTGTTTTGAAGGCACAGTTCCTCAGTGCAATGCAACATACTTGAGAGTTTGAAGGCTCCAGGATCAGCCAGAGGAAAATCAGGAGGTCTGGCATCCCATGCCTGGGGTTATTTAGGACCCTCCTTGCTACTAGGGATGCCTTACAGCTGCTGCCTGCATGCTGGTCTTTGGGGGGACAACCAGAGCAAGCTCCCTTAGCTCTGTGCAGGGGGTTTCTGCCCAGTTTTGGTGTGAGGACACTGGCTGATGGTTAGGAGGCCTTTCATGGTCCCCACTGCTCATGGATAACGCTGGGGGCCAGTGACTTGCCAGCACAGGCCCCGGTACTTACTCATGCTGCTGCTGACAGGTACCAAATCCATAGTGCAAGAGGTATTTGATGTAAGGAGCCTTTGGGAATGGGGTTTTCCCCTCAACCCTGCAGTAACTCCAGGTATTTGCTCTTTTCAAGTCAAAACCATCTGAGAGCCTAGAGCTGAAGAGATACTTTGCACAGTTGCTCAGTGACCCGAATTGCTGAGCCGGGCTCTGCCTGCCTCCCCTCCAGAGCTAATGACCCTCTCAACCACAGCAGGACCTGGATCCACACCAGGGATGAGTCGGCTTCACCACAGCTGTCATCTCCAATGCTTCAAGGCTGTCTCACCCAATCTGACCCCGTGAAGCGTGTCAGACTCACCTCTCCAGACCTCTGGCTGCACCAGCTCTCAGCTCAGCGCTGCTCACATCACACTGTTAGTGGGGAGCAAGCGGGTCATTTCTGTTCCTTTACCACAAACCCCACTGCAGACCCCCAGAGAAGAAATAAGAGTGTTACCCCTGGGTCACAGCTCTGAAGCCAGCTCACCCCTCACCCTCAAGGCCACTGTGCAAGTTCAGCACACTCCAGCTTTTCCCCAATTCTGACTTCTTCATTTTGTCCCCAAACTTTTCAATCAGCCCTCCACAACACTCCTGTGCAAAGCTTTGCATGGATGGCACCAATTCTCCCTTTTCCTGTCTCACCTTCAAGCCCTGCAGCTGAGTGGGACCAGCAGGGCAGGCAGCACACCCACATTCACACTGGGGCGAGCCAAAATCCCTCCCCAGCCCCTTGTGCTGTGGGCAGAGGCATCCACAGGGGGAGAGCGCGGGGACAGCCGGCGGCGTCGCGCCCACGTGAGCCGCTCTGGGCCAGGAGCAAGGAGCTATTTCTGGAGAAGCGCTTCTCGGGGAGCAGAAGCAGCAGAACTCAGAAGCACTGACCGAAAAAGAAAGGCCCTGGTGTTTTGAGCAGGAAGCGAGGTTTCCCAGTCTCCCGCCGGGAAGGACGGGAGACATCCTTGCAAAAATAAGAGAGGACTGCGGCGCTCTGTGGCAGCAGGGCTCCAGAGGAGCTCAAAGGCTACTTCAGCAAGACCGTAAACACGCCAGATCTGCTGTTGTTGCAGAGCTCCGTGAAATCGGCGATGTCTGAGCGGAGTTCAGCTGGAGAGCGCTGGTGCTATAAAAAACAAAGTGACTTTGGGCTTTGACGCTTCCTCCTGACACACAAAAAGGTGATTTGTGATTCAAAAGACAAGGAATTTATCATCAAAAGGAGCTGGGACAGAGCTCAGTGTTTACACATGGAAGAACAAGACAGGCACCAAGAGCAGATATATTTATACTCATCCATTAATAAAAGAAGCCAAGTCAACCATACCTTTGTGCTAAAGTTAGAGCACAGCACTCTGCATGTCCTTAAAAAGGCAAGAAAGTTTCTACAAACTGGGACAGCTGCTCCCAGTGCCGGCTCTGTGCACCTCCTCCTTGGCACTCTGGCATCAGTGTGCTGCAGCAGGAAAGGGGCCGAGCATGGCAAGGCTTCTCCAAGTGGGAAGGCTGACTCCTAGAGTCTGGTCATGGGCTGGTGGCCACTGCATCTCAGGAGCCAGACAGTCCCTGCTGCACTGTGAGAGACCTGCAGGAGATGACTGCCTCTTGCCAGAAACAAAAACCCTCCAGTATACTTTCAGCTCTAGTATTCTCATTGCTTCCCTGGTTATGGGGCTCACACAAGCCAGGAGCTTTCTCCTCTGCTGCAGGTGGAATGGGGGAATGCTGGGCTTGGCACGCTCAGGCTGGCTCTGTGGGCAAGGAACTGGTTTGTGGGGAAAAGCAAAGGGAAGAGAGGCAGCACTCAAGGGTTCCAGGTTTGAGTCAAAGGGTCAGTGCAAGGCCAAGGTGGACAGAGAGCACCCAGGACAGAGGATGGTCCATCTCCAGTGAAGTCAGCAATAGGGCTGGATAATGCAAGTCACTGGAAGGTCCTGGATTAGTATTTGGCATTTCTTAACCCACAGCTACAGTTGGAGTTGCCTGGCTTCACCTGCCGTGTGCTGGGGAATGTTACACCAATTGGCAGGAAAGACACAGAAAGCCAGCTCTCTGTTCCTTGGGAGGTGCTTCTAGAAAGCAATCAATTATCCTTCGTGACAAGTAACAGATGAGCTCTCACAGTTGTTTTCCTGTTTCCCTTCTCTTCCCCCACCCAGTTCCAGCCCTCAAACCATGCTGGAAGCAGCAGGAGCCAGCACTGGATATGCTATGCCAGAAATGATTGCGTTTCAGGCAAACTGAGAGCAATCACAAAAAATACATCTTGTCTAAATCAAAGTTAAGCACATTGCAGTTTTTCTTCTCCACACCCCAGTGAAACAGCTGCAAGCAACAAGCAAGCCCGGCTGCACAGGGCAGGAAACAGCTGCAGCACACAGCGGAGCAGGGGTCACCTCTCACCTCCCAGGACACTGAAGTTGTTGGCACTGCAGAATGCATTTCCCCTCTGAACTCACACAGAAGATGCTACAGTTACATGAACTTGACTGACCTTTGAGCAAGATATAGCACTAGATGGCCTCCACAGATCTCTTCCAACCAAATTATTCTACAACTTTGCAATTTTCTGCATAAAGACAGAAAGAGGGCATGCAAATAACTCTTCCTCCCACACCAGCTCCTAAGCTAAGCTCTCCTATCAAAGGGATGCTCAGGCTGCTATCTCTGAGCCAGTACAGTCAATAGAAGTCCAGTGGCAAAATCCTGACAAGTCAGCTTTGCTACTGGCACAGGGATCAGGACTTCTTCCTCAGCTTTTGGGTCAAATCTCCTGATGCAGCTCGTCAGTGCCAGCCTGAGATGCAGCCTTAGCTGTCACACTAACCTCACCCTTGAGCTCTTCTGCTAGTTCAGTTTGAATTCATAAAATATTTCAATATGATCCAAATGCTTTCCAGCAAATGTTACCATTTACTGACTCCATCCCACCCTGCAGCAGACAGGCACAGCTGTGTGGCACTGAGGTTCTCACTTGGCAGCCACGCTGGTGGACCTGTACCAAGCCCCCTGGTACAGAGCCCACGCCAGGGCTATTGCCAAACCCTCTGCCCAGGTCCTTCCTGGTGACAGGGGCACTGTCACTCAGGTGATGCTACCTACACACACAGAAACAAGCACCATGGCCCACGATCAGCTGTGACTAATGTGATTTGTCTATTCCTTATTACAATTATTTACAGCTTATAGGAAGGGGGATGCATTAAATCAGCCGTGTTTGCTTCCTCAACCAGCTTGCAGTGCATTTAAAGAACCTCTGCTTCCTTTGGTGAGCTCTGCTTCTGATAAAGCATGTTGAGCAATGCTGAATATTACAACACATTTACTAATTAGTGAATTACAAATTACTTTGACTAATTAGTAAATTCCAGGATCAGCCATTTTACAGCTTTGCTTCTGGAAGACCTAGAGCTCCTTTCCTGTGCCTCTGAAGCCTGCCTCTGCAATACCTTCTCCCAGCACCGTGGAGCTTTCTTTCAAGACCTTTCCCATTTCCACTGATGCAGAATCCCTTAACCAGCTTTTCTTCAACCATTATTCAGCCCTGATTTCCAAGCATCTAATTTTAGCAGTCACTGTTGAACATCCTCTTGAGTTATTGTTAGAATGAAATGAGGATCATCTGACAGGAACGTATCCTTGGTAAATACTGGGAAGGAATACTTAAGGAGCTAGCACACCTTCCTGCATCATAATCGTCAATCCTACTGCCCAGGGACACACCTTATCCCACCCTTTTTGTTCCTGGTACCTTGCATTTCCAAAGGCAATTAAAGCACCAGCCTCAACTGTACTAGGCATATTTGGCTGTGTAATTTTGCTCAGTTATTGTTTCAATAATCACTTTCAATTAGCCACAGGGATTTATTATTTGCTATTTTTAGGATCATTTCAGTTTTAAAGGCACCTGATTACACAGATCTATATTTGCATGACATCTTTCACTGGAGGATTTGTAAGTACTATGTGGAATGTGAATGAATTCCTGCTTGTCTGCAGCAATGCTCTTTTTACAGACAGGACAACAGGGGCAGTAATTAAAAGACATGTCCAAACTCCCAGAGGAAATTTACACTGACAGAGGAACCCCAGCTTCCAGCGGTGTGTGTTAACTATTACACCTGTGCTAACACAGACAGAGCAAGGTTGGCCACACAGGCACTAAAGGAGATGCAGATATGTAATTTGAAATGGTTGTCTCTCCTTCCACATTAACAGGCTCAAACACCAACTAGGCTTGAAGAGAAAAAAAAAAATTAAAAAAGCTTCTTATCAAATACCAAACAACTGGCCCTTCTCTGCTAATAACAAGCAATGGGAAAGAATGGCAGGGAAAGGTGTGGATTTTCTGAGGTCGGTATAGGAACAGATGGGGCTGGGATTTTGCCAGCGTGAGTTGCCAAGGCCCTTTATCACTGCTAAGAAGATCCAAGCTCCTGGCTCGTTCTTCACACAGCTTCCCTTCTTTGCATTTTACCTGCCAGGGCAATGCACCAGCGAAATCCATCCAGATGTGCTGAAAAACAAACAACACAGGGGAGCCAGCAGACTGGTGTTTCTCTCTTTTATTTAAAAACAGTGCTTCATTACCATTTGCAAAGGGTTAGGAAGGGTTTCCCCCCTTGCTTAGAGTTTATAAAAGCCAGCAACATGATCAATAATTTATACACATGGATAGTAATACAAAAAAAAGGAATAAAAGCTAAAGATCTAACTACTCCAACCTTCACAATTCCAGCTACTTGATAATAATAGGAATAACCCAATGAATACTGTATGGTCTGAAAGCTACTATACAATATGATACTTAACGAGGGAGGGCGGGAAGTTAAAGGCTGTCACAAAGCCCTGGGATGCAGATACTGCTTCTCCAGAGTCAGCAGGGAAATGGGACCCTGGGCAAGCGGCTCGGGCGTCCTAGGAAATGATCCAGGGGAAGGGAACGCATCCCCTCGGGACGCGCCCTGCTCCCCGGGGTACCTGGAATGGGAGGTGCTGGGGAGACTGCGACAAGGGGCAAGTCTGTTGCTGCCATTGGAGGTGCTGTGGCATCTCAGCCTCGCACTGAAAATCTCCAAGTCTCAAAGAGATCAGCCTGTGAGGTCAGTAAAATACTCCACCAGCTCTGTATCACTCTATAGCCCTGGTTCTCATATGCTATCAGCCCCAGGTTTTAGCTCCAGCTATTTACAAGCAGGATTTATATATAAAAAAAACCAAACAAACCAAAAACCAAACAAAGCCTAACAAAAACCCCAAACAAACAAACAAACAGGAAAACCCAAGGAAATAAAACAAAACGAAGTCATATCCCCTAGGGTGAAAGAGGATGATTTTGTCACTTGATAATGCAGCCAAATTGAGCTGCCAAAACTACAACACTCGCACACACAAAATACTGTGAACAGAAAAAAATAGAAAAATATGACCAGAACTGAGACTACTAATGTGGGAGGCCTGATTTCTGTAAGGAATTTACTCCTCAGGGAAGCAACAAGCCTCTCCACCAGCAGAGAACTGGGAATCTGGCAAGACGTTTATTGACCCACTTCAGAGCATCAACAAAAATCTAAAAAGAAAAAACATTCCTAAGATTAACAGGCATTTTGCTGACTCTGACTGCCAGCCAAATGAATATCTTGATGGACGGCTTTAGACACCAGCAATCTCCTGGTGAAATCAGGCAAGGATTTTGGCTGATGCATTCCTGCTCTATCACAAGTTGAGAGGCAGCGTGGGAAGCTGGTCACCTGCACAAGCCTGGGCCAGCTGCAGCCCATGGCCCCAACAGGACAGCCACAGGCAGAACTGGCAGCCCCAGAAGGAGCTGTCGTCCAGGGTCAGCAGTGGCAACAGAGACAGGACTCGGCCATGCTGAGTCCCGTTCAGGCTGCCACTGGTGCAGGCACTGCAGAGGGATGGGGGCTCTCCTGACAGCTCCTGGCTGGAGCAAAGCACACCAGGCACAAACCCCACAGCCTACTTGCAAAGGGCCCCATTTCACACTGGCTATCAGACTCCTGCTTGCCTTGTTGACTGGAGTTTTCATTGTAGAAGAGAAGTTTACTGGGGTTGGAGGGTGGAGAGGGCAATCAGTAAGGTGGGGATGCAGGGAACAGGCTTTTCAGACATTAACATCACCAAAAATAGTGTTTTATCCAACAAAGAATCAAGTCTCACTGGTGTATACTACAAAATGTTTGACATTATCCAAGAGCATGTCAAAAATAAAAACACAAAGAAGTTTACATTGGATGTTCATCTTGTTCACTAGGTTGGTTCTCCCCCCACCCTCCTATTTTAAAACAGTGCAAACAGGTAAAACACTTTAAAAATCACCCCTCTACACCAAGGACAGCATTCCCCCACCCTGCCAGGCTGGAGGGTCACAGGCAGCAGGTCCTCTGCCAGGCTGTCTGTGTGCTTTCCCTTTGGAGCTAGATTCAGCAAAAGCACTCCCCAGAGCTGTTGTTTGGGTTTCCCTTTATTAAATTCCTAAGTGCTCCCCAAACCTGTTTTCCACTTGCCTCCATCTTCGTGGCTAGGATGGGAAGATACAGATAGGGATGGGCTGGGGAAAAACATGGGTAGAACTGGGAGGCTCTGCTTTGTATTCCCCACTGAGAGAGCTCTGGGTGCTGGAATTGAAAGCCCAGCAGCCAGTGTCTCTCTTCAGACAGGGAAATGGCTTCATTAACCGTTCCACAACCAGCACTCAAACCAGCTACTCAGAAATCCCTCCTCAGCTCTCGCTGTACACTTCACATCCATGGATCTCAAGAACAGGTAAGAACAGGGATAAACTTCAACTTCACTTTAGGGACAGGGAAGCAAAGTCTAAAGTAGCAACATGACTGCCCCACAGGGACCCTTGAGGGGTCACTGACAGAGCCCTATCTGAAACACAGGTCTCAGACTCCAGAGCCAGTGCTCCTCTCTGGGCAAATCTGCTCCCTCTCAGGCACTGGAACAGCCAAGCCATAGCTATCTTTAAACATGGCTTTGTCTATCTGAACTCATGACCCAGGACCCACCTAACTGCTTAACCTGGGAAAAGCTGGCTACAGTAGGCTCATACCGAGCTCCCCATTGCCTCCAGGTCCTGTCATGGCTTTTCTTAGAAAAGCTAACTCACCTACAACAGTGCAGCCTCCCATACACGGGCACAGGAGAACAGTTTGCCAACGTGCTGGGCACCAATATAACTTATTCCCAGCAGAGAATATGCTATACCAGTAGTAGTTACTTTATACCAGCACAACTGTAACTGCAAGGAAATACAGACCAGCACATTAAATAAACCAACTCTTCAAACCAAAACTTCATCTGGGTATCATCGTGTGCTGGCTGGACCTATTGCAAGACAGCACAAGCAGCTACAGTTAAAGATACTTTTTTTTCTCTGCATCAAGAGGAATCCCAGATGCCACCAGACTAGGAGGTGACAAATAGCAAGCTATTTGCCAGGCTGCCTGTGCAGTTTCCCTCAGAAAGCCAAACCCTGCTTTGCAAGGGACCTGTGACTGCAGACCCATCGCACGGACAAGCACTAGCTGCCATCATTCTAATAAGCCAGGACCCAGTTCAATTTATTAAACGTAATTAATTTTGCATAGGGAGATATAGGCTTTGTCCTCACTTCTTCAGAAAGCTGGATATAGCCACACCTTGGCTAATCTGAAAGCATCTCTAGCCAGTTCACAACACATCAGAGTGAAACTGGAGCTGTTGTTCACCAGCACAGAAGAAAGGCTGAAGAGCTCTCCTGTCACACACAACACTCACTCAAGAAACCTTGCCATGCAAGTTTTTGGGAGGTCTGGTGCTTTGGAACACCTGGAACCAGTGAGCTACCTCTGGCCCCCAGCCATGCAAGTGTCCCGGTGTCCCCTCTGCAGCTCAGTGCTGGGAGCAGGGAGCCAGGCCATCAGCAAGCCCCCTCAGGGGATCCTGCAGCATTAACTATAGAGCCACAGAGACCCCAGCTGCTTAATGCACCAGAGAAGCCCGGCAGGGAGGGACCAGAGCAGGCCAAGCTGGGATACAGGAGGAATCAGGCTGGAAGGTCTTAGAACACATATTACTCGGAGATGGGGGGAGCACGGCCCCCCAAAGTTTGGGTGCTTCTGCACTAAACCCCTCACATTCCTCATATCCTTGGGCGGGTTGAAGCTGCCATGCATAGACTCTGCCAGGAGGCAGAAATGGGGCTGGCCTCCCCACTCCCAGGGAGGCCAAGTGGCAGGGGGCATTGCAGGTGGCACTGCCAGGGCAGGGGAGGGCACTCAGGGTGGGAGAACCTGGCTTTTGGGGAGCCGCAGTCAGAACCAGCTGAACTGAATGTGGGAGAGGGGCAGTGGGGGAGCAGCTGCCCCAGGGGCTCTGCAGAGGCTCCTGGGCTCACAGCCTGAGGAACTGCCTGCAGCAAGGGAAGGGATGGACTCGCTCAGGCCCTCCACCCACAGTGGGGAGAACAAGTCCAGTAGAGGCTTTTGATGCATCCCAGCTCCACAAGTCTCCTGGCTGCTCTGCAGTGGAAAGAACTCCCCTTGAATATGACTATCTCTACCACACATCCCCCCTCTTCTACCCCAACTCAGGCAGTAAAGACCCCCAAACATGCCGAGTCTCCCTCATTTCCTAGATTTTGTGAAAGCCCCAACACCCTGTTCTCCCCCTCTCTATTTTCAAGCTAAAGTATTTATATACAAACAACAAAAAAATTGTCATAACAATAACAAACCAAACTTTGGCTTGGGAAAAAAAAAAGTAAAAAACCAACAATAAAACCAGGAAAAGAAAAGGTGGCCAACAGGCTGGCAGTTTGGTGTCCCCTTTATCTAGCAATTCCTCCAGAAAAATCAATAGCTTCAGGGTCTCTAGCTTAACTAATGGTGTCCCCATTCTTCCCATTTGAGATGCCTCCATTCTGCTGTGCACAGAGAGGCTCCATGTATCACTGGGGAAGAGCAAAAAATGTGTGGCTGGACCAGGACACTTCCCCAGGAGCGAGACCTCTGCTTGCCGATGTTGCTTAGTGTTAAATGCAGGAATTTTCCTATTCTGTATCAGTGGTGGATGGAAAAGCAGGTGTTCGACAGGAGCTGGAGAGGCTCCGCCAACAAATCCATACTCTGAGCTGCCCTTCTGAGGGCAGGGGCCCACCCCAGCAGCAATGCATGGAGTCAAGGCAGCCCGGTACAATCACACTTCTGCATCTCTCCAGCATGCAATTAGAGCCTGCCTCTGACCACGGGGTTTACTGGGAGCACTCCACGAGCCAGCAGCTGAACAGGGAGATCTGGAGAGCAGCAACTCCACATCACATCACAGCTCACAGTCATCTAAGTGTGCTGTCTTTGAAACACAGCAAATTCTCTGTCTGTGAGAGCAGAAGGGAAATGGTCTTGGGAGGCGTGGACCTCTCAGCTAAATAGTTTCTATCCTTCCAAGTCTTCTAATATGTAGTGTCTATATGGACTCAGCAGACCAGGTGCACAACTTTTTGTGAGAAGCTGGGCAAACAAACCCAGGGGCTCCAATGCAGCTATGGAAGGGCCTGAAATAGCTTGTGGTAAGAAGTTCCTATGAATTCAGAGCTTGCATGAACTGCTTCTGCGATACAAAACTACTTCAGGATCACATTTAGATATAAAAGATCCTCTTCCCCCACACAAACCCACAAGCTTGTCCTTCACCTCGAGCAGCTTATGCGTGACTGGCTTTTCCTCACTCACGTTATTTGAAATAGATTACTTGCAGAAGCACCTAGGCAGCCCAGGATGAGCAGCAGCAGAGCCCCTGCAGGCTGGGCCTCAGAGCATGTGCCACGCTCGACTCTTCTGCTCACTTTCTTCCTCTGCAAGGTTGCAGGTGCTTCACCTCCCCACGTTTAATCACTTGCTGTCCATAACAGAAGTACTCTGCATGATCCTGCACTGCATCTGCCACTCCTTGAGGAATGAAGGGGTGGAAAGGGACAGCAAGAGAGAAAGATCTTCAAAAGGAGGAATGAAAACTATGACAATTACAGCCACCTGCAGCAGACAAAAATCAGTGAGTAAAAGTTCTGTGTGTAGGGAAAAGATCATCCTTATCAAAAACTCCTTTCAAAGTCTTGTCCCCTATAGAGCAGGTAACAGCTGAAGTCTTTGGGCAGGTTGAGGGACTCTTCTCTTGCGAAGTCTAAAGTTCTGACACTGCTGAAACTGTCACAAACCTGTGAGCGTCAGATGGTGATAGAAACAAAGAAAGTCTCTGCATTTCCCCCATTTCCAAATGTAAATTACTATTTCCCACCAGCATTCAGGTCCCAGCCACAGCCAAAGAGTGCTTCCTTCTGCAGACCAGAAACACGGCAGGTGGAGACTTCTCCCTCATGTCCTCCTGTCTCACAGGCACCATGCACCAGACCCAGGGAAGTAACTCTGTCTGCGTGTTCCTGATTAATTGCATGATATCAGCTTCTAACAGCTTTCCTTATCGCTAATCGCCTTTTCCGTGATTGGTAGGATAAGCTATGCACCAACATACAGACACGGAAATGCATTATTTTTACCACAGTTAAAAAAAACCCCAAAAATGAAAACAAAAAACAAACAAACAAAAAAAAAAAAGCACAATCTTTGGAACAAAAGAATTAAAGGCAGAAATTCAAAGGAAAAAAAATACATATTTGAAGAACATAGTGAGGTATAAAAAAGTATTTTCTCTTTTGTTTTTTTTTTGTTTTTCCTCCTCGACTTGCTATAGAGTTCCTCTACTAGTAAATATTGCAATAGCCAGGCCTCATGAACTGGGGGGGCTGTCCCGCTTGCAGGGGGCTCACGTCACTTCAGTAGGGGGCAAATCGGCTGTAGCCACCTCGGTATAAACTCGCCTGTAGAAATGAAATGGGAGAAGAAAAGGTTGTTAGGAGGAGAACTGTGAAGAGATATCCAGGACAGCACCCAAATGCTTCTGGAAGGACATGTCCTGGCACTGACCCACCACCATGAGCACCTCTAAGAAGCAAGAAAGAACTCTGCCTGCAAAACCAAAGATGTGGCTCAGGAGGGCATGCTCATGGCCAGTCAGCTGGAGGTGAAGTTTGGCAAGTCTTGCTGGAAGGGAATTCAGTACCAGAGTGGGGACTCACCAGTCCTAATCTCAAGCCAGTTGTCCAGGCTGCCTTTAGAGACTGCGGAGACCAGGACTTCTAGGATGCTCTTCACCTCACCTCAAGGTAAAGGTCTAAAATAGATATGATGACTGGGTATCCTAGAACTACCTGGTTTTCCCTCATTGACCCTAAAGAGAATCCACATGATGAGCTGAGGCTGAAATGGAGTTGCTACACTGCAGATATCTATTTTTAGGTGTCTTTTTCTCTGAGCACATTTGTATTCCAGCCTTTGCAACAACACAGATACTGTGCTGGCTAGCAGATGGGCAAGCATGTGTTTTCAGCAAGCTGCTCCACTCCCCTCCGATGCCAGCATACCTCATCCTGCCCTTGCATAACTACTGCTGGCAGGCAGGACACCGCATCCTTCTACTAGTGCAGGAGGGAACCAAGTGAAGCAGCTTTGCTTCACTTGCAAGATGTCACAAGAACAACTTATTCCCTTGCTTTCCTAGAACTGAAAATGGCAAAAAAAGGTATCCTGAATCTTTAACTATTGCTGATTTTTGCTCTATACAGTTCTACTGATTCACCAACAGTGTTCTGGCTCCTGGCAGTTCTGTTTGCTATTCCTATTTTTCATGGTACTAGATGATATGCAAGATCAAATAATAACTGGTCTCCTGCAGCCCGGCTCCTTTATAAGTGTACACATAGACATGAATGTAGAACAACTGGGAACACAGCATTGCTGCTAAGGACCTCCTCCCTCAACAAAGAAGTTTTTCTGAGTGGGTGAGGTTTCATTGCACGATACCCAGTGGCTGTTCCCCATGCTGGAAATGAGAAACAGCACAAGAAAGAAAATCCCACTTACCACAGCGCCAACTCCGTAGCTAGCGGCAGGGGCAAGGGCATGGTAAGGATCTGCTGTGTACACCCTGCCATAACTGAAGAGAGGGAGAAAAGATATAAAAAGAAAAAAAAAGTCACTTGGGAGGGGCAGAGTAATAGCTGTCTGACCACAGGTAATGGAAGCAGCAGCATGCCCTTGCACACACATGTATGCATCCATGCACACACCAGCACGCAGGCAGCTCCTCTGCAGAGAGATCCTATGAGCATGCTGCCATGCATTGTATGAGATGGGCAAGAGAACAGCCTGCCAGGAGAAATGTGGCACAGGCCATGAGCCTGACCTGCAGGAAAGAGGTCAGCACCTTTGAACGGTCAGCTAGTGCATCCCTTACCTTTGGGTAATTGCGTGATGCAGTTAGGGACCAGAGGGACTGCTGGCACCACTGCTACTGGCACAGTAACAGCTGCTGAACAGAAGCACTGAGGGATTCTCCACTATGGGAGGAGTATAACCTTTAATGTGCTAGGATTAAAACACAGCCTCACTGCACAGGCAATGAAAAATCTTAAGGCAATCACTCTGATCAAGACAATCCTTTGTATCTATTCAGAGCTGCATGCTAAAGCATCCTAGAGCACTGCATGAGCTGAGTCATTTTTACTTTGCGACGGGGAGAGAAACGCACCCAGTGATTTAGTAGCCTGCCCAAAGCCAGATCTCCAACTGAGGCTGTAACCACACTGCCTGCTTTGTGCAGAGAATCACAAGGATAGGGAGGAGGCCAGGATTTGTGCCAGCTCACATACACTGAGGGCAATACTGTCCAGGAACAGAGACAAACCGTGCACTCAAGTCTTCCGTGTTGGGCGGTGCATGCATGTGTGCACATGCGAGTGCAGGTCAGACAAAGAAATGGGGGAAAGAAGCCGAAGTTCTGTGATGGATCAATGCTCCTTGAATCCCTGAGCACAGCAAGCTAGCCCCCCATGGACACCTCTCCCTTACATACCCATCGCTGTAAGCTGCTGCAGCGGCTGCAGCGGCCGTGGCTGCTGTTGCAGTAGCAGGCTGTGCATATCTGTAGGCTGCATATCCACCCTGCAGGAGAGAAGAGAACTGACTTTACAGATACCTGTCCACCCAGAGAGAGCATTAAAAAAATATTAAAAAAAAGTCACACACGTCACAAGGAAAGGAAGTGTTTCAAACTGCATCAGCTCCCATGTCATGTCTATCACAAGCATCACCCATTAACTCATGTATATTCCTTTCCTTAGAGGGACCAGGGAGGCCCTTCCATTATCTTCTTTAGCAAAAGGAATACACTAAAGGAACACTGAGCATTGTTACAACCCTAGAGAAAATGCAATTTGGCATGGAGGAAATGGAAACTAGGAAAGACCTGGAATCTTGCACGTAAGGTACTTTTTATGACCCCTTCCTCTTAAGCAGGGGAAATCAGAGGTGGACACTTTCTATGAAGTATTTTAGAAAGGGAAGCATTCAGAGAAATTCCTACTTTTTTTTACCCTCCCTCTTTTACAGCCAGGAAAACCCAAAGGGCTAGAACTTAATTGGATCCACATGTACAAAAGTAGCAGTAGTCAGAGAAGGTGAAAAGTAATCAGGAAAAGATGGTCAGAGAAGACAGTCTTGTTGGTTTCAGGGCTGTCAACAAGCAAACCAATATTGAGGCCAGCCAGACTGTTCTCCCCTCCTCTCCATATAAGAAAGAAACAGGTCAAGAGAATTATGCCAGAACAGCCTGTTCTGCTGCTGTATTTCTGCCCATGCTACACACCTGTAGCAAAGGTGATCAGAGGTAGTTACTAAAAATGTACTTAACAGCTGTGTTGTCAAAATGTGAATTCTGACTCAGAGAAGAGCTGCGAGTCTCCTCCTGAAGCTCCCACAAGGAGCTCTTGGGGCAGAGCAAGGCCTGCAGTACTGGAAGACCAAGGCCAGGCACCTTTCAGATCAGGGACAAAGGTGGCATAGCAGGCAGCAAATAGGGCTCTGAAGCCCTGGTTAGATCTTTATTGTATTTCTGAGCCCTTTTTTTAACCTGGGGTGAAGGCCTGGTAAATGAACCATAGTTTTGACTTTCTAGAAACACAACGAGCCATAAAAAAACATCAGAAAATTCCAGACTGCTTTTGGCTTTTTTAAATTTTTTTCTTCCAATTGACATTTCAGGGTTTGAAGGACCAGAAGGCAGAGTTATGCTCTTCACCTCCAGAATAAGCTCAACATACCTCTACCACTTCTTCCCTATATATCTTTTGCATACATGTAACTAACTAAGGGTACAAGATCAGCTCCACTACAGAACTGTGTCTTTGCTCAATCTGAACCTGGGTAGCTTTTAAATTAGAAGTAGTGATTTTAAATTAATATTGGTTTCTTTCATGTGGCCTGCATTAGCCCCGTGAAGGCTGATGTGCTATCCAAAGCATGTTTGCAGATCCTTTCCTACTCCAGAGAAAAGGGAGTTGCAGCCTCTTCAATCTTTTAGTTAACAGGAGAAAAAGCAACACAGATGTAAAAAGCAACACCTGTGAACCATCACCACATGGCCTGGAAAAGATGCCATGTTACAGTTTAGGCCTTTTAATCTCACCTGGCTGTTTCAAATCCTGCATCGTGGACTGACGGCTGGGGATGTTTAGCTTGGTTTTGCCATGCTATCATTGTACCACCATGTAAAACATGACAGAGGCCAGGGGAATGAGGTGCAGTCTTAATCCAAATTCAACCTTCATTAACCTCACCAAATTAAGCCAAAACTTTGTTTCAATGCCATTGCAGTATTCCCCTTAGGCTATATGCTTCCTGAACCCTTGGGGTGTCACTTGGGCACAGTGTAGGAGGCATTTTCTCCAGGCACTACCTTCCAGAGGGCAGCTGGCTTTAGCAGGCACCCTTGATTCCCACTCTGCCCCACACTTCCACACTTGCCAGTCACATTTCAGACCAGAAGCTGCTTCAAATGTGCCTGGCACATACTCTGAACATGACAGCAAGATGCAGTTTGAAACCAAAAAGGCTTATCATATAATTGTTTTTTAACTCATGTCTCTCATAAAGGAAAATGAAACAGAACAAAAACAAACCAAACCAAACCAAAAAAAAAAAAAGAAAGAAAAAAAAAAGAAGAAGAAAGAAGGGTTGGAATCAGGTGTGGGAGGGGGAACAGAGTAACATTTATTAATCAAAATTAAAAACTAAGCATGCTGACATCTGGAGCTAGAACAACCAGCAAAGTCACCACGTTCAGACTCATATTGGCTAGTTCTATCCATCCCAGCATTCTCTTGGGACAGCAGTTCGCCCTAGGCTCTACCACAAGCTCAGTGAAGTACACAGCCTCAAGTACTAGAGCGTGCAGCCACAACAACCTGCTATTACGGAAACAGTCAGTCACCACTGGAGTTAACATTCCAACCTCAAGGACTCCCACAGCCCCCCGAGCCCCCCAGAATGGCTCCCACCCCAGCCCTGTCCCACACCACAATGTTAATAATTATAACAAGCAATAACCCATCTGTTATATCAGAGAAGGGAACAGAGACTCCACTGAGAGATTTAGAGCGGGATGTTAACATTTCTTCAGTCAACTGCACAACAAACAAACAAAACAAAAAAAAAAAAACAAAAAACAAAAAAAAACAGGAGAAAATTCATTGGAGAAATGAAGTTAAGAAATAGCTGACGTGTATTGCTTTTTAACCATGCACTGATGCAAAATTGAAGCTACTGGTTATTTAAAAAAGTAAAAAAAATCTCAGGATAGAGGTACACACATACAGGCAGACCTGCTCATTTCAAAGCAATCTGCAAAGTCTACTTAAGTGTACTTCAAATAAAACCAAAAATGGGGATCATAATGGCCATGGTGCATTCCTGTCATTGGAGCAATGAGTGTGGACAGCTGGGAGATTTCTGAGACGGGATGTATTTAGCATGACCAGCAGGTCCAAATATACCAAAATAGGGTGAAGGAAAGAGGAAGAACTGTTGCAACTATAATTTGTTTTTACATAAACCCTTTCACCAAGCTCTGGGACCATACAGAGCAGGCACTGTACAGGTTGTCTTACCCAGCTGATGCTCCTGTTCTCCACAACCCAGGATCCACCTATATAATTCAATAAATGCATCTAAAGCCTGTTCAGCTTGTCCAATGCACCAGATATTCTCTCCTGCTATTCCTTTTCACACAAAACTTGTAACTGATATGCAGAGCTCATCTGCAAGGTCCTAGGACCCCTAGTGATTTCTGGTGCCACCCACTTCAGGTACTCCAGTAAATAAAAAATGTAACAGCATAGAGCATCTGCAACCACAGCAACAAAGAGGGAAAAATGTGTTTCCAAATGAAAGAAAGAATTATTAAAAAAAAAAAAAAAACAAAGGAAAAAAAAAGAAAGAAAAAAAAGCCCTTGCCAGCTTCAACACATTCCTTCAGTGCCACAGCCAAAGTGCAACAGAAGAAACCAATGAGTGGCATAGTGCCTGAAACTCAGGACAGCCATGCAAACTCCCACTCCACCTATTTGATTCCACAGGGACAGGTTACCCATACAGATTCTGTTTTTAAAAACCTTCAGTCTCATCTCAAAGGAAGTAAGTGTGGCTGAGCTCCTTGTGCAGATGTTGTGTCTGAGACGTTTCTATCAATGGGACACTTTAATTACTGCCTCCATAAGGGAATGGGAACTAGCAAGAAGGCTTGTGCATTGTCACTGGGCATTAGAAACAACCAAAAGGACTGTGCAAATTAAGATTAGCCCTTTTTGGTACAGGCTTTTGGATTGTCTGGGGACCATGTGAGAGAAACAAACACCAGCCTATATGTTGTTTATCCTGACTCAAGTTCTCTTTCTCTGTCTATCTAGCATTCCAGTCTTGCTGGGGCTATGCTGGATCCCTTTCCCCATGTAGCGTTTCTGCCTACAGACCTGAGCTGTCCAACAGCTGTATTTGTTAGGTATGAACAAAAGCTCAATTTAAAATTACTCTTCTGTGATGTTACTGTCCTTGGCTCATCAACAAAGCAGTATTTTACTTTAAATTCCTTCTTTAACATTAGATGGCAGCTTTTTCAATATTGTCTTATATTTTCTGAAATAAGACAAACATGGGAAAACAACATCTACAGGAAGCTGCAATCCCAACTAAAGCAGCATTCCAATTACTGAGTATGTTAATGAAAATAAATTTTATGCAGTTCAGCTCAAGTACATCTTCTCCACCATTCTTTAAGTCCATATCAGGTGATCAATCCAACGTGAGCAAGAAGAAATCCAAAACTAGAGCTTACTATGCAAGTGTGGTATAAATCCCCCTTTTCTTTTTCCCTTCCTGCCTTAGAAGGGCACACAAAGTATGTCACTGCCCTCTTTACTCCAAAGAGCCTTTCTGCCCCTAGGACACAAGTGTGTCCATAACCCCAGAGAAATATGGAACTCTTGGTACCACTTAGGTACATTTACTGCTTGCCAGGCTTAGGCAGCGAGCCCAATTTTAGGGTCTTTTATTTGCCATCTCTCAGATGTCTTCTCCACCCCCATACTTCCATACGACAGAAGTTAAGAAGCAGAAAGGGCTAGAACCGCTTCTGGTATTTCTGTATTAGGAGGGTGGCATACGTGCACCAGGAATGAGCATGAATGAATTAGAAGAGGTGACAGGACAACAGTGTCCATTGCAGCAGGTGCTTCTACATGGTAATGGGACAAGCATGACCTTGTTAACCTTTCCACTGAATTAAAGTTTTATTGATTTTTAGTTTTTCATTGGTTTTTGGTTGTTTTTTTTTTTATTTTGAGTGAAATACCACTTGGTATGAAATCTGGACACACGCCACCCTGCTGCAGCGGGGGCTTGGCTCACATGTGAGTCTGCACTGCTCTAAAAAAGCCTCTGTTCCCATCTCTAATGTGGTGCTGGAATGGTTAGTATAATTCAGTTTTTTCCACTGCAATCCACAATCTGATTGGTTGGCAGGTCACACTGGCACTCCTACCTGAGGTATTTTAGCGCTAATGATTGGTTCCTGTAAGACTATTCTATAACAGAACACAGGAAGAGCAGTTCAAAAAAACACAGCTGTGGAAAGAAACAATCATACAAACAGCCCGCAGCGGGGCTCACCAGCCTTTTCTTTCCAGTGGATGCAAGCACGCTTTTCACAGGCAGGAGCAGTCTTGGCACAGGTGGGTTTGTTTGGGTTCCCCCCCCGCCACCCAGATTGACCCCATTGTAGAAGAAAGATAACCTTTCTTATGATCCGAAATGAAGCCCTCTGCATCCTGGGGCAGCTTGTTTTATCAATTCAGGTGTCTTGCCAGAGTGGGACGCATCCAACAACAGATGGAATGCCTTCTTCACAGAAGAAATGGCTAGCAGGATGGTTGCCCCAGGAAAGAAAAAAGGAGTGAGGAAAAGGAGGAGGAGGAAAATGAGAAATCGGTGCATAGCATTATGCAGAAAAAGCAGCCCAAACTTGGGACACTTCCCTTTCATCTCACCTACCATTAACCACTCCCTGCCAGCTCAGCTCCTTTCCACAACCCTACGGACTCACAAATCTTAAGAGAACCTCGATTTAACTTTCCCCCAGTCCTAACTGGAATATCCTCTGCCATAACTTCTGGAATCTGGGTAAACCTATCTCAGCAACCAGAGGGATAGAAGCTCTACAGTGAAAAGCACAACAAATCAGTGAGACACAGAGACATTGAAGTCATTCCACCTGTGCCAAGCAAACTGTTTGGAAGGGCAACTTCAAGTTTGGATAATGGTAACTTTTTCCTGAGCTCCATTGGAGGGCTCTGGCTAGCAATAACATAAGTAAAAGCACCACCATCTACTTTGATGCAGTCCTCTCTTCCATCATCCTGCTTTCTGATAGTGACACCACTGCCACCAACAGCAAAGTCATCAGAAATCCACCTAATGGTTCTAACCTGACCTGGGGGCTTGGCTTTGTGTTACATGGTGGTACTGCCCTGCAGCACCAAGTGCTTACAGGAGTTCTTCACTGCTGAAGTTTCTGTCCTTACATGTTATGTAAGCCTCTCCTTCCCAACAAAAGCTCTGAAGAAGCTTTCTCAAAAGTAGGGAGTAACCCTGGCCAGACTTCCCTATCAACATGGCAGCCTTTTCTATGCCACACTCTGTGGGAAGAGACACTAAGCACCACTCATTTTCTTGGTTACGTGCCATAGCAAAGTCAGTGTCTGTAAAGGCAGTGCTTTAGGAGTGAGGCAGGAAAACACAGAACCTTCCATAGTCCTTGACACAGCTTTATAAAGAAACACTTGACTAGGCAGATCAATCTTTAAAGAACTGCACACACCATAGTATATGGAAGAGTGAAGAAATGCACGCAGTTCTTTCTATCTCAGAGAGCACATCTTCCAACTGCTCTACCTGGGCTGGAAAAAGCACCTGTCCAGAACTTCCTCCTCCATATAAGCCAACAAAATCTAAAAGCTAGTTCCATCCATTATCCTGAGTTTAACCCCAGGTTCCTCTTTATAAATGGCAGGAATAGCACCTTCAAAGGAGCAGGACTATGAAATTCATGCTGACAATTGTGTCACTACCCAAACTATACAAAACTTCCCAGCTCCAGGGAGCTATGACCTACAATGCCACAATTGGGAACTCTGATAAAGCCGGGCAGGCTATGAGTTGCAGTGGCAACTGAATATTTTGGCTTTGAAAGGCAAGTTCCTACCATATTCCTGCTCTGCAACAGCTCTCCCTTGGAGAGGAAAGCACTTTTCTCACTGGCCAGTTCAAACAGCTCCATCCACAACCCACCTATGTGCACACAGACTCCCTGGAGATTTGCAATACAGACTGACTGGGCAGGACAAAGACAATGACAGGACAAAGTCTCCCAGGGTATAATAGCTAATTCCCCAACAGGAGGAGGTTGCTGACTCTTGTAACCGAACATCTCCACATATTTGTACTTCACAATTCCCTGAAGAGGTGAGAGAATCTGGCCTATTTAGGTGCCATTCCTACCAGCAAAATGAGATGCCAGTTTTCACTCTAGCATCTCAGCCTCCATTTTTAATCAGTCCCAGTGTCTCCCCCAAAGGGATAATCTCCACATCCCAGTGGCACATGAACAGTTTTAAACATACAACTTGTTCAGTGTAGTGTGGGCTACACAAATCAAACCCAAAAGGGCCCCAAGAGGGAAGAGAAAGGGGAGGGAAGAGGGGGAGAAGGAAAGGGAAGGTCTGAGGCTAAACCAGTCCTGTTATTTTTATATCCAAATTATGTAAATGAGAGAAGTGTTGAGAGAAATTTTAATTTGCTAATCATCTCTCAGGTTGATTAGTACCAGTGTGAATGTGGGGGACAGGACACCAAATAAACTGACCCTGGCAATGATCAGGAAACCCAAAGGCTTAGGTCTTGCACCCAGGGGCAAGCGCAGTGACAGAGAAGCATGCTTGCATTCCTAAATATATAAATATATATATCCACAAGGAAGAAGAAAATTAAAGTAAATGATATTTAAAAAACCAAACCAAACAAACAAACCAAAAGAAAAAGAAAAGAAAACAAAAAAAAGGCTGGCTTGTCAGGGGTTGGGGACAAAGAAGGCTCCGGTGTGTGTACTTACATAGAGGTCAGCACCGTAAAATCCGTCCTGGTAAACCACACTGCAGAAAATCCACACAAAAACAAAACAAAAAAGAAAAAAAAAAGAAAAGAAAAAAAAACAAACAAAAAACAAAAGAACAGAAAACACATTCCGGTTATTGAGGACGGCAGCATGCACATGCGTTTTACACAGGCAGGTGATGTATGAATCCACAACCTGGGCTTTTGGCAGGAGCAAATCAGCAAGAGAATGTGTGTGCGCACGCACGGCTCCAAGTCATCTTCCATGGCATGCAAAGGGGCAGGGGGTGGGCAGAGGGGGAGACAGTATGCAAAGGAGAGACGGAGGGGAACCACCATCTTGTACAGCAAATATCGACTCAAAAATATCTGACGTCCTGAAGAGAGACACAAGGGTATAGAAGCCTCCACTCTGGTTATTCCCCTGGAATGATTTTAGTTACCCCCTAAAACACATGGAAACATTGGCTTCATGAAGTGGGCTTGTGATATTGAGGAGCCCTTCACAGAAGGCATCCCACAGGGGCTGCAGTCGCCTATGTCAGGAAGTGTGGTTCAGAGACTTGTGCCTGATTACATTTTTCAGGCTTCACAGGGCTGCATGAGTTTTGTTTCTGACATCCATACATCACCTGCTTTTACCCTGCACATTAGACATGCGATAAGATTTGGCTGATCACACAAGCATGCAAAGTATTATTATTCAGCATCTTAAAGAACCGATGCAACACCTCAGGAAAACAAGTCAATCAATTCTGATCAAAGTAAACACAGAGAAATGTAATTGAAAAGAAAAAACCAAAAATACCCACAATGCATTGCTTTCACAAGCAGAGATAATGAGCTAAAAAGGTTAGGTGACCGGTCCAAGATCCGAAAATTGAAAGGTGCAGTGGGAGTCCCTGGCAGTAATTACTTATTCCTTAGCAGAGAGGAGCAACTGGAAGGGTTTCCATGGGATGGTGCTTTTTCTGCTTTAAGCCATAGTTTTGTTTCTCTCAGAACTTCAACCACAAAAACTGTTAAACAGAGCCTGGGGTTCCCAAATAGCTGCTCTTACCAGAGCATTCACTAGGCATAAGACTACACAGCTCACTCTGGGGACAGGGGTTGGGGAAGGATGAGGAAGGAAGAGAGGGGATGCCCCCCACCCATTTGAGTTCAGCATGTGCTTCACATACTGAGGAATTTCCTCCAGCTTTGTCCCCTGAAGAGCTCCACACAAACTCGCTCAAGGTTTTAAAAAGCATTAACCCCACCCTCTGTGATGCTCATGGATCTGATGTGCATGACTTACCCATAGCATTAAGAAAAAGGAAGGTATGGAACACTAGCTATTCTTTTGACTGCCATTTTTTACTCATCAGATGGAATGAGAAATGCTGCCAAGAGCCTGCAACCCTCAGATACCCACCTATTGTAAGGCACACACACACAAAAAAGCCCAGCAGATCTTGCCAAAATTCTGCATGCTATTACTAAAAAAATAAAAAAAAAAATTAAAAAAAAATCTTGCAGTGTTAGCTACTGCTTGAATAATTTAGTCTTGCTGCCTTCCCCAGGAAAAGTACACTCCATTCCCAATGGACACAGTTACTGTAGTCTCCAAGAGCGCTGGGAGCAGGTATGAAGATAGAGACCCTTGTTAGAGGAAGAGGGGAGCCACTTCAGCAGGGAGAAGCAGGCCATAAGATCATGTTTGTTGAAGCTAAATCTTTACAACCACATAACAAAGAGTTTGGCTCCTGGGGCAGTGACTTACATTGCTGGGTTCTCTATCTAGGACCAGGAGTGTTTTAGCAGTGATACTCCACCTGCTCCTGCAGGAAAGGCAAAGGCACGACAGAGGAAGTGACTTGGTTTATGAACAGGTTAGCAGTTTTAACAGTTATTCCAAACACAGTCAGTTGGATGAACATCAGCATTACCACATTGGATCAGGCCACTATTTCTATCAACAAGAGATGCTAGCACCAGCTCTCCAGAGAAAACTGCAAGGAACACTAATAACAGGTAAGAGTAAGACTTCCTGGATCCAAACACCCAAACACACATGAATCCTCCATCTCTGCTTTAGTGAGGATTTGACTGACATCAGCTTCCAGGGCTGAAATTCAGCAAGGTTTATTTATATTGGCAGAATATCCATACCTGTGATTCTTAATGCTAGCAAAACAAGAGAATTCCTTCATCTGAGAATCACATTCTGGTTATGTAGCTTGACCAGAAGTATAAAACAGCCTGGCAGCCAGTCAAATCTTGGTGCAATCTGTGAAAAGCCTACTAGCTGTGCTAAAAAACATCCAAGGGAAAAAGAAACAGGCTGGTTTTGTAAGGTAGCCAGCATATCATTTAGGTGTACCAACAGCTGACTGTTGTGTTGGAAAAGGAGTGAAAAAAACCACTTCAAATCCTCAAAGCTGACTGCTGCCCTGTATCTAGTCTTCTATCAAATCAGTGAATTTCATATATATTTACACTCCAAGACAAAATTGCTCTTTACTATGGCAAGTCTATTCCTCATATAGGTACTTAATACCATGCACAAGTCAATGACTAACCTATAGTTTGAGAAATAAAATTTATCAAGCTTATGTAACTTGGAGAGTTTTACAGTAGCTGAGTTTTTTTCAGACTGTCTGGATTCTTTCAGCTTTTCGTCTGAAATGTTATTTGTTAGCATTCTCATTTTAAAAGCATGGCTGCTACAAATCAGGGCAATATTCATTCCAGTACAGTTTTTACTTGTGCTTTATATGAGAGGTTATAATGTCTCCTTATTTCTACCAAGTGGCACCTCAGTTGAAAACTGAAGGTTGCATTAGTGTTCAAAGTGAGGTTTAGGTGACAATCTAAATCACCTACAATAGTCTAAGCAGTTGCTTTCTGAGGTATCAAAACCCTTCTCTGGATAAACAACCATGGCCATGCATAAGTATGGGCATTCCACATAGGTATTAGCAAATCTTGAGTTCTTGAAATAAATATTAAAACTATTAAGAGCTATGATTTCTTGCACCTTCCTCTGGCTTAGCATTTGACACTGTCAAAACTTACTCTAGCCTGGATGGTGCTCAGGTCTGATCCAGTATGGCAATGCCAATGAGCTTTTATTAATCTACATTCTCTATTTTTTATATTCTGCTAAGCTCTCAAATGAAGTAATACCATTAAGTTTTGTAACTTAAACACCACTGAGGTTTGGGAATACCAATTCCTTCTATCAGGTATGAGTCAACCTGCAGCTTACTTTACTGTTTTCTTCAACATTACTCACTATGTCTTGGTCATTGATGTTGCTGACTGATCTTATGGTGTCATCTTTCCACTGGCCAGGAAGAAAGTAATGGATGGAGGGCAAGATGTCAGGAACGTGTGCCTGTCCCTGACCCCATGGAGGTCAACAGTGCCCACACAGAGTGGTGGCTGTCCTACAGGTTGCTGCAACATGGAATTGTACAGCACATTTTCTATTATTCCACTAGGAATCCAATTTGTTCTACAAAGTATCTTGCAGAGATACACTATGATGACAAAAAACACCAGTAGTTGGTAATTACATCCCACTGCTTGGGACTAGGGACAGTTCTGGGACTCTGTGAATCTGCCTTGCTTACTGGTGCCCTGTAAATGTTTACTAGGTAGTAAGCTGCCCATGAAGACATGGGGTCAGTCAGCGGGGTCAGAAAAATTCAGTGTAATACCAGTAAACACAGACATGAGACAGTATTTGGAAGGGCTAATCACTGGAGCCTGGCCCATGTTTCAAATGAAAATAAACCTTTTACATGGGACTCAGGCTGGATTTACATCAAAGACAAGGCCTTCCCAGTGCCCCACTCACGACAGCCTCATGAATGCTCTAGCTGTTACTCCCAGGGATGAAAAGCACATTCCCCCTCCCTGGTGCAAATATTTCATATTCTGCTAGACGGTAGCACTTAGCTCAGCTTTGCTGCTTTGTTTCACTGTGGAGCACTCCCCAGTAAAATTGGACTGGGCCATTTTTACAGCAATAGACAGACAAGTTGCAGGTCAGAGGCTATGGTCAGAGGATAGAGAATGTAAACTAGGAGTGGTGGCAAAAAAGTGGATTTGAAAACCCAGAAGAAACACAATGTTCAGAAGACCGATATTTACACGAGAGGTTTCATTTAAAGTCTTCTGGTGAATTAAATACAAACATTGCCAAAATTGCCAAAGAGCAAAGCTAGATAGGTACAGGAGCACTGCAGCTTGCTTCCTGGAGCTCCACTTTAAAAATCACACTAAACTCTAAAAGGGTCACAGTAGCTCTCATCACTTAATCTGCTGCAGAAGGTATTGTGAGCTTATCCAGTATAGAACAGGCCAGCTCCCTGCACTGATGTGTATGGATTCCACTTTCCTTCTTAATAAAAGATTTATGGGTTTTTATCTTCCCCTTTGGGCCTAGCGTAAAGGGAAAGAAGGGTCAGTCCACATCTCTGTGCTGGAGGATTTGTTTCTACTCCTGTTCTTTCTGAGAACATTGCCTGGAAAATATGGCAAGTAGAACTCAAGACAATATGATTAAAGCATCCTCAAAATCAGAAACAAAACAAACAAAAAAAAAAGACAGTTTGGAAGGGATTTGCTGATTTATCTGTCATTCCACCACATTTAAACAAACCAACAAAAACCCAAACCAAAACTCACATACAGATCTAGTTCCCTCTACTTTTAAACAGCAGAATACTCCTTTGTAACAGCATATTTTGCACTGCATTATTAGTGAAAATTTGAGGGCAAAGAATGCTAAGGCCACATATTTGCTATTGCTTCATTGCATTATCATTCTCTCTACATCCCAAATGCTCCCAGCTTTAAATTAATGGACTTGATTAATCTTTGTTTTAAACCTTTTTAAACCGTCTCCAACAAAGAAAGCAAATCCATTGTGGGTAACTGGCTCTTCTGTGTCCTACTGCCAGATGGTGAGGCATGAATTAATGGATAATATTCCTCATTCCTGAATATGGAAACATAAATGGAGTACAAAGAGCAGAAGTTTTTCAGGAATTTTAGATCTTCTCTTTGTGTCCTTCTCAGCAGCACTATCACATATTGGGTCAATGGATGACAAATACCGTATACAGACAAATTGAGAAATTATGAGAAGGAACCCATCAGCACTTTAAGCTGTTGCAAGTACTGAAAATTGTTTCAGTCAAGAACTTAAGACAGAAAAATTTAGATTTATCCCCACTGGATGCCATCATGTGCAGAATGCTCTGGCACTAGCAAGATCTTGACTCTCACCATCCAGACAATTTTAGGGTTTTTGTTAACCGATTAGCTCTTTGACACGGCTGTGCAGAGCACTCTGCTCCTGTGACAGTGCTTACCCTGGGTAGGCAGGGATGGCCGTGGGAGGAACTGCCCGCACTGCCCCGTACACTGTCCTTCCTCGGCCCCTCAGATGGGCACCCCGAAACGCGGCCGCTGTGGTGGCTGCAGTTGGATAGGGGAAGCCTGGAACTGTGAAGATAGACAAGGTGGAAGGTGAAAAGGATACAATCTCCACTCCAGAGAGCAACCACCTGCTTCAAACAAAGTGACACAACAGCTCCACAGCGGTGGGACATTCGGCATCAATCCTGCAGAAGGACATGCTTATAACCCAGCAAGCATCCCATACATACTTCCTGCTACACCACGGCCTTTGGGGGGAGAAGGGTTGCAGAAAGGTTTGGCATGCAAGAGGTTAATGTTTTGGCATGCCTTACCCACCCCAAACAGGGCTCAAATCCCCCCACCTTTTGATACTGCCATGCAGTCTGGTTAGAGTCTGAGAAGCATGGGGAGTTACTATCAATACAGCACGCAGTTCTTCCAAAACTGCAGAGGCTCTTTAAAATAATTTGTCAAGAGGCCCTTAAAGTCAACCAACTTACATCAGTCTCTTCCCTCCTTTCCCCTCCCACTCTTTGCCACCCAATCCTCTGTATGTTCATTTTAAAGCCTGAAAGACAAGATAGCCCATATAACAGCAGCAGCAATTTCCCATAAAGTGCCAGTTTACTGAGAGCCCACCTTCATTTAACAAGTGTGACCAATAACTGGCACCACATATAGCAATGCCTCTATTATTATGCTTTAAACTGGAGTAAACTGGCTTGTGATGAAACTTTGTAAAACCTCAGAGACATCTGCAAACACGTCATAAACAGATACTGACAGGGAACGAGTCCCAGGGCACAATCCCAACCCAGCATGCATCCAGGTGCATGCCACTAGGGGCCCTGCAGACCCGTGGTTCAGCAGCTTGTATAATATGTACTTTAGGGATTTGTCTGTTAGGTTTCTTCCATTTCAATACAAGGAGGGGAGCAAGGGAATGGCCCATTCCTCACACACACCCTCCCCTTGTTCTGCAGCCTCCTTGTCATTCAGAAGGACCCATTCAGCAGTACAGCAAGACACTGCAGGGGAACAAGTTACAGCAACTGCACACTATACTTTGGCTCAAGGTAAACTCATTCCCAGTGTGACCCATCCTTTCAAGTATATATTATACAGACTGGAGAGAAGAAGGGTAACAGGTCATCATTAACTCAAGCACAGTAACAGTACAGGGGCCATTGGGGGCTACTTACTGATTAAAGGAATGTAAGTGTTAATACCCCCCCTTCCTGACAGGGGCACTGCAGCATCATTGCCCAGCGAGACATCTGCTTGAAAGCTGGATGCTAATTTAATTAAAAAAAGAATAAAAAACAAAAACAAAACAGTAAAAAGGTTATAAAGAAACAGCAGATTAAGAACATAAACAAACACCACTGCAGTCAAATGGCAGAAGTGGAAGTGTCTACTTAAGCTCTACCTGCATATAACTCAGGGCCGTACACCGCTCCAACCACAGGACTCAACTTCCAACCTGAAACAACAAAGACTGCAGTGAATGCCAAAATCTACACCAAGAGAAGGAACGGGCAGCGTGGGTAAGGGGGAATGGTCTCTTGCATGCGCCCCAGCTTCACATGCACAGCTCTTTCCAATTTCTGCTTCGCCTCAATCCCCCTTGGTGTAGATGGAGGCCAACTGCCCTCTCCTAACGTCAAGCTCTAGGTCACTGTATCGGAGGGAACAGCAAAACATCAGCTGACCTGCAGCAGGCAGAGGCACTGCTGTGGGAATGCCAACTACCTTATATGCGTATTTGCCACGAGCACCATGCGACCTGGCATTCCCTGTGGAAGCCTTGCTGCCAGCTCCTCCCTACTTTCACTGGGAACACTGCAGATACAAGCCCTCCCTAAAGCCACTGGCCCAGACTGTCATCTCAGGCAAGTCAAATTATAGCCTTGAATTCTCAAAGCACATTTCTCTCATCTGCAAGGGATCTGCTAAAAAGCAACAGTGTCTGAATTTCCTCATTAACTTCATTATGCAACTATAGTTCATTAAAAAAAAAAAATCATTCTATTCATCTCACATTTTCTCCTCACTGTTATTTCAGTATTTCTCTCCTTTATGCTGCTTTTCAGGTGAAAGCCTTCACAGAGAAATTATTTCAATATAATCTGGATAATTGACAAGAACTGCAAATCATCAAGATAAAACCTACAAGAGAATAGAGCTTAAAGAAGTATGGGTATGAGTTGGTACATATGTCCAGTCACATCTAGAAACCTATCTGTCTTTTCCCCCTCCATCTCTCTGATGGGGGAGAAAAGAAATATAAAGCTAACAATGTGATCTGGGTTGGCTTCCACAAAGCATTCCTCTCAGGAAAGATCTCAGCTGTTCAGCTGGCAATCACAGAGGCATTTTTATTTAAATAAATCTATACACTTCCTCTGTCTTGAAGCCCTGGTGCACTTGCTGAACTTCTAACACCTCTAACCACTCTAGAAGCTATAGAACAATTAGAACAACTCTGAGAACTGCACCCCGTCACCACCACACCTTCACCTGCTGGCAGAGTGTCAATGACAGATGCAGTGCAGGCTCCCTCTGCAAGTACAGGCACACTGCTGCTGCACTGGTCACCTTGATGGCAAAATATTCCAGTAATGGCAACAAGAGGACTGTCAACTCTTAAATTTAATAACAGTTGTACAACCATACTTGCCAGTACTCCTTAAGCCTGGTCTAATACTAAATTTCTTTGCATAGCTTTAAAGCTGGCTTTAAACTGCTGGCTGCAAAACCAAAATATTCTTGTACGCTATCACTTTCACAAGTAAGCCAAGTTTCATTCCAAACAGTCACATACATGACATTTTCTGCTCTTGTTTTCAGGACAATGTACCATGGATGCCTTGCCTTTTGCTACAAAATCTCCTAGTTCCTTCCTGGTACTGTGAGACCCACAGTCCCAAGCCTTTTGCTTGGCTATGTTTCCCCAGTTCTGTACCCAAGGTAAGATTTACTTGAAGGGACCACTCAGTAAGTTGGCAGCACAGCAACATAAAGAATTTTTATCTTCTGAGTTTGGAGTCTTACTTTGTAATCAAAACAGATTGTCACACCAGCTACTACCTGTATGCAGCTTCCTGCCTTGAAGAAACTGTTTGGGAACATTTTCACACTGAAAAGAACTTTGCTGCCCGTTTCAGGAGAAAGACTCAGATTCAAAATCTTTATCAAAGCAGCATTCTGCTGGGAGAATCACTTTTTATGCTATATATGCCTATGAAGTAAAATGACTTCACAGAGAACCACCAAGATATCCCAATCAAACAGGATTCCTCACTACCCAAACAACTTGGTCTTTCTCTGTTTAGGTTCACTGGAAAATTCACTGAATACAGGCAGTCTGAAACAAAAAGCAAGCAAACAAGCAGTGCAAAGGCTCTGTTTTGCTGGTTGCTTGAGGACAGCTTTACTTTTACAGATAGAACCTAAACTGAGCTATCTTAAGTTATTAAGCTAATGACTTAGATTAAGCATCTTAAGTTATGTTTCTGCATTCATATTTAGGTATGTATGTGATGGAGTGAGACACAGGAGTACTGCACATCCCACCATACAGAGTCACCTTGCAGCAGTAGGGCAGGCAACCCATTGGCTCTTGGCACCTTCACCCATCTTAGCCACATGGGGCATGTCCCTACTTCTTTCTGCCCCCACTTCTCCAACTGGAAAATGGTATTCTCCACAAACATTTTTGGTTTATACTGAATGGTATAATGATACAAATTAGAGTTTGTGAGCTTTTATTGGTTCCTTTTGGTCCTGAGGAGAGGTCATGACTTTTCCCTTTTGTCTTTCTTCAAATGTTTCAGCTCATCACTAGTACAAACTGTCTCTCTTACCATTTGCATAAGGTGTGACCATCTTCTTATTGGTCATCACTCTCGCAGTGGCATTGTTAACCTAAAAGTAAGAAAGGGGAGGGGGAGGAGAGGGAAGGAAGCACAGAACGTTAGGGAAAATGGTGAAAAACTCTCAGATACCACACACACACACATACACACTATACTTCTCTGAGCAAAATAAAATTAAACAGCTAATTTTACATTAATGCAATCTTTAAATTACTTTTAACAGTTACCATTTAATTATAAAAGTTACAGCTAAACGTGGCATTTTAAAATTATGCATTAAACAAAAGGCCAACAAGAGTAAAGTGCAGATTCTCCACCACCCTGCCATCCCTAGGCACGGGATTATTTACAGCTCAGCGATCAAAAGGGCACAACCCTAGATGCTTTGTCCAGGTTCTCTTAGAGAGGCAGGAATAATTTCTGCAGCCCAGGGCAGGGGAACCGAACCAGGTGATGCACAAGCTGACTTGTTTCTCAAGCTCAAGCTGGAATTGGGGCCCAGCAGGTCACTGGCAGAACACTTGAGTAGAAAAAGGTAGCCTGGAGTCCCTCAGCATTAGATTTGAACTTGCAAGGCTTGAGAAAATCTCTGGAACATCACCAACTCTTTAAATGATCTACATTTAAATGATCTACATTCTGATTTACACCCACCATTTTCAGATCTTTTTCCAGATAATTTTTTCCTTGTCACAAATCTCATGGGACAAAAAGATTACATAGCAGCAGACCTGGATCATTTTTGGGCTTACTGTGCCCTCCACCCTCTTTACAGAGCTCTGCACAGTTCCAAGCGGTTTGACTGCTCAAGCAAGTGGGGTGTTACCGCAGAGATGGTGCTGATAAAGAAAAGATGGACTAGTTTGGAAGCCAAGTTACTGCAGCCCCGTGTCAGCCTCAAAGCTCTTGCAAGGAGGGTGAAGTCTTTATGAATCATCAATAATTTATCAAAACACATGCCCAATGGGAACAGAGGCCAGGGTGAAGAAGAAAAAAAATGGATACAAAATAGAAGCTCCCTCAGGCCCTTGAGATGTATGGATGGTGGCCATACCCAGGGTGAGGAGTCCAGAGCTACATTTTACTCTTGTTTCAGACCCAAAACAATAGAAACATTACACATTTAAAATAGAAAGAATGGGAAACAACAATGATGAGACTGAGAGCATGCAGTTAAACACACACAGATAAAAAAAAGAAAGAAAAAAAACACACCACAATTGATTCAAAGGGTGGGGAGGGGAGGAGTGAGGGGATAGGGTCTCACAGACAATCATTAAATGGAGCGAGTGCCTGAAATCAGCTGCTACAGCAAAGTGCAACACAAGCACTTAAAGGAAAAATTGCCAGAACCAATCAGAAACCACCAGTCAGCAAAGAGACCAACAGCTGCATTTAACTTAGTAAAGAAATAAACTGGGGAGGGGGCAGAAAGAAAAAGAGAGAAAAACAATAACAGCTACAAACAGGTCTCAGATAGAAAGAGCAGCAGAAAGAAGGGGCAGGAGAGAGAGAAGAGGATATGGGTGCATTAATAAAAACCAGCCAAACTGGAGTTCAGTAACTCTGAGTAAGATGTGCAAGGGGAAATCACCATGAAGTCAGTAATCAAACAGCTCAGACTGCTACAAAACAATATGTACATCCAAAGTCCAGGCGGCATTACTCAACAGCATTGAAAATAAAAGGGGGAGAAGGGGAAGGAGGTGGGTGGGGACAACAAGTCAAATCACATTTTGTAGTGTTAATGTGAGATGGCAGATGGATTTTTTCTTTCTTAATTTTTTTGTAATTTTAAGAAAAATTTAAAAAAAAAGAAAAGAAAAAGCTTCTTCTCTAGCACTGTTGTTTCACTTACCGCCAACTCGTACCATCGCCAGCATTGTGTATAGTTACCATGGAAAGAGTGAGTCAAGTGAAGGGCCCTAAACGCTAAACCATCGGAAAGGGAAATAAAAAAACAAAACAAAACAGAAAAAAAAAAAAAAAAAAAGGCAAAATATGCAGACATCTTACTCAAAAACGGCGGCTTTTTTGTTTCAATATTTGTACTTTTTGGTTTGTGTTTGTTTTTTTTAAAGAAAGAAGGAGAGAGGGATGATGCCAGTTAGCCTTCAACACAGTGGAACACCGAACTGGTCAACACCAGACAGGCCCAACATATGGCCATGATGGCCAGCCAACATTAACCTTTCCCTCCCTGGCGGCGAGAGCTAGCAGACTTTTAGGATTAGCTTTCACCAAACCTTTTCTTGACCATGGGCTGATCAAGAAACCAGCAGTGTACATAGCACAGCCCACTTGGGGCTGCTGCCCCACGTGTCCCCACCCCTCCCACAGGCATCATCTCACACTTGCATGGAGGAGAACTGGCCTCAGAGGAAAGAGAGGATACTGGCTGGCCCCCTGCTTTCTTTTTTGGACACAGTTAGAAGTTGGACAGTACTCTTTCAGTTAGTTTTGTTCAGGCCTGGTAACAGGAAATCGGAGCCTTGCAAACTGAAGCAAAGGAAAAATCAAGACAGCAGAAGGGCAAAAACTTGGAGTGGGTGGGAATAAAACTTAATAAAAGAAGAAAGAAAAGGAAAAAAATACCCAAAACAACAATAAAAAATATTCTGTAAAGGGTGTAAACTTCTATAAATTTCAGTGCAGGGAGGTGAAGGACACAGACAAACACACACGCACACACGAGACTGGGATCCAAATGTGAAATAAGTGAGGCAAGACACAAAAAGAAATCAAAAGAATAAATATAAAGAAGAAATTGAATTACTGAAGACATGCACCTCGATTTTACGGCCCTCTACCACGGTGCCGTGTAATTTCTCCCTGGCCCTGTCTGCATCAGCACTATTCTCGAAAGTTACGAACCCGAATCCCTGCATGCAGCGGGAGAAGGGGGGAAAACATGCACATCGTTATATATTGAAATACTGATCTCTAGGTAAATAGAGAAAAAATATCACAGTATGAAATCGACATCAGCACAACTCAGCAATAACCTCCTAGAGTCACATTGTTGGTTCATGCATGTTTCATAAATGAAAGAAATTAAAATCAATAAAAAAGGAACTGTAATCATAATAAGAATAATAAGAGTAATTAAAAAAAAAAAAAGAAAAACATAAAAGCAATTGAGGCCAGACCAAAAAAGAAGTACAAAGTTACTCGAGACAATTTTTCATTTTGGTTTGGTTTAGTTTTTTGTTTAAAAACACTAAACCCTGCTCTGACATAGGCAAGCTGGGTAAGCCCAAGTAGGGCTTCTCTCCCCTCTTAACGAACACACAAATTTTGTAGGACCCCCGTCTGCCCCAGACACAGTACTAGGCATTGACACTGAGCAGCACTTTGCTCCCTTGAGAAACTGCTATGAGCATTTGAGCAACCGGAGTTCATGCCTGGCACCAGGAATTGTGCAAAGCTTTGGGCAAATCAAACGCTGAACCTTACTTTTCCCACCTGTAGAATGGAGACAGTAATAATTACCTACCTTGGAACACTGTTGAAAGGAAGGGCTCTTTGTAAAGCACCCCTTCTAAGCTCTTCAGGGCACAGCTCATGCCTACTCCTAAGCCTGTAACTTCCCCAATGATACATGGGGCCCTGAAAGTAAGCAAGGCTTCCAGGAGGCACCATAAAATAAGCATTTCTAATGTGAAGATTTAGAGTATCGCATACTGTAGTTCCAGAATACTCTTATCTCTGAGTACTGTGGTGGACTTGACTGTAAATCCAAACACCTAAATATTGATTCATTGGTGAAGGCAGGTTTTGTATGACACTACTGACCCTCTGCTACCCATCTTACTCAGCTGTGTTGTGAGATGGCAACCTCTGCACTGTGGATAGCAACAGATCTCTGCCTGGTTAGAATAAAAAATTCCCAGAAAAATCTATATGCCCTGCTTGGAGCAACCACAAAGGCTCAAGGACTGCCAAAATGTCACTTTAGTTAGATAAATTCAGGTTTACCACACCCATGAAGGCACAAGGAACACATGCCTGTCCTACACACGCTCATCCTGCTGCCAGCTCATGCAGTGGTATAACAGGGCAGGGTAAGAGACCATGCTTCCTTCCACAGAGCTGAGTGCACTGACATTAAGAGAGAGCCAACATGACAAAATGAATTAGGATTTTAACTAGGAGCAAATGGCATCTTAATACAGACAACTGTGATGAGATACTCTTCATGCCATTAGAGAGAGTGGACCCAAACAAAAAGCATTGTTGCATTCTGCTTTCAGGACATTTTAACAACAGCAGCAACTGGCTCCTGTGGCTTGGTATAAAGCAAATACTGCTTTAATGTATAGAGAGTAATTTCCACTGGCTCCAGTACCCTCAGGAGCAGAACAACAAAGCTTATATTTGATGCAATGGAAACTCCCTCCCAATGTTAACTGAAGAGTGAGGTGATGAGAGTGATGTACAGCTATGCTTGTCAGGGAAGCGGGGCATGCTAGCCAGGCAACCTCCTTCATGCACCTTGGAATCAGTAAGTATTTTGACTGGACAGCCCAAAAAACAGATAGCATCTTGATTTCTAAGCATTGTTAGCAATAAGACACAAGCAAGCTATTATTCTTCAAGTGCTTTTTAAAGGTCTTTACAACACTAATCTGAACAGCCCAAGCTGTTTAAGTGACAAGCTGGCCTTTATCATCCACAGCTAGGTTTCCAGCACAAAACTGCCACAAATTTGTAAAATGCAGGGTGGTGGCTGTTGTTTTTTTGAGGGGGAAGGTTTACTTGTTTCCCTCCCCCCTGAACAGCAATAATAAAGGATCTTAGCCAGTACTGCGATGCTGAGATCAACAAAAGTGCTCCTTTGGGCTCCAACCCAATAATCTAAAGCTTCAGATAATTTAATTTCTCCAGCTATAAATAAAGAGCTATATAAATAACAAACTGCTGTTTCAGAACAGCATAGAAGCTCCCTGTTTAAATGAATTAAAATCAGAGCTACAAGACACAGGGGCTAATAAAACAGCCCAACTGCATATAACTCTCAAATATGTTGCAGAGAACTGAGAGGGTGTGGGGGGTGTAGTAGCACAGCTGATTATGAAGGAATAGAGCACTGTGCCTGCTTTAAACAGCCCCTACAGAGAAAGGTAAGCCTGAGAAAAAGAGCAACACCCTTCCCTCTGGTTCTGTATAATGGGGAAAAAACATCCTTTAAAGGCTGGGGGAGGAGGGGAGGTAAAGACTGCAACAGGAATCTCTACTTCCCTCTTCTCTTCTTGCATTAAAATTTCTGTTTGTTCTAGACAAGCCTGTGGAGAACAAATGAAATTTATGTCTTCAGTGATTATGTGAACTGAAAACTGGAGTGCAGATGGAAAATAATTCTTTAGACATTAATCTGTACAAGCTAGAATCAAACTAAGACTATTTTAATTCACATCTGTTTGCAATTAGTAAAGTCTGTATGGGATTTTTTAAAACTACATTATCATTAAATATCTTTAAACTGAGTAGGAATTTTCAGTATTTTTATTAAGTTAACTCAAGGTAGCATACGATCCACATGCAGACTATATGAATTAATTAACAATGTGAATTAAACCAGAATTAATCTGACTCAGAACAACATAACTAATTAAGCATATTTTATTGACAGATCAGACCTTAGCTTGTACAACTCTTTGTTGAGCACCATTTAGTGTCAATGCTGAATTAATACTTTACATAGTTGACTATGGCAGTTAGTATTTGTGTCCTCTTGGTTTGTCATATTAATGCATCTCTCAGACATTCAAATTTTCATCAGGAAAAACAGGTGAGCCACACTTGACATTCTTGTTATTTCTAGGTTTAAAAACTAGCAATTAGATATATATACACACATTTTGGAAGTGGGAGAGAAAAAATAACATACATATATTTTTTATTCCTTCTCACAGATGACCTGTAAAGAATAGGGGTTAATTTGTACCTAAATACATATGCAACAAACACTTTTCAGTTTTCCCTCAGCAAGGGTGTCTTGACCTTGAAAGAAAAAAAAAAAAGAAACAAAGCAAGATGGGGCAGGTATCCAATATTTACCAGCTTAGCTTTATAGCGGGTACTGGATTGCTCCATAGTAATAGGTATGGAGCCAGAGGAAGGGAAGATCCTAGATGAAAACAATACTTAGGTTTTCTAAAATTTAGATTATAGACATAGTTTGAGTTTAATAATGTTATGATAACAAGGCTGAAATTTTCAACAATTCCTCCCCACCAGCAACTGCCACAAACTTCTCCCATGCAGAAAATAAGTTTAACTTCTCCCATGCAGAAGATAAGTTAAGTTTAACCCAGCGAACACTAAATTCCAATAAACATTTTTAGGAGTGGTGAGAAATTTGCAGTACCAGACTAATCCCTTTTTACCCAAAGGTTTATTGAAAAGGCCTGAAGAGACCGAGTAACTGTCACCCTTTTAGTCTGGCCTCAGATTCTGCAATAAATAACAAGCAACATGATGAGCAGTGAAAAAAATAATAAATGTATATATATATAGTATTTGAACGTTTCCATCTCTGAAGAATGAGAAAGAAAATTTACCATGTAACCGTAAAGGGAGAAATCAAAACCAGACGGTTCTCCTGGGTGTGGCCAGAACACAGAAATTAAACAAAAAACAACAACAAAAATAAAATAAAGTAAAATAAAAAAGAAATAAAACCAAAGAAAACTAAACAGAGCCCCTTGAAATCCATGCATTGTTAACCCTTCATTTGTCATGGAGTTTAGACCAGTCACCTCAGCAGCAGCGTCTTTGCCTTGTACCACTGGAACATGCAGCCAGCAATCAGCCTCGCTGTTATCTGCTGCTGTACTTGTTTCTAACCAAGGTTTTTCTTTTTTTTCCCCTTATTTCAAAATAAACTTTTAGAAGACTGAAAAATTTGCCAAAAAGGCAGCAGTTTAGGCTACCTGTTTCCAAGGCATTTGGAAAGAGTAGGAGGGTTTCAGCTATAATCCACCTGAGATGAGCAGGACTGAATGCGCCAACAGCAACACAGCACAAAACCCAGAAACAAGTTATTGAAGTAACGCACACAAATGCACCCTTCATGTTGGTGAAAACATCTGTGGAAACCAAGCTGCCACCATTCCAGGAGCTCTTCCAGCTCCTCCCAGCCCCTGTGCCATGCTTTGCATTAAGGTACATACACATGTAAAACCTATCCATGTACCTGTGCAATCTGGTGAGTCAGATGCAGAAATTAACCTGACTAAAAAAAAAAAAGCAAGTGTATCTTCAAAAAAACCTGCAGGGCTATTTTTAAACTCTATAATTTGCACAATCCAGCTTGAGCTGCTCCACTGCCAATCCCTGCTGCGAAACAGCAGAGGGGGCAAAGGCCAGCAGCGAGGAGCTGGAGCCCAGCCTGCACTGCTGGGCAGCGAGAGCCTGGGGCTTCAGAGCAGCTCCAGGCAGCTCAGGACAGGGGCTTCACAGCCCCAGCCATCCCCAGTGTGTGCTGCTCCTCCTCCCTTCCACTGATCCTGGACCTCACTGCGTGGTCCATGAGTTTGACAGGCTGAACTGACTGAGGACAAGCTCATTCCTCTCCCTGCTAATTTAGCACCTAGATCCAGCTCCCTACAGAGTGAACTGAGCACTGCAGGAAAAGCACTCCCACAGAAGCAGTAGATGAGCTTATACTACGCAACCATAAACTTCAGCCTGAACTGCAAGTTTAAATATATCAGTTCAGTGTATGGACTAATTGATCTCTTTAGTTCAGTATTGCAGACTTCAAGGCATGAAACCAATGAACTAGAATAAAGGGAGACTGGTCACGTCTCCTTCATGCAACTGGCATCCTAAAATGATTTGGTGACCTGAGAAAGTGATGCTGATCACCAGTACTTAAATTGTTTTTAAACCTCATTGAATTAACAACATTGTTTGTATTTCTGGTTCAACTGATGAAATCTAACAAAAAATTATAAAATGAATTAAAATGAAAACAAGATTTCTAATTCATTTTATGTAATAAGGGGCTTTCCACTGAGTGGAAACTAGGCCCAAAACAAGAGTGCCTCAACTCAAAGTACCTAATCCATTTAAAGCAGAAATAAATGCACATGCAAACTTACAATCTTTAAGGCACCATTATCAAAACCTAGTCACATTCTTATCTTAACCTACAGTTAACTGCAAACTTGAAAATCCACACAGCTTCCACAAAAGTTTTTAGTTAATAAAGGTTTACTTACATAAATTCAAACATCAACAAATGCAATTTCTTTCATAACCAACTACATAACTAATTTTTAAAATAAATATGAAGCACTTATAGGCCCTATAGTCCTATACAAGAATTTGGAGATTTGGGTCTCCCAAGTGGAAATCAGTGAGGGACATAAAACTTAAGAGTATCCTGAAACCAAGAGCTCCTCTGCATTAATATGAACTCTTACCATTTTAAAAGCCACAAACAACCCCAAAACCACCAAAATCCACTCCCTATTCAGCCAAGATTTTGCTGTATCCTTACATACTCCTGGTCTTTGAATGTCAATGAGGGCACATCTTGGAATGCCACACGGTACACAGCTGGTGAGCAAAGAGCTTGGATTCCCTTCCCCTGCAGTTTTACAAATGCCACAGGGTACTCATTACACAGGCAGACTGCATTAATTCTGCAAATATGTCCACTTGTTCGATTCAGCACAATAGTGGCAAAATACCCATCTAGAGGATGCATCTCCACTAACAAAAGGAGCAGGAATCCTCTCGACTTCCTCTGGAGGTGTTTTATTCACGGTTCAGTGAAGTGCATGGTAAACTGCAACCATGGGCAGAATGCTATTTAAAGGCACTTATACCAGTCAGAGCTAGAAATGTAATGGTAAACAGGATAAATGAAATAAACAGCTAGTTTCCTGGAAGCAAGCAAAAAAAGCCAAATACATCAAGGGAAGACTGACGTCATTCTATTAAACAAGAAGAAAATAAAATGTAATTCAAGGAATGTTTAAAGTTTTTATCTTGTTTCTCACAGAGTGAAGCAGTAGCAGTGTGAGGCCTACCAGGGCCCATATATTCCTACTAAACAGACTGAATCTGGGAAGAAAGCGAGTTACAAAACAAGAATTCATATAACTTTGAGAGAAGAATCAGCAAAACTCATTAACTGCCTCCTACACTGCTGTGATAAAGTCAACAAATACCATTTCTGAAAGAACCTGAGGTGAGATGGATACACCCAGCTCCCTCTGTGGTCACCAAACTCTGTAAGTACACAGAGATCCTGAAGATGCAGCCAGTTTGACAGATCTTCCCCAGGCTGTCAAAGAAAACTGCCTGGTCATCTCAGGTGGATTCAAAATGAAGAATGCTACCTGAACACCTCCTCCAGTCCCTCCTACTGACAGCACTGGAGCGATCCCAGTAGAGTTCTCCCGCCACAGCTCGGCGGGGACAAAGCGCTGCTCAACCCCGTGGCACACGGGGTGGGGGCAAACCCAGGGCAGTTTGCAATTTAACACTGTACCTTTAAAATATTTACAAAACATATACACAAAACACTACAACCCTTAGGAACCCAGGGAGGGGAAGGGAGCATTGAGAACACAGCACAAGGCAGGCAGCAGGAGCATCTGCTTTCGGATTCCCAAGAGAGAGGAGAAGAAGAGAGAGAGGTTTCATATCATTAGATTAGAATGGAAACCACAGGGCAGGAAAATGCATTCAGATTTTTTTTCCTAAGGTGTAGGAAGAACCCAAGAGTGAGTGAGTGGCCTCCAGAAAGATCCATTTCCTTTGCTTCACCATCAGATCACCAAACTGTAGTTTTTCCATTATTATGTGATTACCAGGTGCTTCGTGCAGCTACACCCCACTCAAACACTGGGGCCTCCCATTTTCATGCTAAGCAGGAAGAATCTTGCATTCTTTTTAAAAGAGGAATTATTTTGGGTGAGAAGGATGCAATGATACAATGAAATAACTCTTTGGCTGTTTTCTCATTCTGTTCAGATTCTGGACAACCCTCAATACAGGCTACTAGTTTTGTAACTGCTTTTTGCTGCGAGACAACAAAGAAGCAGTAGAAAACTGCATGGTTAATAAAGACTAGAAGAACATTTCTCCTTTTTTTCTTTTTTTTCCAAATATTTATTAAGGGTTCAGGGTTAACATTCATCAAGGAACTCTTCAGCAATAATTTTTGTTTTAACTGAAAACCAGAAGCCTTGGGCTTTAGCAACAGCACAAGAAGGTACTTTTCATAGTCATAAATCAAGACTTCACAGAAAAGCCTTCAATGTCAATGTTGCCTAGAAGGGAAAGGGCAGCCGTGGGCGTTTAATACACAGGGCTGTATGGATGGGAGAGAGTGGAGTTCATGTGTGAAGAGGAAAACACTGCTCTGGAAAGCACAGGCAGTGGGATATGAAGAACATTTTGCCAGGCCAGTTATTTTTCTTCTTTCTTTTGCAATTATATGTGAACAAGTAGGGATTTGATAGAGGCCAGAGGCTATTCTCAAAACCAAACAATAATGACTAAAATCAAGAGTAATTCAGAGGTAGCTTTGGCCTACAAATATCAAAAGAACAGCAGAGAGCAGAATAAATATTTACAAATTCAGCACAGCTGATTGTTTTGGTAAAGCATATAGATTTTTAACCATGCAGGGAAGTAAAACTCTAACTAAACCATATAGACATTTACTTGTTCAGACTATCTTGTTAAAAAACAAAACAAGAGAAAACCATGGTATTAAGCAGAAACAGAGGATGAGGGGAAAGGGCTAAAACTCATGTCTTTTGTATACAGATCAATGGCTTTCTGGTTTCCAGATAATACAGGACTGAAGAATTTCAGAATGCATCTTGGGCAACATGGGTGGAAATTTGCAGAAGACTCTGAACGTGAACATACCCCAGAATATATGTTGAAGCAAAGAGGCCACCATAAAAACTGTGGACCTCAAATCCAAGCAAAAGGCATAGACTCTAAACCAAAACTGCTTAGCTGAATTGCAACTTCAAAACCTTTTGTGTGCATGCACACATGTGCACACACGTGTGTGTGAGGAGGAGGGAAATTTTGTTTTAATTGAAAATGGGAATCTTAGCATTGATTAAGTCAAGCAGAGTATAGACATGCACTGTGCAAGCTTCCCCCATAGAGCTTTGGCAATGCACCTCGCTCCTGACCTGCAAAACTCCCTGCTATTCCAGTGCTGAACCTCCTGGGCAGAGAGAGAATCACAGCAATTTGTCATTGTGGTGATACTGGTTACATGATGAGAACCAATTGCCAATTAGGACAGAGACCACTGAATCTCTCTGCAGCTGACCTGAGCAACATTTGAAATCTCATCTCCAGAGATATAAATTGCCATTAACCCTCAACAAAACTTGCCTCTTAATATATCTGTAAGAAGAAAATAGGAGTGTGAATGCAAATTCTGTGGGGGAGGTCCACATGGGGCAGGACAAGTGGAATGAGGATGCTTATATTAAAGCACCAAATATCTCAAATATGAAAGGTCAGTATCTCAGAAGTGCCAAGTAAGTCTGCAAAACAGAGTATATAAAATCCTTTCACATATGAGATATGACAGTTTTTCTACAGAAGTATTTTAATGCAATGAAAATGGCAGGGATGGGAGTGAGTTTAGCTTTTGTTTTTACAGCCTCCCATCACACAAAGCTGTTTTACCTTATTCTGCCTTCCTCACAGGGCAGCCATTGCCAATGCAATGGAAACGTGTTGGTATGAAGGCTCAGCTGACTGAGACCCTGTTTGTTCAAAAGGCTGGAGAACCTGATCCCACAGACAGGAGCATCTCTGAGCACTTGTACATGCTGCCCAGAAACGATCATGCTCAGAGTCTCAAGTCAGAGGGAACAGGAGACAGTCCCTAAAATAGCTTTTCCCTTCCCCCATCACTCTAATTCCTGCTGATCTCTACAGAATATGTTCTCTAGGCAATGAACTGCCTTTTACTCTGCAATCAAAACAAGAGAAGCGGGTACAGAAACAGGACTTACCTTCGAGCCACGCTCATTAAAGATTATCTCTACATCAAGGATTTTGCCAAATTGCTGCAGAGAGACAAGGGAAAAGAAAAAAAAAACATTTATTTTTTGGCGGTACATTTTTCCTACCTTTTGCAAGGGCTGGCTTAGTGCAAGAAGGTAGGTGAGAATATTTCCATTTCTAGCATACAGGCAAAGGCATAAAATTCCAGTGACATGACCCAGTTCTCCTGGGTTGAGACATGCAGATCACCATGGTCACAAACTCCAGGTTTTCTCACAAAAGTCTAAAGGAAGAAAAACAATCTCCAGAAGAATTTTAGGGATTTGAGGAAGCTCATCTTTCCCCCCATCTTCTTTCCTCATTCTACTATTTCACCTAAGACATGGTTCTATGATTTCATCTCAGATATCCAACAATATTTCTCACATATAATCCAACATTTCAGCTTCCTCCTGAAGTGGCTATCACAAAGAGAAACGTAAAAGTGATGTTTCTCTGGAGGGAATAGTAACATAAGACTCCCAGCCTCAAGGAATTTAAATACTAAAGCTTCTTTCCTTCCCTTTGTTTTCCAAAACTCCAAGTCTTCAAAAGAATTTATGGCAGATTCAGAAACCATGAAAATGGAAAATTCTCAACTGTTTATTTTTCAGAAAAAGATCATTCAACTTAAACCTGTGACATATAGTAGGTGGTCAACAACCTATGCAAGCTTATCACACATAATAGAATTCTGACCTCTGCCTCAGCCTGGAGACTTCAAGGAGAGCTCTGCATTGAAAAGATTCCAAAGAGCTCCCCTATTTAGTACAGAAGGAAATTTACCACTTCTGTGGAACCATGTATGGATTACATCTTTCACCTTGCTAGGAACTTATTAAAATATTTTATTGAAGCAGCCAGACTCAGAACAGTAGCCTAGAAGTGAAAGTATCACCACTTCAACAGAGGCTCACGGTGCTCTGTCCTCCAGGAGTGTCAGTGCTCTACTTTCAAACTGGATGTCTGCTTTCTAGAAAGACAGATCTAGATGTCATTTTTAGGAGTGTGTATATGGAATAGTCTTCATTTTAGAGACACATACATACTGTACTCAGACAAATGCTAGATCAGTTTTTCCTATTCCATTATTTAGGAAAGCTTCCATCAACATGGTTTTGATTTAAGTTTGATAGCAAATGAAGGAAGGATCAACAAGAAAATAAAGAATGGTTTCACAGTTAAAAAAGATGGTCTACACAGGGTCTAGGCACTGGGACACTCTCCCCTTTGCCCAGCATTCTTAAAATAGCATTTGCTTCTTTTTTTAATTTAACAGTTGCATTCAGAGTCAAATGAGTATAATACTCATTCTGTTGGTGCCCCTCTCAAAAGGCTTGTGGCCGGAGTTGAAAACCTGGAACATTTACAGCAGAGAGCCATGGTGGCTGAGGAGAGGCTCTGAATATGTTAAGCAATAAAAAGTCGCTGAGTCCCTTGAACAAGTATTCCACAACTGTCTGCAAGCAAACAAAACACTTCCAACAGTTGTAGCTATAGTTTCTGTCTGCTTGTCTTGTCCATTTTGAAAAAGGAGATCTTGGTTCACAGATGTTGTTTTTACTGTTCTATTGTTTGAGGACAATACTTGATCCTCTATTCATCCCAAGAACAATTGAATTCACAACATCCTACGTTACACAAGTTTGAATAATGCTAATGTAAACATGCATCTTCCTTGAAACTTCAACATCTCAACAACTTAGGCTTGATCCATGCGGGTTCCTTTTTTTGACTGCTTCTCTGCCAATCACAGCCAAAATACGTTTTCTATTTCTATCCCACACTTGGTGTGGGCTTGTCAATAAAGGAGATTAACTGTTGATTGCTTTTTGTTGTCTTTGTTGCATACAGCTTTGGTACTGCCATGAAAGGAATCAGTCATGATTGTCATGATTGCTTTCTTGGTAGACTATCTCAGCATCGTTACATGACTGGGGCTGAACCAATTCAGCAGCTTGTGGCTGCTGAAGGGCTGTCCCTGCTCCTTTGTCCTTCCTTGTCTGGTCTCACCAGCCTTCCAGAGCTGGCCTCAGCTTTCATTCTCACCTGCAGATAAGCTGATACAGCTCAGCAACGTTGCAAAAACCCAGCCCAAGAAAAAGAACACATACAAAGATTTTGACAATTTACTGAGCTGAAGTGGCTTGAAGGGTAAGTGAGCATTATAGCTCAAAGAAGTAAAAGGGAGCAGAAAGCAGCACACCCTGCCTAAGAGCAGGATCTGTCCCCTGCCAGATCAGCTCAGCTGCCTAGCCTTGCCACACACATTGAAACAGCCAGGCTCTCAATAAATGCAAATGCCAAAATTATTTTCAAAATCTTAAAAGCCATCAAAAATCACCATTTTCTACCTCATTAGAATCATCTTGAAAGAGAACAAACTGTGCAGCTCCTGGTGCACAATTAGGCCATGCCATCCTCCCCTCTCTGCACAGCCGGCTGGGCTGGATCCTGGGGCATTGCTGCCAGCGGTGCCTGCCAGCCCTGCTGGGCTGAGCTCCCTGTGCAGGGCTCCCACCCAACAGGAACCCTGTGCTGGGTCTTTAACTCCTCGTGCTCCCACCCAACAGGAACCCTGTGCTGGGCCTTTAACTCCTTGTGCTGACTGAATGCCGGTGGTGACGCTGAACGCGAGAGGTCTGAGCGAGCTGCACAAGAGGGGGGGCATGGCCCTCCCTGCCCAGGAGATGGTGGAGGTACAGCGTTTCCTACATGACAGAATTAAGAGCCTGCAGTCACAGCAAACACAGGCTTGACATCTACTGCAATGGGCTACTTCCACCCATGCAAACTGCCCCAGTCTCTTTTCCACCCAGGTCTTGCGGGTGTTTGAAGAGGCAAGGGGAAGGACCTCCCTGGGAGAAGAGAGCAGAGACAATGGGGGCTGACTGCTGAATGGAGGCTTGCTGGAGAGGGGTTTCCTGCTCCCTGAAATTCCCTGAAGGAAAGCAGAGCTGGGAGGCAGAAGGACATGTGGCTCTTCAAGGCCCTGCTGCAGCCATTGCCACCGCTCCTAACACGAGATCTCTTGTCCCCACTGCTGCAATGGTTACAGCAGGTCCCAGCACTAGAAGGCACTATTTTTTGGTAGCATGCCAGAATTTTCCTGAAGAATGAAAGCAGGAAAAAAAGGACTAGTTCATTTTAACAGTTTATAACTCCTTCAAAGCTGAATCTAATTTAGTGGAACATAAAAAGGCACTTTGTTCCCCAATGGTGCTTCGCCTACCAAATGTCAACAGTCTATTGCAAACAATCGAAGTTTTAAGAGCTCCTTAGTGAAAGGTCACAATTTTTGTATGAGAAATGCTAGGCCATCTAAATACAAGGGTCAACACCAAATGTCCTCATAATAATATTTTAAAAGAATGTATATACAGGCATGTTTGTATTGTTCAAAAGACATAGGGACTGGCCAAATAAAACAAGTCCCATGCTTAAGTCATCCATGAGGACTAACTCTCTAATCTCTAACCCTGAAGACATGAATCACTGAGCTCACAGACTTGATTGGCTCACTCAATGATTACCAAGAACTTCTACTTAGAACTCTGCACAGCCTCTGAAGAAGGTATTGCAGGACTACCTGTCTCCAATTCTCCCCACCATGATTTAGAAAGCTTTCAATGTGACCAAGAGGCCAGCACTCCTTAACACATCAGGTCATGCAAGCAGCCACCTCCATGAACTGCTCACACACATACCATGTGATGGGAAATTACACACACACATGGTATTCCAGTCATGCCACGGCAAAGGAGCTATAGAATCTTGTTTTGTCTTACTGGTCTCTTCCCTGGAATGAATTTGACAAGCTTTTAGTTATTTGTGGTAAAGCAGGTAAATGAGAATCAGACCCTCTACAATGGTAGCAGGGAGTGTTGGAAGTAACAGTTTTTAAGAGGCATAAAGATACAAACAGACAGGAGTTATGACCAGAAACTAATCTTCTTGCTTGAATACAATCTACCTCATCATAGCTGCAAAGGCATTGTGCAAGAAAAGAGATGCATGCTGTGTGTTTCTTTTCACACAGATGTCATGAAGGCAACAGATTTTTCCAGCTGAGGCCACAGCTACATTAAACATAATAAATTTGAGAGATCTGGCACTAGAGAGCTTTTGTCTTCCAAGGCACTGACAATTTGGTAAGGCCCCTCCTATGTGCTCTGTTCCAGCTGGCCCTGACTCCTGTGCCTGTCTAGGGCTCTCAAAATCAGCTCCAAAATATGCCAGACAAATAACTTAATCCTGAAGATGCAAACAACAGGGACTACAAGGCAAATTCTCTAGAAATCACAGAACAACAAAAGATAATGAGAAACATCATGTGACAGCCTTATCCCTACAAGAGAACTCTAAATGTCCAAGCAGTTTCACCAGCCCTACAAAATTCACTAAGACACGAGTCCAGTGAGCTATCTGAACTTCATTTCAGTTCATTCTTAAAGATGGTCAACATTCAAATAGCCAAGAAATCGACATCCTGTCGAATCCTCATGAGGGACATGAGCAAGAGCATTTTATAAGCAGGATAGATCCATGCTACAGAGAGAGTCCTTTTCCTAGGTCCCAGCTCCATGGGATATAATTTCAGCTGAGCACAACTGGCTCCATCATCCTGTGTATTAGTCAGTGCTTAGTTATGGCAGCGTGGTCTGCCAGAGGTACACTGTCAGCACACCAACTTCCTCACTCAGAGCTGAGTCACATCTCTTCAAGCAATGGGGCCAACCCATGTCAGCCAAGCTACACCACTATGCTTTGCTGACAGGAAGATGGAAGCATCAAGGATTTATAAACCAAAGCACTACCACATTTTACCAAGTGAACAGATAATGAACAAGCACCAAGCAGTCCTTAGTAGGGTTGAGCTATTGCCCAAAAAAATACACATTTCTGAGAAACCAGACTTTACAGGAAGCCAGACAGAGTGCAGATTTCTAACAGGATTTACAGACTACAGCCATCACAGGAAAAAAAAACCAAAACAAAACACGATGATGAACACAGTTTCTCAGTCATTTTTTGTTCTCTAAATCCCAAATAAAAGATTTTCACACAAAACAGTGAGATGGGGCAGAACATTATTGCAGGCCACCACCCAGAGAGAGACTGTAACATAAGTCTAACTTCCAGGTCTACCCTTCCAGCTCCTTGTCCTGCTTTGTGCCATTCCCCAGAGGTATGACTGCAGTGTAACCTGGTACTGGTGCTGTAGAAAAGGGTACTTGGACCCACGCCCACAAAAGCAGCATACATTCCAAAATCAATTTGAGAGTACTTAGCATGTAGACTGAATCCATATGAAGCTGGGTCAATAAAAGACAACTCCATGTAATTTTACCCAGGCCTTTTATCCAATTAAATCCAACTACTGCATAACACTGTTTACTGAATGACATTCAGCACAGCCTTGCTGCAGACCCACCTAGTAACTCATAAGAAAATCTAAAAAAATCTTAGATAAATGTATGATCCAGTTATCACTGCCTTCCAACAGAGGGTCAGTACAGAAGTTGATAGCAGAGAGCTTTCTCAGAGTAAGACAGACAATACAAGAGCTATTGGCAGCTGCAGGGGCACAAGCACCCCTGCACAGCATGGCCATGCAGAAAAAGCACAATGTTCAAGCAGCACTGGGCACACAAGTCCTTTCTGAAAGGTGGTTTCAGAAAACACCCAGGTGAAACACATCAATATAATCAGCAGCACCTCTTATAACTCTAGCCAACACCAGCAAGAACAAAGCCACACCCAGTGACAGGGGCTCACTGTCATCACAGGGAGAGCTTGGAAACAAGAAAAGCCACAGAGAGACTACTTTATGCCAGAATATTTGCTCTCCAATACTGGCACATGGGACTTGTTACATGCAATTGGTGGCCAGTAGTACCAGGAGATGAAAAACCTAAAATACATCTTGATATCTAGAAGACAGAATCTCCTCCTTGGGGTGTCCAATGCACTCAGTAAGCAGAGTCCCCTTAAGCACGTGTGCCATTGCTATACTTTGGGCCCAGTGCATCAACACCTGCAGGTCAGAGCTTCTTGCTTTATCATATTATTACCCATAGACCTTAACACTTAAACAAGTACTTCTTCCATTGCCAATACCTGTGCATCACTAATTACTTCTGCATTTCAATGTATTTACTGGCAAATACAGACTTACAATTCTATCAAGTTCTTGCTGACAAAGAGCTGTAGTCTAATTTGTTGTTGCTTTAGCCTCAAACTATAGGCTTATGGAGGTGTTTTGCTCTCTTGACACCAGAATGAAGTTGGATGAGAAATTATATCCACCAGGATATTTCAGGAAGTGCAAAGTGACAAAACATTTCCTCAGAGGCCAAGATTTGAGGGCTGCAAGAGCTTCCAAAAGTATGTGAGCTTGCAGAACTCTGTAGCTTGGGTCATACAAAGTAGTAGATACATCATAAAGAACCTTGCAGTAGCAATATGAATTATGCTTAGAGAAGAAAAAGGATAACATCACCTGCCTGAATGTCATCCTTTTACAATGTAAAAAACAGTGGCTACCATTCTGTCACCTGTAATAAATGACATTATTAATAACTTCATTAACTGAAATTAATTAAATGGGACATAATAGTCACCTTTACAGAAAACATCCATGGGTTATTACTGTTGTAGCTGATAACACACAAAACCTCTTCATCAATTGGGTTGATTATGCTCCCCAGCAGAAAGAGCTAACAGTCCAGAAGTAGTAGCTATGGACTGAGCAAGTTTTAGTAAAAGCAGGGTCTCCATTTGAAGCCAGAGTCTGCAAAAATTCACAGCCTGTACTGTGCTAACCCACCTTAATCTGCAACCCTCATCAACATAGCCCTTTTTTTTATCTTACCCTTAACTGAAGAGCATTTCACCACAGTAAATTCTGAGAAACATCAATTCTGACTCCTTGTACTGCTGCTCTCACAACAGGCAAGAAAGATTTTGTGCAATGCTCATCCATATGAACTACCAAAACAATCCACTTGCTTGTTGTCGTGGAGACAATTCCAGATTCAGTTTGGGAACAGAAGGATCTTCCTCTTGAAGGCTGTTCAACCCTGCCTCTATCTTCACCAGGAGAATCTGAAGTCCATCCAGCTCAAAAGTCCAGAAATGACCAGACTACCCCAGTCAATTTTACACTGGGAGGACAACAGCTTCTTGAAGCATGAAAGGGAAGGGCTGAAGCTACAAACCATGAGGTGCAAGCACAGACACTATCAGAGCACAAAGCTGAAAGGACTAGAAATATGTTGAGGGGAGACATCAACTTTCTTCTGCATACACAGTCCAGAACGGAAGGGAACATCCCACCACCAGTGTAGGAGAACATGACTGCCATCATGTCAGGGGCCTTGCACACATTAGCCAAAGAATGTCTCTCAGAAAATGGATAGTAAGATTCTGAAAAAAGAGTTGCTAATTTGTTTTTAACACTGATGGCAACTCTTCTTCTCCCTGGTAAGCTGTTCCATTGTTCAAATAAACCTCAATGACTATGAGGTTTTTTTCATATTTCAAGGGGAATTGTGTTAAATCTCAGCTTCCAACTGGAAAATCTTACGACCCTAAACAAGACCTAAACCCCTTGTCAGCAGGTATTACCCACATTTAAGCATTTGTATAGAAATTACTTACCATCTCCTAACATCTGTTTTTAATAAGCTGAGTAAATAATGTACCTAATATCTTAGCAAGTTAAAAAAAAAAATCACTCACCTTCCAAGTCCTAGTTTATTTCTTTTAGTCTTAAACTGATCTCAGAACTGAATAAAATTATGGAGTCACAGTCTTTTCAATTTGGAACATGAGCAAGATCACATCCCTCCTTCAACCTGATAAGCCCTTTGAATTATTGAAGCAACTATCTTCAACAATCACTGGTACTCTCCCAAATCAGTGTTTTCCAAAGAAAGCTTTCCATCTCAGGAGCACGGTCCAGTTCCCATGTACTCGGTGCTCTGCAATGAGCTGCATCAAACACGTTTTTGTTGGATTTATCATCAGTCAACCAGGCATATCTACTCATTCTCTAACAGTAACCTTATCTGTCACTTTCCTCCTCCTCAAATAGTTTTCTAACTGCAAATCTTACTGGCAAAGTTTTAATAGTACCATCTCCATGGGCTGATACAGATACTAAACAAGACAGCAATGGAAACAGATCCCTGGGGAAATTGACAATAGAAACAGTCTTGATCACAGCTATCTCCCAAGTAACTACTACTTTTTATTATCTATCATTAGAGGTTTTTAATCCCTCTAATGTGTGTTGTGCTTGAGATAAGTACTATTTTTCTTAAAATTTGGTCACTTGGAGAAATTCAATTGGTTGAGCAATGTTTCACTCTATCAGTATTGCTTTGTACAATCTTGTCAAAATAGACAAGACAGCATTTGTCTGCAAAGATGTATATTACAAAGTTCTGCTAAATAGATACCAGCATGTTTTTTTCAGATTCTAATAAGCTTCTCTAAAATGTTCCAAAATTATTTTTATCTTGGATCAACATACAGATAAATAGTTCTCAGCTCTTTGGGTCATCCCTTTTAAGTTTTTTAAAATAGTGAATCTTGGTGGGCGTGTTCCACCCTTCTGCAACTCCCCTAGCTTACAAGAATTGCCTTAAAAAATTAGTATTGATGAATAATGAACTCCTTGCTTTGGCTATTATTGTTGGACATACCTTATCTAGATCTGCTGTTTTTCAAATATTAGTGAGTACTGTCTCATCCTTCTCTGTTATTAATTATGTAGAAAACCAGATAAGGTAAAAATAACCCCTCTTAAATTCTAAACACAATCAGTTGGGGGTTGTTTTTGCCCTGTTTCATGTTTTGTTTTGCTGTTGTTTGTGGGGTTTTTCCCCAAAAACACACAACTACCTCCAGATTTTATACTGTACCCATACACAGACCTTTTATCTTTGCATGTAAAAAACCTGATGGGTTCTCTAAACTTAGGTCACCAGTATCTCCATGACTAGCGCATTTCATTTCTCACCTACTTCTTTGCTGAAGTTTGCACCTATATTCACTGCTATTTACTTCCTCCTCCTTGCCTAAAGTGCAGAATGTTTTGAGTTTTATTACCACAGTTTCCCCAACTGTGGAGTCATGCTTTCCTGGCCATCAGTATGATGCTGCTGAATACTTTATGGCTTCCATTAATACTTCCCTTTTAAAGGTACCTTCCTGGGCAGTTATCCTGCCAATTGTTTAAACTCCAAGAAACAGACTATTCTAAAGCTCCTTTCAGTGCTGCCTGATGCCATATTCTGTTTGCACAAAGCAAATACAGACAAATAACAATCACCGGTACCTAGGCAACGGTGGGACTTCAGGTCAGCTATTAACTCTTCTTTATCTGCAAGAACAAGGTCAACTATTGATTTATTCCACAGTGGGTGCAGAACTGTGTGCATTAAAAAACTACCAAATCCTTCTAGAAGCTTTCTGGAAGTCTTTTCATTGGCCTCATGAAATGTAAAGTAAATATTACCTGTTTTAAGCAGACCATCTCCCTGCAAGATGCATATATATAAAGGAAATCCTCAGTCTTTTCCTGAGGATATCTCAAGGACCTGTTAGAAACACATTATGGCTGAGAGACCGTCGGAACCCAAATAATTTGAAATTGTTAAGAAATCCTTACGAGTGCAGCTCTGCCAAATGGTGCAGGTTTAGAAAGCATTATGTAATATGCATTTAATCACACATGGGACAACATGTCTCAAGTCCACCTCTACTCAAGTCTGGACAAAAGCATTAGATATTTTCTGTGCCCCAGGACTGGGCTGACCTCTTGCATGCTGTTCCATCCTTGAGGGGACTTCTTTACTCCCTCCCTACCATCACATTTATTTCTTCCTCCATGGCTTTACTGTCTACCCAATTTCTCTCTTTGTACAGTAGCTTGGGAAAATCACTCCAGGCAAGGATTTTGAGTCTCTCAGATATGACGTTGAGGAGATGTGACCTGACACACAGAAGGGAGAGGGAGAAGATGGGGGTTACAGGCTAGTCACAGCTGAAGACTCAGACAACCATGAGTCCCCTTTAGGAGTAAGGGTAGGTTTCAGTGAGTCACCCAAAGGAAAGCATCCTGATTCTGAAAAAGAAATAGGAGCAAGCAGGATTCAGAGAACATGCTCTCCTGCTCGAGGCTATGAGCATGCTGAGAGAGGCAGCACTGAAAGAAAAGGGAAGATGTGCAAGAATCATTCATTATTTCCTTGGCAAAGTAGCAAAGTTCTCTATTACAGAAAAATGGCACTTGGGGTGTCATGTGTCCTAGAAGATGAACGCTCTGCTGGCAGGCATAACTCTCAGCAACCACAGGGCCAGGTGAACTACCAAAAGGTTTTACAAGGAATATATCATTTACCCAGTTAAAATCACATCAATGTGCTGGAACTTTAGATCATATTTAGAGAAAAAATAAACACCAGAGGAACACCCAAAACCAATTCATATAGCATTATTCCCCATCCCTCCTATGCACAAAAATGGCACCATGTAGGCCCAAAAAAGGAGAAGAAATCTTAAAGCAAGTAGTTAGAGTGCATTTTCTACAAGTCACTTCTTAGGACAGCAGTTAATTTAAACTGCCTAGACGTCTCAACCTGCAAAGCATAGGCAAGAGCCACCAAGACAGGGATGTCCTCGTAATTCCATCTCACCCATGTCTCCCACACCAGGAGCACATGGCAGAAAAGCATCAAGGTGAACAAGTGTGAAAAGGGCTAGCTGTCAATTAAGCACCAGTCCCAGGAGAAGGGACAGCAATGGGGAACACTTTAGGTAAGTGACGCAGCTCCCAGGAGAGGGGAGCAGCCGTGGCACAGAGCAGGACGTGATAAATACAGACTGGAGCAGGTGGTCCAAGAACTGGCTGTGATTTCAGCAAGCATTTGTCCAAACAGGACAGAACTGCCTGCTGCACAGCCCTGCAACAGCAAGAAGCAGGCTGGAAAAACCACAAAGCACAGCAGAAGATTCAGCAATCAGAGATTGCCAGATGAGTTTAATTCTGAAAACATTCCCACAGGCATCAAGAGTATAACAATAATCTAGGTATGAACAACATGGAAGCAAACCCAGGCCTCTTGCAACAGAATCACAGATCCATGGCTTTGGCTGGGAATTGACTCCAGAGGTCATTTGGTGCATCCCCTGCTCACAGCAGGTGCAATGAGATCTTTGTGGCCAGGTTGTGTCCAGTCAAGTCAGATGCCATCAAGGATAGAGGCTCCACAACCCATCTGGGCAACATGTTCCACTATTTTAGCATCCTCACAAAAAAACCTAACATTTTCCCATTATCTAATTGATAAATCAAAGGCAGAGAGGCCCTGGAAAGAGACCTAGACAAATGAGAGGGTTGGGCAATCACCAACCATATGAAATTTAACAAGGACAAGTGCCAGATTCTGCACCTGGCATGGGGCAACCTGGGATGTCCTGACAGATTGGAAAATGAGATGCTGGAGAACAGTGCTGCAGAAAGGGACTGGGGGGCCTGGTTGATGGAAAGTTGAGTATGATGAAAGGCCTGAAAATTCACTCTTGTTGAATACATTAACATTTCCCTCAGCCCATTTCTTCAGCCTGGCCAGGTCCCTCTGAATAGCAGCCTTGCCTTTCTGCATTTTGACGACTGTTTTATTCCTTTTGGACTGTCCAAGCTACAGACAGATAAGCCAAATTCTTCTCTCATTTACAGCATTGAAGTCCATGAATTAGACACATTTACAATACTGCACCACTACTCTGCATGTGAGCATGTGCCTTTGTGCAGGCATACACACCCACACCAGAGATGGCTCAGGAGATGCAACAACTGAAACAGAAATACTGCAGAATTTGGAGAAGCAGCTGCTGTAAGTGAGGACCAAGGTATACACCCTAAGCCTAAAGTGACAAGAGCTTTGGGCTTTCCTGACTTCCATTCACTGGACTGCACCTTAAAAAGGCAGCAGCTGTTAACTTCATAAATAATAATAAATATTTCTGAAGACTTTAAAACATGCCATCAACCCCGGATCATATTATATCAACAAGTCAAATACTCCCTGATGATGATATGACATATAGATGACTTCACCTGAAGGTTAGGTCATGAGACATCTAGCTCATTTATCCATGTTCACATGGACAGAGTCACCATGTGAACTCACATAAACAAATTCTTCCTCAAAGAGCTTATAAATCAAGAATCATGAATAGCATCCAAGGATTAGGGAAGACAAACTATGTGGTCAAAAGCAATGGAAGGTATATCATACACAATATAAAATACCATCTGACTTGCACTAGCTTTTCCACATGCAATCACTGCTTGGCAAATTGTCTGCAGCCATCTTTCATCACAGAAATAGAACATGAGGAAAGAAATACTTCAACATGCTTCTAATGCAACTGAAAAACAGAGCTTTGCAAGTCAGTGTTTAATCCTGGCCTTTACTCAGAAATAAGGTAAGGTTTCATTTTGGTTTGGTTTTTTTTTCCCAAACCAATTACAGTTACAGTGAACACTGCTGCTCAGAGAAGCTTTGGGTTGCCGCAAGCAGTGGTGTATGCCCCATCCCTGGAGGTGTTCATAGCCAGGCTGGATTGAGCTTTAAACACACCTAGTGAAAGATGTACCAGTCCATGGCAGGGGTGTTTGAACTGAATGATCTTTCAGGTCCCTTCCAACCCAAACCATTTTATGTTTCTCTGAACATCTTAATAGGAAGACCATTGTTATAGTTCTCATGTGTATTAACCAGCTAAGTTAAACACTACCAATTGTTCTACTCCTGCAAATATATTATAGTGTGCTGACTAAACTGAGGGGGAAGGGCTTTTCATTCACACAAATACACAGCGCCAGGTGTCCCACCTGTGGAGGAGGAGAATCTGCCATGCCTGAAGAGGTGCTCATAACTTACCCCAAACATCTGCCGAAGGTCAGGATCTCGAAAGCGGAAGGGAATGTTAGACACATGAAGTCGTTTTGGAGTGGATTTGCTCTCAGTATTCTCACTGCTCTGTGTCTGTGATTGCTGTCCATCTGTCTGTGCCCCTCCTTCTGTCTGCTGAAATCAGAAAAGACAAAAGTGTGAGCATGAGCAGAAATCACACAATTTCCTTTCATGTGTCTTGTCTGCCCCTTCTAAGGTATCAGCACTGCACTTGCAATGGAGCCATCTAGCACCTGGCAATTATTTTGATAAACCCAGTAGCACTTAACAATCGATCTGTTGTTCTTCCCCTCCCTTTCCATGAGTAAACACTAATGAGATCTCAGCCTCCCTCCCCTCCTATCACCTTCCAGCTTAGTAGATTTGTCTTTGGTTTTCTTAAATTGCTTCTCTCTTTTAGCCCATTCTTCCTCACTTCAGCCGCTACCATATGAAAGCTCTAATGAAGAGACGGATCTCTCATATCCTGGAGCTGGGAGGTAGCACCACCACTCTAATCTCATGTGGCAGGATGTTCATGCAATCATCAAAATCCCACAGCTGAAGTGGCAGCTCTTCACTGGGCCAATACCAGAAGTGCATCCCGAGGCATAACGGCATCTGCTCTGTCAAGCTCCCTTCAGAGAAACATTACCCTAAAAGAAGGTCTATAATTAAATGGTAAAATCCATATAGGAACAGCTTACGGATGTCTCTGATTAACTTTTTGCATACATTTAAGTGAGCCCAGGAACAGGAAACAGTCATCACCACTGCAAGATTTAGAAAAACTCCAAGTCCTGCTTTTTGCTACCAATTCCACAGCTAAGAAAGGCAATTTGCTCCACTGCTCTCAAGTGCTGACTGGCATGGCAAAGAGAGGTCAAGGGGTACACCAGGGGTATTTGCTCACAGAAAAAGTACAAGAAGCAGGCAGAGGGAAAAGGGAGATCTGTGTGCCAGACGAGAGTCCTAATGCCTGCACAGAGATTACTGGCAGGAGAAAAGTAGGGAACAGAACCTCAGCTGCTTGTGTGAGCTTAGACTGAAAAGAGCTAAAATTTGAGCACAGCACCAGATATAAAGGCAAAGCCCCTTTGCAAAATGGCTTGATGAGAAAATAGCATTTTTCACACTTTAGTCAGAAAGATGACCTCAAAACCTCAGAGCCACAGAACAAAGCAGACTACAATTTAGTCGGTTTTATTGCTCTTGTCCCTTTCCAACTGCATTCACTGACAGGCCAAGGTATTCAAAGAGCACCCACCCACTCACTCTGTCTCCTGCTGCTTGCCTCAGACTCCCAGGAGTTAAGCTTTGACTACCCGTGTGATGCACTTTAAAGTGTCATTTCAACTCTTTAGATGCCAACCTGACTTCCTCCTTAACCCATCAAGTAAAAAGAAGTCCTACAATAAGGCAAGGACTGTAATTGCTAAGAGTCAGTCTTTTTAAGGCACTTCCAAGAAAACATGTGGGCCTTAAAGATGTAAGGGCTGAGGTTTTTGCTGGTTTGGGTCCTTCTTTCCTCCTGTTTTAAATATGCAATTTGTGTACCAAAGATGAAAGAAACCTGAGGGGAGTTGCCCACACCAATTCCCCAACCACTGACTGGACTTGCTAGGTTGCTCTGCACATAATTCAGTATACAACACTTCACAAACATTTGGAAACATGTCTTCACAGACAAACTCAATTGGCAACACTAGGAAAATATCTTCTGCCTAGAAATACCACTTAAAGATATGACCTTGAACTCGCATATTGATTACAAGGCAAGTGTATATACAAAGACAAGAGCAAGCAAACAGTGAGCACTGGGGTCTTGCCATGCTGAACAGAGCAGTGACAGCTTTCCATTTCATTTCAGTAGAGCTGGGCATGCAACACAAAACATGTTTGATCTGGTTAACATAAATTATCTCTGATAGGAAGAATGACAACGCTGCCCTGACAAATATGTCTACTTCACATAGCTGTGCAAGTCTCAGGAGAGATCTTGTAGAATGAAGCATTTTTATTTGTCTAAGACTCAATCACCCCCCAAACATCAAATTTTGGAGAAAAATTTCAGAAACTTCCTTTTGATCTTATCCAAAAGCTGTCCCCTGCATGTTCGACCTCTTCTCCTTCCCTCACCTCTATGACAAAAAGGCTCTCCAAACTCAGAGAGTACACCCTAGGGGAGGAATCAATGAAGCTGGCTTGCAATTAAATCACACCAAGCTACTTAGTGGTTTTATTTTTATGCCTCCATCAGAGTCCTCTGCTCCTCAGGGCAAATTTGTCCAAGAAGGACAAAGCACAGGAGTAGCTTATCTATCACCACTGCATACAACACCTGCAAGTAAGTACTCCAAAGTAACTCCCAAAAATCACCAATACTCCTGCTAAAAGGGACAGCTACATTAAAATATAGGTTGCACAGGAGTGGATCTGGTGTTTCCAGAGGGGAGGAAGCCAGAATGTTGTTTGCACTCCTCTCCCATCCATTTTCTCCCAGGCAGAGGGCAGAACTCCTTTACCAAGGGTGCAATGTATCATGTACAGTGGCCTGCTCAAAAGCACTCACAGCTGTTCCCGCATATGGCAGAGAGCTGCTGCCACACAGGAGTCATTCTGCAGCACATGAGACGTGCACAGTGAGACAAATGCTTCAAAGAGAAGAAATGATAGAAGGAAAAAGGGATCTTGGTCCACTCTTACGTTTTTAACTCCACTGAGAGACTCCAAACACTTTTCATACTTTCACATAGCCTAATTTTTCAGTAGTAGTATAAAATTAAATATCTTATTCTCTATGCTGTAGCTCCCTCATCTGTATCATTCATGACCCTAAGGTAAGATTTGAACTTTCCACCACTGTAACATTAGCTCGGTACATTTGTCCACTGCCACACATTCAACTACAACGTAAATGAAAAAACCAGTCTCTTCAGATCTTTTTTTTTTTTTCCTTTTACAGTTATTCCTTGGCTTAATTCATTAGGAAGGAGATGAAAGGAAGGGCCTGGAGCCTTTTCTCAGGCACCACACAACAGAGCCCGGCAGCTGTGCTACCCTGACCAAACCAGATGATGAAAGCCCTCATTTCACCAAGTGCTCACTCCCCACCTTGACTCCTTCCCCACAGGGCGTTCAAGCTCCTGGCCTCGTGTCAGCACTTCCCAGTGAAGAAAGAGACCTCTCCCTTCTCCAGAGAGCCAGCCCAGAAGGGCACTAATACACATTCCCTAGGTCCCAATGCCTCTCATCAGGCAATGCAAACATGCTGCAGCAAAGGTCTCACACTCAGGAACAGTACTGGATTCACTGCACCTCCTCAGCACAGCCTGTGTACCATGCACTGATGCAGGTGATAATGCCATTCATGCCTGCACAGGAACGCTCTGAGCTCTGCTCAAGGTCACTGAGAAGCACATCAGAGCTCTGGACAGCAAAGCATGTGCTTCACTTTTAACTCCTTGCTGCCTGTGCCCCTAGGTCAGCTTCTCTTACACCTGCCAGCAGCAAGGAAACCCTAAGCAAGAAGAGGCAGCTGCAAAGAAAAGCACAGATTACACTTGTGCACAGAGCCATGTAAAAGGGGAGGAGGACACCTGGAAACATGAGAGTGTTCCAAAAGGTTTGGGGGCAGCTCTACAACCACCTTCCCACCTCTCAACTGGTCTCTATCCTAATGCAAGTGAACAAGCAATTGCTGAGGATTTGCCCTCAGCAGCAGGGAGGCAGGGCTCCAGCCTCACCTGAGCTCCAAGCAGATCTCATCTGTGTGGCGAGACAGAGGATGCCTCCCCGGCAAGGCAGACATGGTGCAACACACCAACACAGAGATTATTAATACCCAGCACATTCTGTTTCCATCTCCTACTTGCTTCTAGAACTGGAACCGCTTCAGATCCAAGTTCCAGACAAACAAAAACCAACCCCCCATTCTCTCCCCCAGGAAGCAGGCGGTCCAAAAACTTTGTGAATCATACTGAGGAGGTTAAGAGCCATAAATCATTGCAAAGAAAATATTTACAAAATACAAACTGTAACTAATAACTATATTTAAAAGGGGATTTGGGTGGCTTACAAAATCTAGGAGACAGACTGTGCTCACTCCACTGCTCCTCAATCACTCTTGGATCCAAAAAAAGCCAAAACCAAACATCCAACCTTGTTTGGATCAAGAGCTTGAAGAACTGTGGAGACAAGGACCGAAAGCAACAACTGGGAGAAGGCAATCTTCCCACAATGAAGCAGAGCACAGATAATGTAGAAAAATCTCTACAACTTCTAGTGAAGAACCTGTGTCAAAAAAACCAGTCACTCACAAATGAACAGATACCCACTGAGGAGGTTTCATGGCAAAACAAGAAAAGAATTAGGCTCTAGACACAGAATCTATCTCCTTCCCCACCACACCCTACTAACGTCGGTTTGAGGTCCCACACATCCAATAGCAAATGCCATGGGAACTTTAGCTGCTTAAACACTTGTTCAGCAGACAGAAGACCTTATGGCTAATTATCACCTTTCAACATCACTTTTCAACATTAATTTTACATTTATATCCATGTACTTGGTTTTCAGAGATGCCAGCAGTCCTATATTAAAAAAAATTGGGCACTACTTACTGGCACAATTAACTATCATCCAAAATATTCTGTATACTAAAAAAACAGAACCAAAAATTCTAAGAACATACCAATTAACTGCTATAAGGCTTTTTACTATTTTTCACACAGTCAGGTGAATTTGTGGCATATTTTTTCTGATATATATTTTTTGTAAGTCACCTATTTTCAGACATTAGGAAGGTTAAGTAATTTTATTCACTTTCCTCATTACAGACATACCTCACAGAACACAAACCTAACATAGGAAAGCACATAGGGAGCTTTGCTGTGCTGCACAATACCTCTGACGTGTCCAGTAACATTTTCAACTCAAAGATGGCTACTTCTAACCAGAAATTCTTTAGTGCTTTTTCTTTTCCCTCTCAATCAAGTGGTGAAATGGAGCCCCCTGAAAGGCCTGCTCTGCTGGTCAGATTGTCAAATCTTTTGTGAGCAGTTCCAGCCCATTCCTCACAAAACAGGGATGCTCTGACAAGGTGAAAGAGAGAGCAAAATTTCCCAAGCTAGTGGTCAACCACTCCATCAACAGTGGCAGAAGAACTGTCACACAGTGACAGACTTAAGATCCATCCATCCCATTATCTTGTTTCTAACAGCAGCCAAATGTTTGGCATCTGTGGAAGGACACCAGAACTGGGCAAATGCTCCCTGACTTTCCTCCAGCAAACTAAGCCAGCTGATGTCTCAACTTGCAAAGCATCCCATGGACAAGAGCTGCAATGCTAATTTCTTCATTATATGAAAAAATAAGTAGTAAACCCTGCTCTTTTTTCCATACATGGCAGCCAGTTCTTTCCCACTTGCATCCTAGTAAGTGAAAATGGGAAAGCTCCATATTTTAGTCACCTTACCAAACAATCTTCTATGTACTTGTCATATACTTTTAGTCCTGACAGGTCTTTCTGTAAGTGAAGATTTCATTTCTTCGCATAAAAAACCTGCGACATCCCTTTCATCATCACTTTTATCCTTCCCTGTACTTCTGCTAGATCTGCTAAAACCTTCGAGAGATAAGCAGAATTACCACAGCTATATACTCTAACGTAATGGTATTTGTTGATTTATTTCCTATTTCTCATTTCAAATCTGCCTCACTAGACACAAGTCTGCAAGTGCTGACAATCTGCCTCATATTCAAAGCAAACTCTTGATGTTAAATGTCAGGGTTTGCAACCTCAAGACAGCAATTTCTAAGCTGAGTTGGCCAAACAATCAGCAGCAAACTACTTATTTGAGGCTAGTTCTTCCTAATGTCTACCTGCTTAGCAGTATCAGAAAATAACTAATGATATTCATTAAACACATTCTTCACCTGAAGTACATCACATGAGCAATTGTTTTAATTATTAAAGGGATGAAAAGTAATTACAGAGGAAAACTCTGCAAATTCAGTCTAGGCAAGAAATACCCAAGGGGAAGTCATCATTATAACATTGTCCATGTGTTGCAAAAGTCAGTTGAGGAATCCTTGGTGTGTTGGCTCTCTTCTTTCTAAGCCCTTGCTAGATGTACAATGCATGGCCAGATGACCAAGCACTTTCCCTATCTTGCTTCTGAACATGGCACATATGGGCTCCCACCATGAAGGTGTCTTCTTTGAGAATATGAAAGTCAATACTCCTTTATGGCATAGCAGATGATTTAAGTACATTTCAGTAGAGCACATCAAGAAGCAGAGACACGGCGCTCTGTAATTAAATAATACTTTATACTGGTTCATGACAACGTAACACCGAGGCGACAGCACCTGCCATTTTCATGTGAAGCAATTTACATAAACTTATTCCTCTACTTCTATACCTCCAGCTGCATTCCGTAATTTATACAGACATACAAATTCTTCCCTCTGACATTAACAAGAGAAACAAGTTGAATAATCAGCTTGCAGTAGTAAGTGCATTGCATTTACTATCAAGCAAGCCTTTTTAGTTCAGCAGATGATTAATCTTCCCTCTGCGGGTAGAGTACCAGGAGATGCAGAGAGCTGACAATTGCTCTCGGCTTCTGGCCATGCTCTCCACACGCTTACCTTGCAACAACAGCATTTGCTGGATCCCTCCAAGAGCTGCTCTAATTCATTAATCCAGCAAAAGAATTGGACAGCTTTCTGCCAGGTCAGTGAATTAAAGTGGCTCACGTAAGGAATGCCAGAGACAGTAAATAGGAGTGGGAGTTTGCGCTTGGAGCCAGATCTCTCCTTTCTGACAGCAGTGAATCTCTTAGATCAGCTCAGCTGCCAGAGGTACTGCAGCCTAATTAGCATCTCCCCTTGCAGCTAACTGTGCTGGGTGTTTCCATTAGGGATAAGAGCACTAAGGTAAACCAAGAAGGGGGAAGGGGGAAGAAACCAGGCAGCCCAGCACGATAAGTGAAATGCTGAGCGTCAACTGTTTAAGAGAAGGGCTGCAACAGGCAGACCAAGTAGGCCAAATAAGGTCCTGTACCTCAGCCTATTTTTAATCCAGGTCTTTCAGCTGTGCTTTGGGACAGTATCAAGAGAAAGGACAGATGCTTGGACATGAAGACCGAGAGGTCTTCCTGCCACATGCCAGGCAAGAAACAAAGCCCCACAGATGAGACTTGGTCCTAAAATAGAGATTCCAAAATATGAAGCTGTTTGTATTACACTAACTGCTGTGCCAATTTCTTTTCTATGCCCCAATCCTGAGACTCCGAATGCTTTCCACTACATTCAAACCTCCATAACCAAGCTCATCCTCAGCTCATGACACCAACCAGTCATTCCCCTTTGTTCAGGGTTTTAGTCTGTGTAGAAAGGCATGGACTTCAACTCTCAAAGTTTATTTTACATAAGTTCACTGCTGATCTTTGACCTCAGGCTCCAGACCACTGTATTTTCACTCAGACACTACCACTAATCTCATGAGAAGGTGCTCCCACCCTGTGTCTTAAGGACCCTGTTACAGACCAAATTACATGACTGTGTAACATATGACCAACGAGATCAAGCCCTCTTTCTATTAGTGACCTTAAAGCTACGCCCACATTCTTTGTTACTTTTGCAGTTATCCTAAAGGCTATCAGCCTGAAAAGCAGGAAAGGTCCCTATCTGACCACATCTTTTGCTATCTCCCTCTGTCCTGCCAATCACAGGCCTTGTTCTTAAAAGCAAGCAGGGAACTTATCTGTCCAGCTGAAGGAATTTCTGAATCATCCCATGGGAGCACAGACTTCAAGTCAGCAGCTAAAAAATCCACTGGCTGTTGAGTGTGGGGTATTGCCTTCACACACGTGACAGCAGCTGTGCTTGTCAGTCACAATAATGGGAGGGAAGGCTCATACCTCACCCATGACAGCTTTTTGCTCTATTAAAGTTAGCAGTACTGTTTGAGCAAGATGGTAAAATGGTTAAAGGAGAAGATGCCTTAAAGTCTAACAGTCTAGTCCATACAGACTGAACATGTGTGTCAAACAAGAAACAGCCAACACACGAGATGGACAAAATGCTTAGCATTAGCTGTAGATGCTTTAGATTAAATAACCAACCTGTTCTGCTGTATTTTAACAGCATTCTTCAACTTGAGTAACTACTGAGCCTTCTAGCTTCCCCTACGTCCTACATCATTAATCAGCATACTGAGGAGAAGAAAAGTTAAAAGGAATTACATCCTAAGGCACCCCACAAAATCAAAATAACTTCATAGAGGACTACTAGACAGAAAGATAAAGAGACTTGGAAGATCCATGTGTATGTGAAAGTCTGGTGTGAGAAAAGCCCCTGGTTGAGGCAATTTACCCCTGCTCCCACAGGTTTCTTCATGTGCCACCATCTGGGATCCTCTGGGTTTGATCAGTTCCAGGCACAGCAGCCACAGCAACACCCTTGTGTGTGCCCTTAGCCTTTCCCAGCCAGCTATGGCCACAAGCCTGACTCTGCATGCTCAGCTTGCACGTCTTTAACCACATCAAACGGTCACTCCAGACGTGCACACCTGCTTCCAGTACAAGTGCTGTGTGCTATTCAGCCTGTTTCTTGGATTACCCCCTGCCAGTCAGGCTCCTTCCACAGACTCCTGGCAACACCACTGCCTGCCAGCAGTCTCCCAGCAACACTCCCTCCCACACAGATGGGCTCCCAGTCCCTCCTCACAGGCTAGCCACAGGCTGTGGGCTCCTTGGAGCCAGCATTAGTTGATGAAACACAGAGCTCAGCCCTGCAGAGCCACAGAGATGGCTCCTAATATGGAAGAGGAGCAGGAAGGCTGGCAGGAGCTTACATCCAAGGTCAAGGCTAACATCATTTCCATTAAAAAGAAATGCTCTTAAGCTCTGGACAAGGATGGGAACAGCAAACACACAGGGGGAAAGCCACTGCCCTGTTTTTTATTCCCTGTTTCCAGCTTCCTCATCCAACTGCCAGTGCCTGAGGTAGTAGTTTGCTGGAGATGGGCAATCCAAATCTTACGTGCTGGAATGGTATAGGACAATGTGGTGCTAAAATGATGACTTGCATTTCTGCACACTGCATCAGCGCTTGGTTTTATTTCCTGCGTGGTCTTTCCTTATCAACTTTTTTTGCCAAGCAAGGCACCCTAAGCTCCTTTTTCGCACTAGCAATGTGCCTTACAGAGCGTGTCCTTTTTCGAGACGCCGAAGTTGTGGCATTCCCAGGAAGAAATCCAAGGTATCTTATTGAAGTCATGATCAATGGCGCCAACCATGCAGCCACTGCCCACTGGAGAAGGAGCAGAAGCACACATCAGGAACCATGAACATTTGAGCTGGCACTATCAGTTCCTCCAACTGTTGGCATTGAATTCATTCTGTACTTACCAGGGAAAAAAAATAATCTCTGCAACCCAAACACCAACTCCAAGTAAAACTGAAAGCATTAACAGATTAAATCCGCCCCTGAGCGCTGAAGGCTCTCACCATAAGGCTCTTTATTAGGAAGTTAAGTCTTAACAAGTGGCTTAAGGGGTGGATAAAGCTTTTCCTGGGATAATCTGCCAGCATGTTGCCCAGTGCCAGTTCCAGGCCACGGAAAGAAGAAAGAAAATATATAAGATGATGAAAATCTTGGTTTGGCAAATGGATGACCAGTAACCGAGAGCTCATCTCCTATCCTTGCTCCCTGAAGTTCCCTGCTGTCCTCAGAAAGTCAAAGAAAAGTAATTTTCTACTCTGTTAGCTTCCTGAAAACAAAACCACATTGGGATTACACCTAAGATGCATGTGCTCACCCTAATTCTTTGTACTGTCAACCCTCCAGAATCTGCCTCCATCACATCTATTTGAACCATTCATCAATTAACACAAAGTAATTAACACTTTTGTCAGAGACTGTCTTTGGACAACACCACCATGGTAAAATCACCATGATCATGATTTCAAGTACTACTGTTCTCTGCAGGCACCAATTTACAAGGGGAACATGCAAAAGGGGAAACCCAGTAATGGAAAGTCAGAAGCCACGTTATGTTTATAATTCTCTCCTTTCAAGTCTACTGCTGGCTTGCTGCACACTTGAGAAACAGCAATCTAATCAGTGGCTGCCTCTCCCCAAAGCATTGTGCACTTACTGCGAGAGATCCGTTCTGCGTGCTGGCCGTGTTCGTGCTCTGCTCCCCATGCGGCTGCGTGCTTCCGTAGAGTGTCAGATTGTGCTCACTGGTCTGGCCTGCATAGTCCTGAGTGTGTGGCACCCCATACTCTGTGGGAATCCCATTCTGTGGGGGTGGTGGAAATGGGATTGTGGTGAATGGCTGCACCATTGCATCAGGAGTTGCTGATGGCTCCTGGTTACCCTTAAGAAAGGAAAAAGGAGAAAACCGCTTTATGCTACAGAACATAGATCAAAACATCAGCCTGAGAGACAACACACACGTTCATGAGAATATCCCACCCACCGTCACCATAGTATTCCACAGTCTTCTATTATCTCTCCTATCAAAAAGCACATGCCTTGCTCCTCTGAGCCATGACACTGTTTTCTTAATCTTTTCAGGGCAATTTTCTTGCTACTGGGTGGCATATAGCGAACAAATTACAGGGTTTGCAGATTGCATACCCCTGTGATCTCACACAAAGCTTTACACACAGTAAGGTATTATTTCAGAAAAGGGAAGAGGCACTCACACATTGGAACAGAGAAGAAAACAGAGAAGAACAGGGTTTCTCAACACCCCTAGAAGTACCATAACTGGATCCATCTCCTCCAGCCTGACCCCTCATTGCTCACAAGCAACCCCATAAGCAAGCACACCAAGTGGTTCAAAGCACACCTCTCTGTTATGTTACAGTGATAAAAAGTACAGTTTTTAAAATCCATCTGCAGAAGCCCCCTCCTTTGCCCTGACAGCACAGCATACACAGCACAGGTATCTGTTGCTGGAATATCCCATTGGCTTCTTGCTGGCCATGCAGGAGACACCAAAGAGCTGTAGGAAAACAAGCTGAAATCGCAAGCCAGCCGCACAGTCACTCTTTCCCAATCCTGAGCATCTCTACAATCACTCAAGGCATTAATTACCCACTCCTGCCTCAGCTTAGGGTATCCCACAGAGACCTCTTGCACAGTGGACTTCTTAGAAGCTTTTAGCGCTGTCTTAGATGTAGCTAACACCAATCAGATGACTCAGAAACAAAGAACTGACCATGCAAAAGACACCCCCAGAAGACAATAAAAATGCTACCCGCACCATGTCAGAAAACCACAAGAAGGAAACAAAAAAGCATGCAGCCCTACAGCCTCTGCAGGGATCTCACCAAGGGGAGAGCTGCATTCAGCTACCTGGGGTGAAGGAGAACAGCCTTGACATTGAAGCCCAACCCTGGGAAGCCCAGGCTGCTGCACCGCTCCTACTGCTTTCACCGCCACAGCAGAAAAAAAATCCACAGATAAGATTTATGATAGGAGGGCTGTTTGATTTATGTGCATGTCAACAGACTAATCCTGATTTTAAATTTTGGCTGCTGTTCCAGCCCTGGGTCCTCCCCCACAAAGCCTGGAGGTGCTCAAGGCTATTCTGACACCAGCATGCTTAAATCAATGGAGTAAAAGCGAAACAGACCTTATCCCGTGGATAGGAAAGGCAGAGTGGGAATTACCAAGCAGCCTTTCAGCAGAGAGCATGCAGGGGCTGACGGACCTCCAAAGAAGCCGGACAAACCTTTCAGTCCCTTTTATCAGCCTACCTGCAGCTTTCCCTTCCGGGCGGAGGAAACAATGATAAACGCAGTGCACCTCCAGCCAGCACCGGGTCATTCAGACACTGGCTGAATCCCAAATCTGCTCTGACATTAGTCTATCTGGTCTGCCTCCCCTGGGGGCCACGTGGCCAAGCGCTCCTGCAGCTGGGGAGAAGGAGAGGGAAGGGCATTCAATACCACTTAGCAGAGCCGAGCTGCAGCCTTGGCCCGTGCTGAAGAAGGAACGGTTTCAAGTCCAGCCTTGCTGCCTGCAGGTACACAAACTCCGCAGCCTTATCTGAGAATGAAGAATTCAGGGGAGCATGCCAGCCGTGGCCAGTGCTCAGCTCCCTGCACGCACTCCCCCAAGCACTTGCAGCCCTGCGTTGCGTGCTCGCAGCTCTGCAGAGGTTTTTCACGCACCAAGCACATTTTCTGAAAGCAGGACAGGATTTTTGTTTCCTCCTCAAAAAAGGAGGGCAGCCCCCCCAGCCCTCCAGTTCTGCTCATTCCTTTGTTATTCTCAGCTTCAAAGCAAGCCACTTCTGACTCAAACTAACCCATCATCAGGATCTGCAGAGCGAGTTCTAAAGCAGGAGGCAGGACAGACAGAACGACGGCCATCCCACTGCAAACCAGGTATCAGGAATCCCACTGCTCACCTGCTCAGACCATTTATCCCCTGACATGACAGCTCCATTCTGTCCACGTACTGTCTCCTTTCCAAGCTTTTCTGTTTACAGTATTTCATTGCATTTGATGGTCTGCATTCTTCCCTACAGCCCACCTTGTCTGCCCCCCATTTTGACATTTCCAATAGGAGCTAAATAGGAAACTGACTTTTTCTTTTCAATGAAAGATTTTTCCACAGGAAAAATGGAGGAGCAGAAACCATTATCAGTCTTCTTTCGACAAGCTAGATTTCCAAGTCAGCAGCATCCCAGGTCAGAGGAAGAGAATGCTGATTAGCTCCAAACAAAATCTATTCTGCCATCGTGTCAACAGTGCAGGGCTGCTCCCCAAAGGACATAGTCCAGCATTCTGTACAACCTCACTCTTAGACTGTTTAAAATGCCAGCCCAGGAACCTTATATAATCTTATTTTCAATGTTTTCCCCCCTCAGTTAATACTGTTCCTTCCAGTTTAAATACATTTCAACCTTCTAAGTATTTTCTCTCTTTTCTTCAATTATCTATCTATAAATGTTTGAAGGATGAAAAATACTTTCTCTCTCCTCTGCTGCTTGTGGCATTTTGATAACACATATTTAGTTTTAGTTTAATCACACCTCTCAAGCCAAAATATCCTGGTAACTTTATTTATTACTTCTCTCTGACCTTCCTAAGACTTTTCAAAGAAGGATTTCTGGGGCAGAATAAAATGTTTTTAATACCACTGTCACTCCTCCACTCCTCAAATCACACTAACATGCAAAAATCATATTTTTTATTACAAATGCATCCTTCATTTAATGTCTCAGGTTATCTGGAGATCTATCATTATTATATTTGTCCAGGTTTCATCATGCCATGGAGTATCTGTATCTCAAATTATTTTTCTCTTGATATGATTATGGACATATTCCCCGTCTGATTCTTTTTTTGTAATTTTAATTTCCTTTGATGCTTTAGAATTACTTTTCTCCCCTGTTTCCACTAGCGTCAACAGAAAAGGACTCCTGATGAGATCTCTGCAGGTTTCACAGCATACTGATATCCTCCAAACCCAGAGGAGATTCTACCTCTTCTGTTATTCTACCAAATTTCAACATTTACACAACACTTCATATTTTCAAGAGGTAACACAGAACTCACACACACACAGATCCCATTAATCTTCAAATACAGAACCTGAACTCCTTTCCCTACTTCTAAACCAGCATGTAAAATTCTGCATTTAGGGGTGTTGCTTGTCACACTTCACAGGAGGTAGAGAGAATGGAGAAATCCTCACATTTCCAGGTAAAGGAAAGTATCTTGTCTATCCAATCTTGACATACCTCACTGCATTGCCAGCCCTGTCTGATTAAGCTCATGAAGATGTCTTAAAGATTTACTCAAATGCAACAAGAAACCCAGATAATCAAGTCCAAGAGCAGTCACCAGTCCCAAACTTACACAAGGATGCCACCACGGGACTAGGAAAATCTGGGCGCAGCTCCCCACAAAAACTACTACCATCTTAAACTTCTGTGATGGTATGAAGTAAGTTTTAATCCATGTTCAAGAGCAGACAGACACCTCTCTTGGCCCCAAAGCATCAGGCTGGCAGTCTCCAGGAGGTGAGTGTGAGGGACATTTGGTTGCAGGAATAATTTTGGCAGTTCCAGATGAACTGATTAGCTCTGCCAGTTTGTGCTGCCATGCACCAGCCATGATAACTGCCACCCCATGCTCAAACTGGGAAAGGCTGTTCAGTGCCAGTGAAACAGTGCAATTAACACAGACTCCTTAAAAAACCCAAAAAAAACCCAAAACAAAACACCAAACCACACTTCAGTATGATATATGTTGACCTATAGTTCAAAGTAAAGCCATAATTCCTGTGTTTTTTATTCCTTCTGATGCTCTGTTCCCAAAGAAATCATTCATTCACATCAGGTAGGAATTCAAGGCAGCTGTCCCCTTGCAAAATGTTGGTATCTGATTTGTGAGCAAGCCCTCAGGGCACACGAAGGATATGGTTACCCATCTGGGCTCTGCTTTCAGGCCCCTATTCTCAGCCCTACAAAGGTCCAGTCATGTCCTTGCAGGTGCCAACTTTCTTCCCTAAGTCAGGGGTTTGCCTACACAGATCAGTACAAACTGATCCCACATTTTGTTTAAAAAACAAATTAGCTAAAGCAGTGCAAAATCCCTAATGGGGACACATTTCTAAGAGCTTATGCAGCTTCAAGTTAATTAATGAACTTTGCAGCTCCAAGCTAAGCGGAGGAACGATGAGTAACCGATGAGTAACTGCACGTGGCAATACCTTGTGGAAGGGTGGGAGCTGGGGACGACAACTCAACAAGGAGCAATGTGGTTCAGCAAATGTGACACAGGATGAATTCTTTCAGCAGACAGCAGGTGGTGATCCAAGATCACGGCACTGGAGCGCAAAGAGCAAACACCAGAAATGCACACAAAGGCCTCCTGCTTCCATAAAACTGTCAAAGATCAGTCTGTTCTGTGAAGGAGTGGTTTTGTTTTCCTCATCAGAGAAATGGGTGTAAGTAGAGGGATATAAAAGGAGTCTTATAGCAATGCAGCTCCAGATCTCTTTTGCTATGCCATAATATGCATAGATAGAAAACCCTAACCAGCCAAATAAAAATTACACTCCTGGTAAAGCTAAGCTAGTAAAATTTCTGTATAGATGTGGCAAACTGCCATAAGGTAACTGGTCTGTGTTATCCATAACCCTACTGTGAGTCATCAGCATCACACAAAGGTGCAGGGAAATGGCACAGCATATAAACATCAAACAATCTCTTAAAAATGCCTTTGAACTCTGCTAACCCCCAAATCACTGGGATGTGGGTATAAGCCTATTAGTGGAATGGGTTTCTAATACATATGTCTTCACTGAACTAATTTTATGAATCCTCAAAGCAACTGACTTGCAGCTAACAGAGGCAATTAACCTGTTTGTGAAGACCAGAGTTCCAGGCTACAACTGTTTGCTCTCTGCACCTAATCCCTTCTGTAAACAGCAAAAATGTTTGGAGCTGGGATCTGAAGAACCTGTCAGGACCCTGGAGCTGCTGCCCACCCTCAGCTCTCTGTAAGAAAGGGATCCTGCTGAGTGAAGGGAATGCAGAGACCATGCTGTCCCACCTAGAAGCCAGGTCACAGCTTCCTGTCAGGGATGCAAACATCACACATGCAAAGCACTGCTCCCTGGCTGTACAAAGACAAGAGAGAAAGGGCTTGCCATACAAGGCTGCTGCTTAGGAGCATGAGAATAATTAATTAATTAATTAATAATGGGCTGTGTTCCACCCCCCTCCCCTTCTCACAGATCAACAAAAAAGCTGCTGTAGCCGGGTCTCTTTGCCAGCCCCTTCCAACACAGTCTCCCTTCCCAGTTCCCAGCTGCAGCTTCAGAGGGGCTCTGGCTGAAGCTGCCACCATCCCCCCCCAGCTGTGCACTCCTGCCCTCTCTCCCCTGCCAGCTTGCCCACCACTGAGCCCTTTCAGCACATATCCCAGGAAAAAAATTACTTTTTATTGCCAGGTTAGTTTTGTTCCCAGTTAAGAGCGCTGAAACAGCTTGGCAAGGAGCTGGAGGAGAACCAGAGCCAGAAAGGACAGGGGGTGGAGAAGCTGGGGAGGGAAGGGCCGTGGGCATCAGCACTTGGATGAGCTCAGGCTGCCAGGGAGCTGCAGTCTCCAGCCTGCATTAACCCTCTTCTCAGGCAATCCCACACTGCCCGCTGATAACAAATGTATCAACGAGCTAATGGGAACGGATACAAAGCAGCAGGAGCGATGCTCCCCACATGCACCAGGAACTCCCTGGTTACTCCAGCATTATCCCTTGCACAAAAACCACAGGCTGGGGCATTCATTACACCAAAGACAGATTCCATCCTACACTGGTGGCTCTCACAGCACACAGAACCTATGCCTGGGTTTTTAAAATTCTGCTTTTACTCTTTAGGGCCATGAAGATACTCAAACACGAGGCAAAGGGATGTACAGAATGCTGAAGTGATGGCTTTCCAACACCAGAGACACCCCAAAACAGTGATTTGGCCACACCAACCCTTCAAGTGCCCACAAACATGATACAAGCTCTCTATTCCAAAATGCAGCAATAACACTTCCTCCATTGTGGCCATTTCATTACAGATTACCTTTGAATGGGAAGAGTGGGTAAAATGCCTACAGAAAAGAAATCTGGGGGCGAAAAGGATAAGTACAAAGCATATAACCATCTCATATCCTTGATCTTTGTACAAACCCGTTCCTGGATTCAGAGGGGTATGTGACCCTAACCTGACACCCACTCTCCACACTACAAAGGCATTTCTGTAACTCCAGAGAGCAAGACTGACATGCCTGTGTGTCTGGGACACAGACTGATAAAATCAACACTCTTTCTTGGTGTGGGTTGATCATAAAAGCACCTTGAAGAGGATCACAATAATAAGGGGTTTTGTATTTCATCTGCACATCTGGAGCTTAATCTTCATTTGATCTATGACACACTGTGGTAATAGAAAAGGATGCAGAAATTTTGACTCTACTGTCATGGGCATGAGAGCAATTCCTCCTGAATCCTCCCAAAGAGAAACTCTAAACCTAGGCAGTTCTGGAAACATCTGCTGGAATTTTATGGCAGTTTTGTTAAAATAAAGGGAAGTTAAGTTCATGGGTACACTTTTGAACATTTAAATGAGATGTGATCACTCAGGAAATGCCTTTTCCACTGGGTTAAGTTAAGCCTCAATAAGCTAATCTTGCACCAGTCAAAAAAAAAAAAATCTAACAAGAGATGCCTGCACTCACACTTGCACCTAGCTAACCATTTAAAGGCATGTCTCCTTCAACTTCCTGGTGCAAGCTTGCACTAGATTATCTAATCTTGCCCTTCCTAGATATGTAAAGCAAGGGAAGAACAAGTTATCTTCCAATACACACTCAATCATTCCAGGCCACCAAAAAGTGTTCTGTAAAATAAAGCAGCTGGCCTTGGCCTTTTTTTTAAATGTGTTTAAGAACATGTTTATGGAAAAGAAGTTCAAGCCTCCCCTTTGGTAGGAAAGGATAAAAGAAAATTATAGTCTTATCTTACTGTTATACACAGGAAGCACTCACTCATCCCCATGCTATCATCACTTCCAGTAATGGCCAACTTTTGCTCTACCCCTATGAACAAACACAGGCTCTCATGCACACTTGGTAAGACGCCCTCAGGCAACCTGCAAAGAGGCTTCCTGTTGGATACAACCAAGGCTTTAGAGTTACCCAACATTAATAAGGCCTAGGGCCACATCTACTTACCAGCCTGAAATGTACCTTTCAGATTTTAAAAAGCCCTGATTTCTGCTCCTGAAATCTACATTGTTCCCCACTAAAAAAAAACAAGTAAATTAAATGTTACTGGCACAAAAGCATCCCACCAAATGCTTTCAATCCAGTCATCCTCTCTGGGGTTGATTAGAGAGAATTGTGTTTTGAGAGACATCAGGGTCCCAACATCTGTTTGCATTCCGTATTAGGAATTAAACTACCACTGAGAATTACTGGGGAGAAGGGAATAAGGATGGAGAACAAAGGAAAATGTCACCAGGATGGATACATCCTCAGCAATTTAAGAAAAAAGCTCAGGCTCAATTTTTTGGTCCAGATTGGTCCTTTAGCACCTACCCTGGTTGTTCTTCTCAGCTCCACAACTTTCCAAGTGACTATTTTCCACTCAACATGCACAGTCAAACATTCTTAAGGAAAAAAAGATTTCCATAAGATGACTAGCTTTCAACAAATCAGCATGAAAATAACGTCTCAATACTACGAATCAAGTCCTTCATAATCCAGCAGGCACCCAGGGTGGTACAAGCATGTCCCATACAAGAGAGATTACTCTCCTGTCAGGCAAAACCAGCTAAGTTCTTTCTCTGGGACCAGAATTGAAATGAGTCACAGCTAAGGAAGAGTGTGCTGCAGATGTGTCACGTATGTTTAATCCAAGCTAGCTGCCATCAGCTATTCAGCAGATTAGCAAACTAATCACACTCTCCATTGCATGACTGTGGATCCTCTCTCAGGGAAGCAGCAGAAACCTGAGGCCAGTCATGGGGAAGGAATGGGAAACTGCTTTTCAGGAGAGGTCCACGGTTGCAGCAGGATATCTGGGCACTATGTGACACTTTTGATGGCACAGAGGACCTGCATGTGCTGGTTTTACTTTTTTCTGCCTTACTCCAAAGACAGCTAACCAATGGTTACCAGTGCTCCTTAGAAAAAGAAGGGCTACAGCACATGGAAATATAACAGGGAAGAAAATACCACCTGGTCCTACAGTATCTCTTGACCAGGTTGGCAAAGTAGTGCCACAGTTACTGTCTCCTCAGCTAATTCTGCAATCAGATTGCTCAGTTCAAACAGCTTTGTTTCAAGGGAGAGAGTAACTCACCAGCTGATGTACTTCAGAAAACCAGTATCTGCTTCTCCAACCCCAATCAAGGACCTAGCTGGACAGATAAGCAAGTTTTCATCACGTCTCTGCTCTGCAAATGGACTATTGCTCTGCATCTGCAAGTACATCTTGCAGATCTCAGTGAGCGAGGAGAGTTACTCCTGCAACCTCAAGAACTCAGATGGCTTTCCTGAATGTTTAAATCCTCGTGAAGCTCACTCAGCCCTTTAGAGAGATTTATATCTACTTTATTGACAAGGATTTCTCAAAGCCTTCGCTATGTAACACAGCTATCTGCAATAGACTCCTCCAGATCTCTCTATACTTCCAGTGCTCTTATAGGAAGGATTTGGAAGCTCACTGTTGGTATCAGGCTTTCCTGTCCTTCTCTTCCCTGCTGTGAAGGCAATGAGCTGAAGCAAGGAGTGAGCTGTGCAGAGGGGCTGCTCTGAGCTGACCTGGCTCCTGGAGGAAGGACAAACCTCCAAGCCCTGTCAGGCAGCTTCACACACACTGGCCCCTTCAATTCCCCAGATTTCAGCAGACAGCAGGGAAGTCTTCCCGCCTGCCTGCACTAACTCCAGCACCATACAGAAAAAAAGCAGCCCTGCCTCTGCTGCCAGAGCAGGAGGAGGAAAAAGGGAGAAAGCGCCGGGAAGGGGAGAACACATCTGGAATCAATTGGAGAGCGCTGAATGCCTTGGAAAGAACTGCAGAGCTGGCAGAAACCATAGTGAGGAGCCGCGTGTTCGGACGTGACTCTGCAGCAAAGGTGCAGAACGAGACGTATGCAGCATATTTAAACACAAAACCAGAGCTCCTCTTGAGGCTCTGGGGTTCTTTTCATGCAAGCAGCTAAACGGCTCAGCCCTGTCATTTTCACTGCCACTGGCCTATCACGGGCACGCTCAGAATTCAGTACAGAAGACAGGAGATGAGATGAGGCAAAGGGGACCCATCTGTGACTCGAGTACCAGGACTCAGTCACGCAGCAACAACATTATATCAAGCTGCTCTCAGGGTGCAGGGCGGAGGAAGTCTGTGACTGACTTGGCACACATTTCAGAACAGAAATTTGACGGTTTAAAAACACAGATTTCTTCCCACAGTTACTTTCCATTCCAGCATTCTCCTATCTCTTGCTGGTCATTTGTTCCAAGAGTAGTTTTCCATTTTCAAAGAAGCCTCCACTGTGTGTCCTGGAAAGCAGAGGCTCTGGAAAGGAGCAGAGAGCCATAGAGATGCAACTCACCAGTGCAGAAGCCTGGTACAGAGAGTGACTACAGCTTTCAGATATATTACCAACCTGAGCATGTGGGAAGCATTGCTACTTGGGTATGTGGCCTTGGCCAGACAAAAAAATAAGATATATGCTTCATTTTGCAAATTTTAAAAATGGAATTTAAAAATTCAGAAGGGAACATGAAAGAGCTACATAAATGACCCCAAGATTGGAAAAAGCCACATGGCTGCACACTGAAAAGCCCAATTTATTTTGCTTATCATGAAAAAAAAAAAGTGATAACTGATTATTTTATTAAAGTATATTAATTGTGAGGAACAAAGTAGATGCTAATAATATTTAATCTAATGAAAAAATCATCAAGAAAACCAATAGCCAAAAGCTGAGTCTGATAAATTCAGCTCTGGTAAAAGACACCATTCCATTTTGTTTACTGATTTCTAAATGACAGTCATTAAGTCAGCTGGTAAGAAAAACTCAGTCTTTTCAATATTTTCTAGATTTTGTGCTGAAAACATTACGTCGCCCAAAACAGAGGTACCTGAGTGAGACAGAACAGCCTACAATGCAGGTACAGCCAGAAGAGACAACCTAAAGCCAGATCTATACAACAATATCCTGGAAAGCTAACAAGAACTGGTGGAAGTCAATGCACATAAATTAAAGCTGATTAAACTAAGCAGTATACACATTTATAAGCATAATAACCTCACGGAGAGGAACAAGCTGTTGAAAAGCATAGGTGCAGTTCAGTGTACCACCTAATATGACAAACTACCAGCTGACCTTGGAATCAGGGGCTGCTCTTCCCCTCCCCAGCTGTTGTGAGATCCAGTCACGCCACAGCCACTGCCAGAAAATTAATCCAAACAATAGTCATCTGTTTGGTCATAAACTCGACTGTCTCGCTCTGGATCTGGTTAAGCACAATGCCCAAAGCAGTGAGGAGGCTGAGCATATGGCTGGGGCACAGAGACAGGGGGACTGTTCTTCTCACAGCAGCCCACAGTTACACTACATTAAGTGCAACTTTGAAATGCACCTGAAAGCCACTTCATCCCAGAGCAAGAGGCTAGATGGACATTTAGCATATGCCATTGCCACTACCTGCTTCACTTGTACTTAACTTCTAGAACATCTCCACATAAGCCAGCATAAAGCTGGTTCATACACAGTGAATTTGTCGAGTATCTGAGGAAAAATTTTCCCATTGTTACAAAATCCTTTTAAAGCCTCTTTTCCCCAGGCCTTTCAGCTAATGTATGCTTACCACATTCCTGCTGTAACCACGAACCAGTACAGACTTCTTCCCTGCACAGGCCACCTGCACAGCTCATAGGCAAAGCTCGAGGTGAGCAGCACATCTGACCACCTTTCAAGTGCCTCTTCCTGGACTGGGTATCACTAAAGCAGCTCCTGCAGCACCCACACTCAGCAGCACCATTGGAAACCTGCTGCTCCCTTGCCACCACCACATCAATGCCCTGGGACACATGAAGCATGTGCTGGTTTAACAGTAGGAACATGCAAAATATTCACATTAAACTACTGCTTATCACTGGCACTAGTACTTTTAAACTGCTCTATTTTACTGAAGCTAAATCAATAAGGCTTAAAAGCTAAATTGATATAAAAGCATCTCATGTCAGGGCATGTCTGTCAGCATCTGCAGCTCCCATAATATATTACTGCGTGAGTTCCCGGTAAATTGACCCCTCCGTAATTCTCAGCAGATCCCCACCTTCCATAGCCAAGTGCATTAAAGGTCCTTTTTCTCCCACCTCCTTGTAACACCTACAGAAAGACAAAAACACAGGCTATGCAAAACTTAAACCTTTAAACCCAAGCCAGTTGGTTTGCCCTTCTGTACATCCCCTTTCACACTCACAGTGTCAGGCTAAACAAAGCCCCTCACTCCAGGATACAGGCCTGGAAAAAAAAGCATTAGCATCTGGCAACCAAGAGCAGCACCCAGCATACGGGCCTGAGAGCAAATACAAGTCTCTGGCACGAAGAGGAAACACTGGGACATATGCCTGAGTGCTCCTGTCAGTCTTGCAGTGGGGGAATGCCCGTGTTTTTTTTTTTTTTTAATATATTTTTATCATATTACTGAAAGGAAATGCCAGGGACTGCTGTGGCCCTTGTCCCTTGAGGCTCCACTGCTGCCATCAGGCTGCACTGCCTTTGCAGCAATGAATATTTAAACAGGGCAATAAATATTTCAGAGCACATTCATCCCAATAAGAAGTCTACTACCATAAGAGAGATGAGACAACCACACAGGGCCGGGGCCACTCCCTCTTCTGCCCCTCTGGCTCCCACACTGCCTGCCCTTCCTTGGCCCTACTTCCCTCCAGCCCTCAACAGGCACCTGACAGCCTCAAATATTCATGAGCACAGTTCCAGTTACTTTCCAAACAAGCAAAAACACCTGTGAAAAAAGTAACAAGGTGCTCTCTTTCCACAGAGGTGCAGAACATAGCTAGATCATGCTCTGCTTTCATCTCTGCTGGGGTTTCTGGCTCTTGGGCACTCATACTCGGGAAGAAAATAATTTGCTTGAAGACCCCACAGGGTCTTAAATCTTTAAATATGGCACCTTAAAAGAGAAGAAATCCTAACATCACCAAACCCAAAGCTCAACCAGCACCTGGTCAAGAAACAGTATGTGACAATCTGTCCTTACTCCCCATAACTCTCTCCCTCAATTTCAGCAGCACATTTATTCAGGCATTTCTCGGGTATGAGCAGCTCCACTAGCCTCTCAGTGGGATGCTAACAGACATACACAGCTTGGCCATCACTGGCACAACTAAAATCAGCTAGAAATCAAGTTTAGGATGTAACAGAAAACCCATTCATTTACTCAGCTATCACCGGCTTGTCATTCATGTACTGGGGACTACTTTGACTATGACAGTGATAAAAGCTTTGGGTTCATAAGCAGGACCTTAGTTATGCTCTCACTCTAAGCTCCTTGGTCTTTAAAGATAATTTCAGGGGGTAACTAATACATAAAATCACATATAAAGACATTTATTGAGGTTCAAATTTGTAGGGCCACGAAACCATGCAACCAGACTCAAAAATTATCTTTTGTAGCAGCTTCCACTGCGTATCTACCTAGATTCAAAAGACCTAAGATATTTGCTGCTCACAGAGCATATGGACAAGGCTTCAGAGAACAAATACACCTACTCTGAGTGAAAGGAAGCCAAAAAGACACCCTCACAAACAGCAACCAAAGGGTTATCCTGAATGACAGACACAAGCTAGTCTGCCCTGGTTAACTGAGCTACACCATGGCATCTCCTTTCCAGGTAAAAGCTTTAATTAACAGCATACAGGAAAAGAGTAATCTCTGCATTTACTGGCACCCATGGACCATCTCTTAAAAGATGATGGTAACGAAACCGCAATCACAACGTGTCACATGCTGCCAAAGGTGCCTCTTGGGCTGCACAAGAAGACACTCTTCATACCTGGATCCTGGCCCAGCTCAAGGTACAAGCTGGGCACCAAATGGCTCTGCCCTGCCATGGCTTGGGCACAGCAGGGAGCGTGCAAGGGTATGCGACAACTCAGCAAGGTCTGCAGATGCAGTCTTGGATTCAACGGCTAAATTCCCCTGCAGTCTCATTTCAGCTGCTTTCAGACCTTTGAAGGAGAACAGCTGGGTCTGTGCTAAGTGCAGGAAGGGCCCTGCAGCACTCTGAGTTTTCTACCACAAGCCAGAGCTCCTGCTATTTCCTCCCTGGTTCTCATAGCCAAGGGAACAGACCAAGGCAACCCCCAAGTGCTGAGCAACGTTCTTAGGATGGCCAGTTTCCTGTTAATGAAATTCTCTCATCCTTCTGCTCTGTGGCACGAAATGGCTCCAAAGTGAAGTATTGAACCATCAAACAGCAAAGACTTTCCAGACAGCATTACAAGGAAGAGCACCTGCCTACTGATAGGTGGGTCAATCACCCACCACCACCCTCTGTCCCGTCTGCTCCTCAAAGAGCAGCAGCATCCCTTGGTCAAGACTGGCCATCAGCCACGCCACCAAAAAGATGCTGTTTACACTAAAAGCGTAAAATAGCAGTCACAGCAGTGTGATTCAGAGACTGACAACAATCCTGCTGCTTTGCCAGTGGTGAGTCCTGGGATTTTATATCTCTGCTTCTAACTACCACTCCAGCTGTCCTTCATATATCACTGAAACGAAAGGATCATCAGAAGTCAGATGCAACCTGTACCAAAAAACACCTTGTACTTTCCTATCTTATTAAAAGACCTCATACATAGAGAAAGGAAAACATCTTGGAAGATGAGCAAATTACCTCACCAAGTAATTTAGGGCAGGAGCCACCATTTTACAGCAGACATCAAAATAATGAGCACTCCTCTGCTGACTGTGCAGCTCCGTGTTATTCCCATGATGGGCTGCATACCCAGCAGCATGTTAAACATGGAAAAAACAGCATCTGATCCCACTCAAGAATAAAAAAATACATTTTTGATACCATACAAGAAGTGTTAGAAAGGAAAACAACATTTAATTCTGTGGCTCCTGAGGACCTCTCATGACTCAGAAAATAAATGCAAACAGATGAAAAAGTTAATTTGGATCATATCAGCTTCACTGGCATGCAAAGGGCAGAGCAGGCACCCTGGGGAGAGGGAGGGAAAGATTTGCCATAGATCAGGTGACAACTGACACCTAGATCGCTGACAACTGACCTAAAATGCCACAAGATTTGACCAGACCCTACCCGATCTCCTAATTTTCAAAGGAGCTACCGCCTCCCTTAAGAGATACAATGTGTGAAACATGTAACACTGAGGTCGGGGAGGAAGGAGATCCTGCAGCACAAGTATGTAAGTGGTCCAGATAATAATCCTCACCACATTAAGAACAAGCCAAATTAACTGAAACAAGAACAAAGCGAAGTGAGTTGTTCTTTTGAAGATGTAGAATTTTCAATGCAAAGCAATGAGGACATAAGGAACCAGAATAATTTCTCCACAGTCTGAGGCTACTGCATGGAACAGACAGGCAGTTGCTCTGCCCTAAAAAGATGCTCCTTGAAAACAGACATCCATCTGCAACTCAACACACTCAGATTGGGAATTTAGAGATCCAGCTTGCTGTATGGGCTCCACGGTCTCATTCCCTGGATGGGCCAGCACAGCCCACAAACATCACTGTCAAACCTGAGAAATGTTCTTCAGCATCAGCCCTCAATACTCGCTTTTAACTCAACCTCATTTGATGGGATCTGAACTGCCCATCATCACAAACTGAGCTTTACTTCTGTCCTATTAAATTTTTAGGAAGTGTTTCTGCTCAAAAGTGGCCAACAACATGAGTAGTAGCCCATAGCAGCCAATATATTCATTGTTAACAGAAGTGTCCTTGATTTGTTAGGCCTTCAACATCCACTAGATGATTCACAGGAAGACTGATACATCTGGAAAACTTCCTTCAAATTCTTTGTGATGAAAATTACCCTTTTAGCTTCTTCTTGCATGTCTAGGACATAAAGCCTTTTCAGAATTTCAGTATTTGGCACCACAGGGCACAAGGACCACTTCCATTTTACAGCCACGGTTGATGATCATAAAGGAAAAGGTTTAGTGCTCTGCTTCTGCTGGGTACTACCATCATCACACCTAATCAACAGATTTACCTCCATGCACTTCTGCAAGAGCAGGGCCACCACAGCTGACTTCACATGAGGGCACAGGAGCAGCTCACACGGGCACAGTAATCCCCTGGCAGAAATTTGGGACAGACACAGCTGAAGGCAATTCCTGAACCACTTCACAGCTGAACTCCTGAAGATGTCCCTGCTCATTTCAGAGGGGTTGGACTAGATAACCTTTAAAGATCCCTTCCAACCCAAATCATCCTATGATTTTAAGGTTTTATGATTGGCTACAGGAACACTCTTCTGCTAGGATTGTCTGAACAGTAGCCAGGAGGCTCATCACAACTCTGCATTTAAACCATGTCACTGGATCTCAGAATAATTATGTAGTGACACACAGAGCCTCACAGCTAACCTAGAGGCCTACTACACTTTTGAAAGCCACTGCAGCCCTCTACAAACGCCCTAGAATAATGAAATTCATCTTCCTGTATGCTCTTCCAAAACATTAGCAAATTCCTATTATTCAGTTCTAGCTATTCTTCTTCTCTGTGTTACAAATAACACAGCTCAAAGTTTCCTACCCACCCACTGGGGAAAAAAACAAAAAAAAGCCACTGGCTCTCTATACAGTTCTGCTTTAAGAAGAGGTCTGTTTGGGAGATGTGTTCTTGGCCATGTCAGCTGCTAAGCAGGACCCAGCCACTGATCAGGCAGGGAGGCTTGGAGCTGGCAGGCAGGAGGGCCAGGCAGGCACGGATCTGAACGGAGACACTCGGGTCTGCAGCCTTCAGTGCAGCTTTCTCCTGACTTCTGTGCAACGTTTGCAGTAACTCCTGCAGCTCATTGTCAAAACCGATTAAGAGTACTCCTAACAAAAACCAAAAAACGTTCCTGAGAAATCACAGTTGAGCTGAAAGGGACAGTGAAGTCACCGCCTTTCTCACCTCCTCACAGCAGGGCTTGTTAGAAGACCTTCATTTTGTCTAGGGCCAAAGTCACCATCAGGCTGCTCAAAGCTACAGTTTCAGACTTGATGGAGAACAAGGATCATAGATCTTTAATCTGCTTAAACCCGATTTAGATTCATCTCATTGAATAAGAAAAAGTATTCAGAAGTTTTGCTTTCTGATGAAGCACTGAGATCTCCACAGTATTTTTTCCACCCTTCAGAAGTCCATGTTCCCAGATAAATTCACTCTCACACCCTTGCAGCATTTTGATCAAAAGAGGCTTTGAAGGGCTAGAGTCCCTCACAAAAATTCTCTTAGGATGAAGATTTGCAACTGGCTTTGGATGACCTAAATTCTTTCCGCCACTAAGAGAGTCAGCCCCTCCTTGACTACAGCACCTCATCAGTCACACTTGGTGTATTCACAGGCTGTCACCCATGTCCCTGTGAAGGACACACGGAGCAAGGAACTGTCCAAAGTTCTCACCACAGCCTTCAGTCACCACCTTCCTCATTCCTCTATCTCGCCATACTACACTCTTTCCCACAGATTGGCTCCATCACACAGTCTAACATGACTCTGAAAAAGTATTTACACCTCCCAACCAAACTCATATAAAAGGGACTCCTGGAACTACTTGGCCTGCCTTTCCCACTGCTTCAAGGTAGAATGCTTCATCCTGGAACAGGGTGGAAACAGACCTGAGAAAGGATTTGCAAAGTCAATGTAGCAACGTTAAATAGCATCACGCACAAAGAAAAGCAAAAGAGAAAGTTAAAGCAAACAAATCTGCATTAAATATTTGAGCACAAAGCAAAGCTAACACAGCACAATATCTTATAGTCAGCCAACAAATTGATTAATTCACTAATTTCACCAAATTAACATGCTATTCCTCCTATACCTCCTGATTCATGCTGTAAGAATCCTTTTTAAGTTTAGATAGATTTAAAACTATGTCTGTTGAAACTGAAATCCTTTCACTTGCTGCCCTATTTATCTCAACCACATTTTATAAAGCAGGAAGGAACACACACTGCAAAAACAAAAGACTTTCATACTTCTGCTCTCTAATATTCTGAAGTACTTTGCATAATTGTTCAGTTTTGATAACCTCCTTTCATATGATGCCATAGCAAAAATGAGAAAAGCTACAAAGAACAACAAATCAAATTAATGGTTTCACTCTTCATGGAGGGTACACTAGACAAAGGAGGACTAGTACTATCTAAGAAATCCAAACTCCTCTCCAAGGCATTTTTAAAATCAATCTTTTAAAGTAATTCAAAGCAGGTTTTGCTATAAAGACTGGAGGGAGAGCACAGGCCTAGATAAGAAGCTTCAGTGAGACCCGATAGGTGAATGATGGTCTATGCACTGCGTAGGTCAAACTCTGATTATCTACATCTTGGCTAATCAAAAGCAATTATCTGAAAGTCAAATATGCCCTCCAAGTCAGGTAACTCATGGAGACAGGACTTATATACAGCACACAGAAATCCTAAACTCCACAGGACCTCAACTGCAGACACTATGAATTTTAAGCAGGATAACTGGGAGGACAGTTCAGGGGGTTTTAACCACACTCAAGACTCCAAGCCTGAGGGCAGACTTCAGAAGCTAGAAAGATTACCCTTGCAATTACTTCGACATTTTTGGTGTATCCATGCACCCTCAGATTACAGGCTACTTGGAGTGCAATGCCAGTTAGGTATTTAGAGACTACTTGGGGTAAAAATCTCCATTACAGGCAGGGCTGGTAAAGCCAGGCTGTTTACTTCCCGTTGCAGGACCCAATGTTCAGTTGTTAAAATTCCAAGATACCATTCAAACTGAATTTTTTTTCATGCTGTCTGCAAATGATTTTTGAGTTGGTGACTTCTTTTGTTACTTAAGCCATAGCTACCCAACACAAGAAAAATGTAGGGGGCATATTTTGTCTTAATCTTTATGATTAAGAGAGGAGGAAACCACCACATAGGCTTTGAAAACTCTAGGAGAACTTATTACTTACACAAAAATTCGCATTTCAGGAATCTATATTTAGATCAGCAAAATCTGACCATACTTTTGTTATAAAAAACATTATAACAAAAGTATGGAAAATTACAGTTGCTGTCTTATATTTAATCAATCTCCCAGTAAAGCTATATGCAATGGTCAAAAAAGGCTAGAACACAGAAAAGAAAGAAGTAACAGTATGCAAAACCTGCCAGAAATGAAAGAAACAATTCCTTCTTTGTATTTATATCTTTATATCTTTATATTTCTCACAGAAAGAGCAAATGGTGGCAACAAGCTTTATGTTAGAGAAAGACTTAGCAATGCTCAGAAAGGCCAGCAGTGACATTGCAAATACTTTTAAGGCAGGTTACTTGTCATCAGGCATAGTTTAGATACTGTTTATTCTAACAGGAAACAGAGATGCTCTTATGGGTGGCTGGTAGTGCCCCTTGCACCCCATGGTCTGTGATTTTATGCTCTCATTTGGACATCATCCTCAGCTTCACAGGAGATACTAGCCAGGTCAGATCTAGGTCTGGAGACCACTGAGAGCAGGGAAATTATCCACCTCCAGTACTTTGCACCATCTCCTTTGCAGGGATGATGTAACATCAAGGAGCAGTTACCCACCTCAAATCCAAAAAAATCAAGAAACAGACCTGCAAGTACAGCAGGAGAAAATTAAATTGAGACAAGAAGCCTGAGCACTATCAGCACAGGCAGTGACAGGGAGCAAAGAGATAGAACAGACAAGTATGACTGCAATAGGAGCAGAAAAGGCAAACTAAATGAGGAATGAAGGGAGTGGGTGGAGAGTTAAAAAAACCTATGACAAGGAGAATATAGTGAGGACAGGGAGGAGGAGGAAGAAAAGCAAAGAATTAGCAGGTCTAAAAATCAGCTGAGAAGGAACTGAAGGGATCAAAGTAAAGTAGTCGTCTGGCAAAACAGGAGGGCACGTAACTGGAGAGGAATGGAGGCTGGGAGAGTATGGATATGGTATGGCTTGTATGGGACAAGCTGCTGACCAGGGATCATGGGGAGAGGGTGAGAAGAAGAAGCACCCATCTGTCCTCCGGCGATGAAGGGCACAGGTGAGACAGGAGAGGTCACACAGGGGTGGAAGAGAGGGCAAAATGTGCATACCAGTGCAGACCCCCAAAGCCTAAACCAGAGCCTAATATTGCAAAACGTCACCATTCCTCTGCTGTCAGCAAATACACAAAACCAACTGGCAAACACAGATCAAGCTGGTCTGCACAGAAAATGACAGCTAATTACATAGTCAGTCAAAGTGGCAGAGGTCTGTGGGCTGTATCTGGAACGGCCAACTCTGCCACTGATAACTTGCAGGGGTCATCATGGTGCCACATACACTGAAGCTGATGGGGACAGTTAGAGGGTTGTCTGTTTTTTCTTTTCTTTCTTGCAGAAAAAAAATAGCATACAAACATGTGATTAAAGACTATCATAAATAGCCACAGAAATAAAGAGAACAAATGAAGGTTTCTTTCCCAACTTAAAATACAGAAATGCCATGTGATTGAAATGCCTCCCCATTACCATCTTGATCATTCTCAATTCAGTTTAAGAATAATATTGCTTAATGAACAGTTCTGCGGAGAAAAAAAAAAGATCAGGTATTAAGTTCAACAAATGTTGAACAGCATTTGTTTTATTTTCTTTTATGCAAGCAAAACACACTATTTTTTCCAAAAGCTTACAGTTGAGCATTAATTACTCTGGCTTCTATGAACCCTACAAAATCAGCCTATACATCTCCTGCCTTCATTGGTCACAGCACAGCTTCCAACAGCACAGCAAAAAACCATCCTACATAGCAGAGGATCATAAGTGACTCTACAGGAGCATACCAAAATACTTTTGGTAGGAAAATTAACATTTCTCTACTCTGATTCCAGAGAACATGTCTGATAGAAAGAATACTGACTACATCCTTTTAAATGGTATTCTATTTAAAAGAAGACTGAAGCAAATTAACCATCTCCTCCCTGATACTCAGACCTCCAAGGAATGCCTGTAAGTGAAGTCTGTGACTCTGCAGCTGGGAGGTAAAGAACTCATTGCAAAGGGGTAGCCAACTGCACACACCATTTGCTGGAAATGGATCTAAAACAGGAACAAGGAGCATTTTACCTGAAGCAGTCAGTAATACCAGAATCCACATGTCTAAAAAACATCACACACAGAGACACCCATTGCAGACCCCTTTTGCACTGGTACTAGAATTTTATAGTAGAAGGCTGCTCAATACTAATTAAATGCAATGGAGCCATCATGAATTAATAACCTGAAGGGAAAGATGTTGCTGGTTTTAAGAGCCTGCCGTTTTTGCAACCTTGAACTTTTGTAATTTTTGGTAGCTCACTACAACCTCTTTACTGATCCAGATACTCCATAAATTAATAGTTCTTAAAATACAATTAAAACGGTATGTTAAATTTACACAGCCTTGGCAATCAAATATCACAGACAACTTAGGCATCCTCATTTCTCAATTCCCAGGGATAACCACCTAGTCACCTGCAGAAGAAATGCACTAGGGAGCAGTGAGGTTATTTCTAGGACAGGGACTCAAGGAAATGGCAGTGCTGTATCAAGTTGCTTTTCTCCATCCTGCCTAGGAAATGTTGAATAAAGCTTCTGCCATTCCAATGCAGGTCTACAAACACCTGCAGTGGTTTACTTCTACTCCAATGCATCTCAAAGCGCTCAGCACAGGAAGCAAAGAGAAAAATACTAAAAAAACAGGTTTTGACAGGCCCCACTGACTTTTAGGCCCTTAAGAGTAAGCCCTTCTCAACCAGCAGTTAAATCTCTAAGTATAACAACAGTTACAAACACAACCCATAGCCCCACCTCAAGCAACTATGTCTAACATCAGGGAAAGTGAGATGCAGATTAATCTTTGCATTCCCAAGGGATAGTCTCCTGGAAAAGTGATTGGACAGGATTTCTCTCACACAAACCTCTGATGCTGACATGGTGTCTTGCAGCACTAAGGAGAAGCCCTAAGATATACAGCAGAAGGGAATGAAAAGCTAGGGGACAGGTATAGGCACTGAGTCAGATACCATGTAAACAATCACCATTTCTTGAACAGCAAAGAAAGGGGAAGAGCAGAAGTCCACGGACAGAGAAGAGAGCAATTCCCTTCACACAGCTCATGCAAGTTTGCAAGATAACACTAAAGCACAGAGCAAGCACAGAGCAAGCAGCAAGAACAACTGAACTGAAAGAAAAGGGACATGCAATCCTCAAAGCAGGGAAAAGGGACAGGGAAATAATGGTAGGTCCTAACAGAAGTCCAAGAGGAAAAAAGGGGGGCCTTCTACTCCACACAGATAAAGCTTTTCTTTCTTAATTCTTTCTTTTAAAGGAGCAGGGGAATTCTGCAGCATCCAGCTTGCCTGGAGGGGAACAGAACCTAAAGCAGCCGTAAGGGGATGGGAGGGGGAGGCTGTTCTGGGACTCAGTCTCCCTCGCAGACAGTTCAGACAAAGGAGGATGGTCTTCTATAATGGGATGCATTGTACATTTTTAGCTAGCACAAGGTGGCCGTCGTGACAGGGTTCCCCATCTCCTGTCTCCCCTCCTCAACTACACACCCCTGCATAATCCCAACATGGAGCAGAAAGATCTGTTTTATCACACCATTACTGTAATGGGAAGCAGAGAAAGACAGGGAAAGGGAATGAGGCAGAGGAACTAAAAGGAGACAGAGCAGCCTTTAATGAGTCAGCCGCTGCTCTGATTTAAATAAGATCTCCATTTAAGGAGCACTGCAATTGTTGGGTTTTCTTAATTTAAAAAAACAAATCACTGACTAAGCAAGGAACTTTTGGCTGCACAAGTTGTCTCACAGCTACACACAGGGTCTGGGAGGGAAAGGGTTATAGAAGGGGGAAGGGAAAGGGAAGAAAACCTCTGGAAAAAATGAGACTGCTTGCTGGTTCATTTTAACAAGGACATAAATTAGTCTCAAAGCCACAAACGCCATCACCTCCCTGGGCCCTGGGCAGAGTGTAGCAAGTCGAACACGTGCCAAGATAAACGGCACTGGCTGGAGCCTCCAAGGGGTGCTGGGGGGACAAGAGGGGGCATGCTGGCAGGCAGGGCAGCAAAGATGCTTCAAGTGGTGCCACAAAATGGAGACTGGTGATCCTACAGCTGCACAAAAGCAGACTTTCTGATGTTTCTGCTTACACCCACATCAAAAGCTGGGAACTCAAGACAGATAAAGAAGGAAAAAGGGGTGCTGAGGTCAGAAAATAGCAGTTCTCCAAGGTCTGGCTTTAATTACACAAGCAGCCCTTCCTCCTCCTCCTCCTCCTATCTTGGAAGAAGGCCCGCCAGCGGGCAGCAGCCCAGGTGAAAGGTTCCATCGCTGAGAGCAGGGAGGGGAGCAGACAATGGCGGGGGGATTCATTACAAAGACACACACACACACTCTCAGCACTGCCGGCTGCCACATGGGCAGGGGGGACCCCTTAAGGAGGCAGCAGCTCCCTCCCCGCCCTCTGAGATGCTCGACACCTTCCCCCTCTCCCAGCCCTGATGGGAAACAGATTTGGAGGAAAACGCCAGCAAGGCACTGGGCTGTCCAAGAAAGGGAGGGCTTTGTGCTCCACACAAGCCAGCAACCTCAGCATGCACCACACAGAGAAAAAGCCTTTTAGCATATAATGCCCATCCACAGAAGACTCTCTCTTTTATCTTCAATTAGTACATAATGTACTGGGGCTCGTTTAACACTCATTTTCACTGATTTAGGATTAACGGGGATAAGGCTAAGGTACTATCTATTAATGAATCTGAGCTCTTACTCTCATTAGCAATTTTTGTTTCCTACTTTTCAAGCATATTTCTACTTTCCAGCATCTCCCATTTCTTTCTATCACTGTTTCTAGTCTTGTCACTCCACACTCTTATTTATTCTGTTCTATCAGCTTGTCATGCCTATGCAGAAGCTCGTCTCCCAGATCTCCAAGGAAGACAGCAAGCTTGCTCCTTACAGTGCAAGAGAAACTCAGATCAGGTAGGCAATGTTTTCTACAAACTGAACTAAACAGAGCAAGACTGTAGCAATGCTGAATTCATTCAGTGGCAATTACCAGCTTACCATACCAACAATATTTATTTTTCATAAATGAGACAGAGCCCCAAGAAAGCAAGTTCACAGGTTTAAATAATGGCACTCCGCTGCTTCAAACAAAACTGCCGAATAAGAATAATGTGGCTGGGGATATTGTCTTGAATGTGCCACGTTCCTTCAGCCCCACACTTTGCCAAACCTGCAGTGACTGCTAAGGACCAGACTAGCAACCAAAACCCTGAGAGAAGGCAGCACTCTGCTAGAGCCGAATTCACCTGTGCTGTCTTCCTCAACTCGGTGTACAAGCTACCCACCGTTCATCTGGATCCCCAACTGAAACACAGTCCGAGTTCTCCTCTCCTATTGTTTTTTTAATATGCATCTTCTCTGGCATCTCAGCATGTAAATACACAATGCAAATCCTGAAAACCTATACTAAATAGCACATACTCTTAAGACAATCATAATTCAAGGTCAAACAGTACAATAACACACAGTCTTGATACCTCCTTCCCCACGTCAATAAATTAAGAGTTTCTGTGGAAGACAGATTTCCCTGGAGTCTATTAGGATATCCTAAACCTTTAAACGAGTTTATACCCTCCTCTGTTTCAGCCAGTGCTCCAGTAGAATCTCATCCTTCCCAGCTTTGCACATCCTCAAGCCTGGGTCCTGGTGACTGCACTGCACAGACATGGGCTCCGAGCATGACAGCTGTGGCTGAAAGCACATTGCAACATAAGGCTGTGCAGAACAACTCTCTGAAATGTGCACATCTGCAGCTTAAGGGCACACACCTCCATCCGACCAGGCACACTCAGCACACAGCAAAACACAAATGGACGCTGACTGCAGAGACACAGCTTTCCAGCATCACTTGCTAAACTAAATATAGGTACAGAAAGCCCCACGAGATTTCTGCAGAGCTCGTCTGTCTCAGAACGGATAGCCTTGGTCCAGATAAAAAGGACTCTCTAATGGAAGGGACTAAACAGCAGAAGCAGAAGGTGGGGCTTGGGAGCCTGGGAAGATACCTTTAGAGTGGACAGAGACCTATTTTTCAGCTGCTGACAATCAATGCGAGATGAGAGAGGAAAAGGGTCAAAGTAGGTGCTACTTCTCCCAGCAGATTCATTCTGAGTTAGGCACCCGTGAAAGAGATGCCCCTTGTAGTGGGACATGCAGGATCTCAGCAGCAGCTAGTGAAGGGGGCTTCAGCCAGAGCTAAGGAAAGTCAAAAAGGCAGTATGCATCTATTCTGAAGACTTGCAAAGCTGTACAGAAAAAAAGCACTTGTGAAACCCAGATTTGAAGAGAAGTTCCTTCTGAGAGTCCTTCCCTCCACCCCCTTTGGGAATATTCCCCAAAGATTTCCAGCTCTGCAAGGCACTGCGGGGACATTATATAATGCCTAACTCCAAAGGATTCCAGCTCCACGATGCCGCTTTCCTACTCCTCCCTCCCTTTGCCCGCTCCCTCCGGTGGCGAGTTGCATATGCCATGCCAGGAAAAAAAAAAAAAAAATTCAAAATCCAAAAGCATACAGTAGCCTTAAAAGGCGAGCACTGTCCGACGAAAACCCTTTGCAGTGGATGCGCGACGGCCCTGGCAGCTGGGCGCGCTCCTCAGGAAACGTCAGCCGCTTTCCCCCGGGAAGACACGGGCAGCCCCACGCCTACAGCTACCTACAAGGGCTTCCCGGCCCCCGCCGTGACCGGCAGCCGGATGAAGCAGCGCCGGGGAAGCCGTACACCTTCGCGATCGGCCGTTCAAAGGCGGGTTTAGCCTAACTCGAAGCAGGGGCAAGCCGTGCCCCTCGCGCACCGCTCTCTCTAGAGGGCACTGCGAGGCTGCTCCGGGCAGGGGACCGCAGGAGCCCCTTCCCCAGAGCTCCCACCGCGGGCGCCCGGCGCGGCGGGGCTCCCTCCCGCACCGCTCCGCTCCGGGCGCCCCGCTCCCCGCCCAGACAAAGCCGGGCGGGCAGCCGCCGGAGCCCGGCCCTCCCGCCACCCTTACCTGAGTTACCATTTTCTTTTTCTCCATAAACCAAAATGGGGGAGGCCGGCCGCACGGGAGAGGGAAAATTTACAAAAAAGAGAAAAAAATAAAACGAAATAAAAAATCAGCAGCCCCGTGGAGGCGGGCGGCGGCGGCGGCTGCCTGCGCTGCGCTGCCTCGCCGGCGCGGTGCTCCCCGAGCCCTTTTTCCTCTCTTTCTTCTCCCGTGTTCCTCCCCTTCTTCCCCCTCCCTCCCCCCCTGCCGCCCCCCCGGCTCAGCCAGATGGCTGCGGGAAGCACCGCCCCGAATGCCGAAGGTAATTAATGCGAGCCGGGGCCGCCCCCGCCGCGCCCCGCCTCGCCCCGCCCGGCTGGGCTCGGCACGGCCCGGCCAGCCCCCGCCCCAGCCCCAGCCCAGCCAGGCGCTCCCTCGCCCGCCCGCCGGGACTCCCCACTGCTCCCCGGGAACCGGCAGGCTCGGCGGAGGCGCAAACGCGAGCTGGAAACAAAAGCGAAGGTGGCGGACCCGTGCAGCGCCGGTCCCGGCCGGCAGAACCTCACGGCCGGCCCGAGCTGCTCCGCACCTACCATTCCCAGCGCCCCAGGCCTCCCCCGCCTGCACCTCAGCAGGCAGGAGAAAGCATCTCCCGGCTGGAGGATGCTGGAGAGATAGCTGTCAGTTTTGCACAGACCTCCCTTCTGCCACAAAAGGGAGAACGCGTGGGTTACACGGTGTGTTGGCTGAACCGGAAGCAGTATCCGTGCCAGGATCTGCATTTCTATCATCATAAAACCTGGAGACCGCTGGACTCCTTCCCAGCTTGCTTTTTTCCCTCCCATTTATCTTCAGCAAGCATCTGGCCCTGAGCACCTGAGCACGCCACGGTTGACAGCATCTGTTCTCTCAGCGACCCCGTAAAACAGAGTGATACACTGCTACCCCATTTGCCAGACGGGATCTGAGATGCTCAGATTGATTTTTCCCAACACTGCACCCGTGGAAACCCATGGACAAGGCTGAGCGCAGGTCTGCCAATCCCACAGTTAGACAAGAAGACTGTACTGATGCTCCAGTGGTCATGACGCAGAGATAAAACCAGCTCAGGCAAGTTGTGCTTCTGATGTATCTCTTCTTGACACCTGGTGCTCAAGAGACTCCTAAGGCTTTAGCTGCTTTTTTTTGCTAAATTACAGTGCAGTAATACCTTGAATCCCCATGTGTTCCTTGCATGAATATGCCCAGTTATAATTTACATGGGAAAAAAAAAAAAAAGCCCAGTGGTTTTGCTTCATGAGCTTCTGCTACAGCACTGCCCTCCAGGCAGCCCATGCTGACCACGATGCTTTTTGGTTTCCCAATTTCACTCGCTGCAAACTGACCTCTGGCTCCCTCCCTTCTCCCTTTCCTCCTCTTGCCCATTCTCTCCTCATTCAGCAGGCCAGCAGGAGCATGTGTCACAAGCCAGTCTCTCCTCTGTTGTGAAAAGCAGGAGACCAAGACATCAGAAGCCCTTACATGCAACCAGCACACGGAGGCAGAGTGTCATGGGCCAGCCACCCAACACAACCAAACCGCGGTGTGGGATCCTCTGGGAGAGAGCCAGCCTCCATGGCTGCAGCCTACAGGTCTCTGAGTCAGAGTCCAGGTTTTTCTGTGTTATCTCATCCTCTCTGGTAACTTGCAAGTTACAATATTTACATGCAATGTTGCAAAATCAGGGGAAGTAGTGGATTTGGTTTCTCCTCCCTCCATTACAAATCTGAGATTCTGGAGCACAGTTCTAGGTCAAGTGTAAAAACAGCAAAAAACACAGTGACCTCCTTAAACCTTTGACATGACAAAGCACCAGGTTTCAGTATTGTGCATCTCATTCACCAGACCTCTGCAAATAACTCAGGATAATCTCCTTATTCTCTCCACTTAAGTACTTTAACTGTTGTGTTCACTTGGTCTTGTCTGTGCCATGAGGTAGCACCTTCTTGTCCCAGATCTAGGGCTGCAGCACTGTAGACCTCCTGGCCATCATCCCACTACTGTTAACCAGAACAGCACCATTTCTACTCCATTTTGGTCTTCACCTGAGGAACCTCCATCAGAAAGTGTCTTCTAAGGAAAATGAGACGCCCAACAATGCACTGAACCTTCCCTTGCACTGCCTCCACCACCTAGTTGGTACATCTGCCTTGCTCATGTACCAGCAGAGTGGGAATTCCCTTCAGTATGATGTGCTGCTGGTATCCCTGGTATCCCTCTTTAATCTCCAATCATCTTCTTCCCCATGCTTGGAATATATTCACCTTTGCTCCTGCTGAGCCAGAAAATTTTCAGTAGATGTGCTCAGGCAACAAGAAACACAAATCTGCAAGAGTTCACACTGCTACAGTCAAGAGTTCTCACTGCTACAGTGAATATCTGCTACAGAGTTTCAAAAGCTAAAAACACACCATGCAACATGACCACACGTGGCAACACCTGAGATCTTTGCTGTCTCACTGGAGGCCAGGAGCAATGTCTGATAACAAACAAGGCCTACACAAAATTGGTGGGTCTGCGCAATTCATCTTTCCTCACTGAGGCACAGGGGTTCAGATGTTGTGTCATGGCCATGCAGAATAATTTGGTGGACCTCCACTTAGCTTCTCCTACTGAGAGTCATGGAACCACTCCTGAATTTACCACGACAGTTTGCCAACCTCTACCAAGAAAAACCAAAACCCAAACTGCAAATCTTGCTGCTGAAAAGAACAGAGAAACAAGAGCAGAGCTGAAGGCTGGAACCCTGAAGAACACACAGCTCAGAGCCACGAGATCACCCCTTCCTACTTACCGCATTTATTCAAAAAGCAACGTATTCAGAACAGCTCTAGATGCCAATATTTATGAGTTCTTATGGTTTCTCATACATCAGGGGCACATATGCATCAAAACTTTGTTACTGTGCTGTAGAAGTAACATTTTGGAATAACTATGGGCAAATTTAACCAGTCTGTCTCGGGAGTGCCAGGGCACAGCTGGTAATGCTCATCATGCCAGGCAAAGCTCCTTGCTCCCACCTGAGCATGTCTGTGACACTTTATTTTCTCTTCTGCGTTTGCAGAGATGTACATGATGGTTTCTGGTTAGCTCCTACCATTTAAATCCTAATGGAAAAGAAGCTGGAGAAGGATGTTTATGCAGCAGGCCAAAGGACAAGGCCATTGAAATCACACTGATGAGAGCACAGATGAAGAACTAACCTCTAGTTTGACTAAGTAGTCTACATGTACACTCTTAAATGCTTGGGTTAGTTCAACACTCATAGAAATTATGGAACTACAAAGAGGAGGAGTCCACAAACACTCTGCTTTCAGAAAGTTTCAGGCTATGTTGTCCTTTTTTCTTTTTTTGGCTATATTGTTTACCGCCCTTTGCTACTAAGGGTGGAAAGCAAGCATAGCCTTCAATTTTAACATCCCATTACCTGCATTTCTGTGCTGGCTCAAGTTTAGATGGAGCAAACCTGCCAGCTGGACCAAGGCCAGAGGGAAGAAAAAGAGAGTTTCAAGTGCAAAGAACCAATTTATCAGGAAGAAATCTTAACAACCAAAAGACACACTTCTGCTGGTGGATTCTATTCATCTGGGTAATAAAACCCCCGATACAAGGTAACCTAACAAAATACTATTTAGTGGCTATCTGATGTATCTCACAGTAGATAATCTTGAATTGCTAGTCTACATTTCACACTTTCTGGATAAACTTGGTGCTTGTAAGGACATGGAGTGCTGACATTGAATAGCCAAGGACTGCCTAGAGAACATCATCTTTCACTTGGCTCCAAAAGTATTTGAGCCTGACCCACACAGCCTGTCTTCTCCAAGACTCCACACACTGGCCAGCAAATGTCACGTGTGCTCCAAATATAGCCCCCTCCCCCGTGAGAGGCTGCAATACAGACTGCACCCAGCCCCGAGCGCTGCGCTCAAACCCACCCGCTCCCTTCACCCTACACATCCTCTCTGCACCTCCAAAAGCAAAAATGCAACAAATGAGATTCTGTCCGAGGTTTTGTGGGTGATTTTGGAGGAGGGAGGAGGAGAATAGGTGAGGAGCTGCTCTGTGTGCCTCAGCACCCCTGTGGGACTGCAGTCACACATACAGGTCACATGTGCCCCGACAACGCAGTGAGACACACAACAACACGCCAGTTTGCAGAGCACAGCACTGCTGTCAGTTCAACATCCCCTACAAACAAACAAATGATCAAAGAAAAAGGCAAGAAATGTGAGCCAGAATACATAAGTCTCAAACAAGACAAATCTTGGAGTTAAAAAGTATCAAATGGTACTGCTCAGGTGCAGGAGATTCAAAGCCATCCGCAGAGTATCTGGGCAGAGGCCTGGGACACAAGAAGCCCAGCTTGGAAGCAGTGTCCTTCTACAAAACCAGCACGTAAGCTTCAGCTTTGTCCAAACAACATAGAGAACAAAACTCCTTAAAGTCACCACTATCCTTTAGCTTACCTGGACAACTGGGTATTGGTAATCCATACAATACACACCATACATAGCCAAAGATCCTTCAGCTAAAGGCCAAATGGACACAGGACTGGAAGCTTCAAATCCGAGTCTCCGTCTTTCAGCCTTGTGGGAAGGACTCTGGCAGCCCTGCGCAGTGCTTGGCTCGGGCCTCTGGGGCCACTCAGGTTGACACTAGCTCAGCTGAAAATAAAAAGGAGCTGCCTGGCTCGGCACAGCTCGGCCCCTCTCTTCTGGGATCCAGCAAGGCAGCGCTCAACCATAGGCGGTGGAGGATCCTAAAATTAGAAATCCTCTACTGAAAACGGCCCTGCAAGCCTCGACTGAGGAGTGTCCTGCGATTCCCGGGCAGCAAACAGAGCAACTGCCAGGAAGAGGGGGACACAGGATCTTTGCAGCCACTGCTGCCAGGGATGGGAGGAAGCAAACAGCATTTAGGATCCGAAAAGAGCATATGTTCTGGGCTCTAGGTGCGTCAGAGGGAACACTCCCAATCCAGGACAGGGAAAAACATATGGGACTGTTCCTCCCCCACCACCATACCCTTCTTGCTGTCCTCTGCAGGGACAGGTGCTGGGATTAGCATAGTAAAACCCTTTGGTGTCAGGGAAGGAGGGAGGGAGAGGGGAGAAGGCACACTAGTATCTCAAACTGAAGGGATCCCTTTCACAAGGGAGCGTGTGCCCATATCATTTAACGCTTCTCCCTCCCTCCCAAGCTGAGGCAAGCAGGGACAGCTGCCGGAACCGAGGCTGGCGGGGGGAGCTGGGCCCTGCAATGGCCCCCACTGCCCCAGCCCTGGGCCGGTGGGTTGTCCCCCTCAGCTGTTCCAGTCAAACTGGGGGCGGCGAGGGGATTAACTCTGTCACATGGGACGGTGAGCAGCAGGGAGAAGGGGGCAAGACTGGGCAGGGCCAGTTGTTGTGCCCATTTTAGGAAGCTCACCCTCCTCATTCCCCGGGAGGAATCTGCTCCCTGACCGACAGGGACAGATGGGGAGCTGCCTGGCCAGCAGGCTCACCCCAGCAGCCTCACATGCCAGCCACGTTACCAGACATCCGAGGGTCCGCTGCTGATTCCTAAAGGATACACCGTGGCCAGGGGGAGCACTGAGGGGCCCTGACCTTCCACAACAAATTGCATGAGGTTTCACCCATCGCTACAGAAAAACCACCCCAAGATTTTTGTAGTGATGGGTGGACACTGGGCCAAACCTGGGTTCTCAAAGAGTTAACAGCCTAAGCCCACAAAAGATTCCCACCTTCTTCCAAAGGATAGCAGGGATAAAACCCCTCCCTCTGAGGTTTCAAAAATAAACATGCTACAGTGATCAAACCCAAGAAGGGCTAGCCAAATTTCCCCTACACACACCATTTTAAATGCATAGAGTCAGGGGATTTTTGCATTTCTAATCTTTAACTTTTCTGTAGTGCTGCTGTGCACCACTAAACAGCCTCCCTCAGCCTAGCTCTAGGGCAGCTGCCTTTCTATTGTCACTCATAATTTCCTCCCCCACAGAAAGAGTTAAACTTGAGATTTACTTTTCTTTATGACTTAAATATGTGGATCCTTATCTAGTACAATTTGCATGTGCAAACCTTTCTCATTCAGGTAAGTGGTGCCTAATCCACAGCCCTCCAACCCACTGGGCCCAGCAGGACAGCTCTTGGCTCATCCTCAGCTCCCACTGCCCTTTCCCTCTGAGAGCCTCAGGAAAGGACAGCTATGAGCTGGGTGAGTGCTCATAGCAGCTGTCGCCCACTCTCATCATCTTTCCTAGAGGCACAGGGCCCTCCTTCCTTACAAAAGGAGCATGACCAATTTGGGGAGTATAAAGCATGACATTTTCTACATCTTAAATAAATAAATAAATAAATAAATAAAAGTTTCTATAGCCATTATTTCTGTGTGAAGATTTGCACAGACAAAGAAATTAGTCGCCCATAAATGGGAAAGCAGCTATGTTTCTAGATTTCTTCACTGGGGAAAAAAGATGAGGCTCCCACAACGAACTTCCATCTCATTCTGCCTCTGGCCAACTTATTTCACCCCAAAGAGACCCAAAACAGCTTTCTGGGGCTCACCATTATGCCCCTACTTCCTCACCAGAGGGCTTTTTGGCTGCCTCTCAGCACTCCCTGCATACCCTGCCTGGGGGCACAGATAGAATCTGGTTTCCTCTGAACGACCAATACTTTTTTATTTCCACCTCTTTTCTGTAACTACATGTTCAAAAGGTGCCTGCCCTTCATTCTTTTGCATAGCTCATTACTATGCACTCAAGCAATTTAGAATCTCCAATAAAATCTTTTTATGAAAAGGCATTAATTTATACAAACCCAAAGACTTTTCCACAGCCTGTTTTTGCTACTTCACATTACTGCCCCAGGTTTTAAAACCAAATCCCTAACTAAGTTAAAAACTTTACATTATTTCACAATCCAGTTCTTGTCATTTCCAACCAGGCCTCAGGGAATAAAACATTTCCAAATCCTAGAACAGATATCTTCCTATCTATAAATACCCATCAAATGGGCAAAACAAAACAAGAAAGGGGAGCACCACCTAAGCTCCTCTGCTGTTTTAACTACAGATCCAATAAAATTGCCATGCTTTAAAGTTTTTGATGCAAACTTAAATACTGTGATTTAACCAGCACTAAGATATTCGTGTGATACTTTGGTAAAAAAGCATCACACTTCTTGTGTCCCTCTGGTAATTAAACGACAAAAGCTTGGTTTAAACTCACATGTGCCAAGGTGCACAGAGCAGGACTGTGCTGACCAGTAATAAACTACTGAATTTTCTGCAAGACTGGCCACAGGGGCTGGTTTACTACTGCACACTGACTTGCAACAAATATTAGCCAAATATAAGAGGGCGCTGCACTCCGTAATTCTGTTTCTGGATTAGTCCAACTACATTACCATGCCACCTACTATGCCCATGCATTTCCAGTAACACCAGTTAGGTTAGGTAACTGTTATAAAATCATAGCCTTGTTTCTGCAGGTGCTTACATTTATGAATAATTTTAAATTTACAGAAATATGAAGAGTGGAAAACATCTCCTGACACACAGAATCAGATCAACTGCTATCATACAACATCATCTTAACTTTTCATAAAATTTATCACACTGCACCTTAGAGCTGGGTTTTACAACTACACTGCCCCAGCCAAAAGGCTGCTCTAGAATATCTGGGATTTGTGTTCTCCAGCTTAATGCTATTCCTGAGCAATTTCTGTCTTTCCTTTGTTCTTGTGCCAGTACTGTCCTATGGCTTAGCCGTATTTTATTTTTCCCTTACAACTAACCTTCCTCATGTATTCCCTCTCTAACCATCCAAACAAGAGGCTGTTCCAGTCTTCTGTCACATGACAGGCTGGCTACTCCCCAACCTCTAGAAGCATGTTCTTGCACCTGATCTAGCCTGTGCTCATCTTTATTTTTAAAGACATCCTCCAGAACAACATCAGCTCTGTTTCACATTTCCAGCACTAAACTGCATCTTCTCTAGTCTCATTAGTACTTTCCTCTGCAGCACCACATCAGATGCTGTAGAACCTGTCTATAGTAAGAGACATCATCCTACTATGTAAAACACACATTATCAAAGTAAGAAAACTGGTTATCTTAAAAACAGACAGACTGATAAGGCACAACCAGTTTTAATGGATTTGTGTTGCCTTTTATCACATTCTTTCTTTTTATCCAAGCCTTTAATTAATATTTGTGTGCCAGCATGCAGCGGAGGTTAGGTCTGTATTTACTCAGATCATTCCCCACCAGCAATAGGTGGGAATTCCACTTCCTGTTCTCCAAACATATGACAGCACTCCTATTTGATAGATTAAAACTTCTATCAGATCTGCAACTGCATGAACCAGTTCTTTCACTCTCAGGAATAGGCACCCCCCTTCCCCAGGCACCCCTGCTTCCCAGCCCAGCCTACCTGCCCTAACTAAGGACTTTGAAATGTCCAGTGTGGTTGCTTCTATGGTGGGTTCATGCCCAGTAGCAATACTGCCCTTGCCCCCAAGATCAACTCAAAACAACAAAGACTGGTTCAATTCTGTGACCACAAGAGCATCCTCATTAACAACCCAATTCTCAACACTAAGTGGCCCCACCTCCTCCCTTCTCTCTAATTGTATTTTGAGAAACTGTCACCCATTTCCTTAGCAACACTTTTAAGGTTTAATTCAGCCTGATTTTTGGCAGTTCTTATTTCATCCCTACTGATTTTAAAGGCACAGCAATCTCTGCTGATAAATTCTCTTTTGTAAATTTGCTTCTTTTCTCACCTAACAACCTTTAAAAAGTTAGGCTAAAGTTTCTTCTTAGAGGGTTTTCCCCTTTACATATATTATCACTAATTTGTATCCCAAATGTGCCTCTGAAAAAGAAATTAAAAAAACATCCCAACCAACCAAAAAAAAAAGCCCACCAACCCCAAACCGCACCATTCAGGACTGCATTGACTTCATTAAATATATTGCTTCATGGATCAAAGCTTATATCATGATCATCCCATCCAAAGGTGGGGAGATGGAGGTTCCTAAACAGCTTGTTTTCCTGTAAAAGTCATAGCACCAATAATCCACTAACTGTGCCAACAACAGGTGATGATGCTACCATGACAAAATCTTTTGATCTGATAAATATTAGCAGCATTTGTTCTCCAAGATGTATCTGAAAAAATAAAGTTTCTCATACTAATATTTATCTCTCTAATGGTACTGGGAATAGTATAATTTTCAAGCCTCAAGTTTCTGTCTGAATCCAATCCTATGAGGGATTACAGCAGACTCACAGTACTTCCCCTGGGACCTCTTTTACCATGCTTCCCCGCATCAATTTGACCAGAAACAAATCCTACATTATCAGTATTACTCTGCTTTCTTCTTTACAGTCTACTGCATACAATACAGCCTATCACCTTTTACATCTAACCTATCTGAACCATACATAATCTTGAAAGCATGTTAAAACCATGATTACTATTCTTGCAGATTGATATTATCCCTATAATATCCAGTTTCATGTTCTGCACCAGTAGCTCTGGTTCTTGTATTAGTTATTTCAAATGCCAGAAGTCTACCAAAAAAACCACACAAAAAAATAAATAAATAAAGGCACTCTGATGTTTGCATTTATTGATCACACAGCTCCCAACTCTCTCAACTATCACCCATCTAGTTACTGCTGATATTTATCAACATTTAATTTTGTTTTTTTCCAGCTCCTACCTAGCCATCACTCTTTCTAGAGATAGTGTTTTACATGCCACTGTAGCAGTATTTACCTAATTTTCCCCTTTCTGTGTACTAAGCAAGGCATGGAGATTACACAAGTTTTTCCCTGTGTTCTCAAAACTTAGTACTTTGCTTCACATGCAGTGCTCTCTTTGATGTCTGGAGACAGAGGAATATTTTTGGGAAATGCCAGGACCACAGCCCTGGGCTTTGCTTTGCCTGCTTTGTTCAGACTGTTTATAGCAAGCATGCTAAGTCACAATTACATGTACAGCTATAAGAACATAATATAGCCATACTCTCATGATGCTTGAAGTGCAGCCACAGAAGTTCCAGACATTTAACACTTTTTTTTTAATTGCTAAAAACTGTGGTACTGTGAGGACACAGCAATACAGCATGGAATCTGAGATATTTCCATGATACATAACCATTATCCCACATTGATCTTTACCAAGAAATTACACCAACAGTTTCATTTTATGAACTACATTTATAAATCTTTTGCATAATTTTCTGGTCTCCAGACAAATTAATCCAAGCCCTATCTAGTTACTCCCACTAAAGGGCTCTTACCTCTGCTGAATCTAACTCTTCATCGCTAGAAGCCTGGCTGATGCTCTTCCTCTCACCCACCAAAAATGGCATCTTTAACAATTAGCCAATCACTACATCTGCTAAACTAGGTCATCAGGGATCTGATGAGCAGCTTACAATATGTCTCTGCTTTTTAAAGACTGATGTAAATGTAGGAAACATGCCAGCAAGCAAGGATGCATTTTCTGGCTGGGTATGCACTGATTTCCATAGCAGCTAAATAGATCAAGCAGCTCAGCCAGTTCATACTAGTGTTAGACAAACAGCACCAAGATTACATCAACAGAGCTGCAAGAGATTCTCATTTTGCACCAAAGCAGGTCCCATGCCCTGAGCACAAAGGTGGCTTGTGCTCACTCCAGGTGAGAATTTATACTGGCAAGTCCCCATTCCTCTCTCTAGGGATGCAATTTTTGCTTGTTTGCTGGAATGGATGTAATGGTTTTCAAAGAGCTGTGTGATTTTCCTTTTTCTTCACAGATTTAATATCACCAACGACTAGAAAACTTACTTATGGTCTAGGTGTTATTCTGACCCTGGAATCATAAGAGATTCAAGTGGAGAGGACATAAATGTAAGCAGAGCACGCACAGAAAAGCTCAATATTGAAAAATGGCACGCAGAAGCAAACAGGACAACACATGGGTGACTGCAGAAACCAGATTTTTCTCACGTTCCAGAAACCTGCCAGTTTTACATAGATGTTCTGATCTCAAGAGCAAGAAGATTTGGTGGTGGATCAGCTGTGCAGGTGAGTGAATAACTCAGCACCCAGCCAGTGCCTTCTCTGCAAGTGAAACATACTAAGTAGGCAAATGTCACAGATCAGGAACAAGATACATTAAAGCAGAAATGAAACCAGCAGTACTGGGGGATGTGGAGTAGCAGCAAACCAAAGTGTGTTGGATTAGCATAATAAGGACATCACAGGAAAGAATTTGAATGGGTTGGTAAAGCCATAGGAGCCATTTCTTGCCTGAAACCCTATCTGATTAGTTAGTGCTACTGAATCCTCACATTCATTAGGATTAGTAGTCCAAAAACACATTAGCACAAATGAAATTACCAAAAATACACTTTGAATCCAAGAAAAGTAAAAGCCCCCTGGCAAAAGGCCCAAGGAACCCAAAGCTAAAGAGAGGAGCAAAAAGGTAAAGCAGCAAGGATTGCCCCATCATACCCGCTGCTTCTGCCAAAGAAATACTCCAGGCAGACAACAGAACTTCAGTCATCACACATCCAGTTCTCACGGAGAAAACACACAAAAAAAATGGAGACAGAAAAATCCCAAAGATAGTACTAAATAAAACTGGAGCTCTGAAATAGCTCCTGGTCATGTCTTTTCTCCCCCAGGTGCCAGAGATCTCCCTTTTCCATCTTTTTCTGCCACACATTCTCCATTGGCAAGGCAATTTACTTAAGAGTGATAGAGTTTGTTTGCATGTGCCACTACCACTCTAAACACTCTCCAACCAAGTTCCATAGTACTGAAACTGATCTAAAGTGGCATAACAACACACACCCTAAATTGTGGGCATAAGATACCTGCAGCCTGTTTCTGCCCTTGAGTCTTCACTGCATCATCTACACATAGCTGCTAAATATTAATGGTTTGTCTAGACTGGAAAACTAGAACAGTTTTAAAAAACAATTACAAATACACAGCATAAGAGGAGAACAGATCAGAATTAGAAGTCATTACTTCTTAACTACGGCTTATTTTCAAAGCCTCAACAAACTCTGCTTTAGGGAAGGACATGGGGAAAGAAGGCAGAACAATAATACTAAGTCAGTCTGCTAAAGGAGCATATTGCAAGACCACTGTCTGCTGGGCAATTGGCACTTTTTATTTTGTTCAGCATTCTTACAGCCATCCAGTAGAATGGTAACATTAGCAAACTCCAGAAACCTGTGCACCAAAGGGGACTCATGAAATCACAAGCCTGGATCTTCTTCAGCCAGAAACCAAACTCTTCCAATGCCCAGCCTACACTGTCACAGCTGTCAAGAGAGACAGACAAACACTCTTGGAAGTACAGATCCTGCCCAGGTAACTTCAACTGCCAGACAAGGACTCAAGTTAATTCCGGTGAGCTAGACTGTCCAAAGTCCACCTCTGAAATTACTACAAAGGAAAAATGTTAGGCAGTGATGAACATTCATCTGAAGTTTGAAAAATCCCTTGTCAAAAGATTGTGTTCCCAGAACTGAGGTTTTATTCGTGACACTAACGAGCTGGCTCCCATCAAGGCAGCTTTAACAGAACAATAACTCACAAGAATCTATTAGTGATTAAGTTGCAAAATGAACCTGCCAGTAGTCTTGATACACCAGCAGCATATAGAAGACAACGACTTCAGCATTCCTTTCTACCCCAATCCAGTGCTTTACAGGCATTACAGAAACGTTTCAATTATAAAATCTTGAGACAACTCCAGAATACCTGAATATAACATGCAGCAAGTCCAAAAGAAGCTTCTAAAACCAGGTGGGCTCCATCACCTTAGTTATTACCAAAGGCTCAGTATCAGTGTAACAGGGGGAAAAGAAAGCATACACAGACTTCCCAGAAAAAAATTATTTGTGTCTTAGGTCTGGGCCTTCTTTCAAGGAGAATTCTAAATACTTGGCACTGCTTTAGGAAGCAAATAAGTATACTTCTGGGCTAAGACACTTGATAATGAAGGTGATCATATCACAGCTTTCTTCAGGGACCACTTATATATGCACTGATCTTGGTAATGCTACATGTCCATCAAAATGCTTTTTGCTCGTTACATGAGAAAACAAAAAGGTGTCCAGATGCCAGAATTTCAACATCAAAGACAAGGAGTCTTCTCTTGGTAGTTCTCTTGGTAGACATTACTGAGAGCCACACTGCCTTTGAATATTCCTCTGGGGGCAGTGGACAAAGAGGAAGCAAAAAGAATAGAGTGAAGGCAGTTTTCCTTCACTTCAGAAGCTGTCCCAGAACCCCAGTCAGAGAAAAGTTTTGCCCATTCTGTCTGTCACGGTCCCACCTGGTTTTTCACTTAACAAGCAGCAGCAGTTCAATTAGTGGATCCTTAAGAGGACAACAGGGAAATCCAAAAAAGAAAGATTTGACTCTTCTAGAAATAGAGCAGCTTAAGTCTCAGCATTTCTTCAGATCTATGCTAAGCCTACAAAAATTAAGGTTAATTCCTTAATTAAAGAACCACCTTCCTAAGAATAAATATTATTAAAAGTCACCAGATGGTAGTATCAGACATACTCTCACCAAGTATTTTTAATTGAATGAATCACAAACTAGGGCTGGACCACACTGACGATTCCCAGGCAGTGTAAGCACAGCTCTGCCATTACCTCAGAGCCACCAGCAAGCGGCCAAGTGGGGCTGCTGGAAATGCCACCTGCATTCCCACTCTATCCCAGCAAACGGCTCATGGGATAAGCCACTTCCAACAAGGGTTTGAGCCAACACGTTCTGCCCCTCCTTTGCCTGGGGTGAAGGGAGAACATGATCAACCACTGCAGAGCATTTCAGAACATGGCTGTGTGTCTTACTCATCTAGCTGAGCACTTGCTTCCTAGCAGAGACAGTTTTGGTATGGACTTTCCTCCCCAGCTCGCCTCCCAGCTTATCAAATTGCCTCCACGTGACAAACCAAAATAGAATAAGGTGCTTGTTCCAAGTTAACGAGTGGCCACACAATAAATTATGCTAGTATGAACTTAAATTTATCCCTACTTTAGAGTGGTATGGCTTCCCAGCTACACAAACAAAAGCAGAATTTGGGGGAAAGGTTTCCTGGGACAGCATTCTGATGTTCCAACATAGGAGCAAAGCACTCCCTGCCCAGCTTGGTGCAGTAAGCATAGCAGAGCAGCTGCCCACATTCCGTAACAGTGTAAGCAAGAGGCAAAAAACACCAAAAATACTAAACAAAATTCTTAATTGAATCAAAGTAAGAGAGAAATAAACAGGCAGCACTGTCTATGTGTGATAGCTGAGTTTGAGACTGTATTACTGGTAGGAACTGAGGAATTGGAGAACATCATGTAAGCAGGATCTTTAGCTGCCACAACAGCAGGTCACCAAATAAATCTCAGGAAGTCATCTGGAAACAGCTCCAGCACAGTAATATACAAAATATGACACTTTCAGCATAAATCTGCAAAGCTAATTTCATGATAGAATTACATCTGTCCATCAATTTCTGCAGGCCTCAGTTCAAAATCTAGCCCACCTGCTCAGCTTTAGAAGATGAATCCTGTTTTTTCCCCCATTCATGTTAAAAAAAAAAAATAACAATCCCAGTCATGCAACTCAAAAGAAATTCAAGAGCAAAATACCAGAAGTGCTGCAGTTAAGAGTTTGGTGCATTTGCTGAGTGCACAGAAGGGATCCAGAAATAGCATGCAAAGCTGAGGTCTGGCAAAAATGATGCAGTTTACCCTGAAAGAGGAGAGTCAAGACAGGCTAAATGAATGGTGACAGCAGCAAGTCATGCTTTAATGTAGGGGAGGACCCCAGGGATTACTCATCTGGAGGCAGAGGTGCTAGTTATTGCTGTGTCCCTTCTCCCGTGCTTTCAGTAGAGAAGTATAAGGCTGTGGTGGAGAACAGAAAGAGGTATGTTAAGACTATGCCAGCTCAGAGGCAAGAAGTAGTCTTCACATCACTTTCTGCCTCAGATTAAGACAAAAATAGTAAAAGGCAGAAACCAGCTACATTTTGACTGGGATTTTTGAAACCTATCTAGTTTTAAGGAAGCAGGAGAGAGAAAAATTCTGGAAATCTTTTTATTCTCACACAGAGTTCCAGGACATGGGCACAGAGGTCTGCCATGGGCACTTAAGATAACTGCCACCCACACTTCTCCCCAAGAGCCAGAAGAACAGAATAAAAGCTGACATGGCTCAGTCCATAGCCCTTTCATGCAGGCTAGTTTCAACTCCCAGAAAGTTCTAAAACAGGCCACAGCAGCTGAAATCTCCGGATGACAACCACTGAAGGCTTGCTCTGCCTTCCACTATCTGCCTGATCAAGATACCTGCTCCTCTGTGACCTCTACAAAAATCACTCATGTTCATTCACCCTAATCTGCCACACTATCTGCATTGTGTGTCCCAAAACCATGCCATACAGATGGTTTCCTGGCTCCCATGAAAACCCCTATCTCTGCCTTCTCTCACTATCAAGAAATCTCCACCAAAGACTTGGCTCATGTTCTCTGCACAACTCTCCAGTTACTCTGCAGTGGGACTACTCTCACTTTATGGTAACAGGGCTACTAAGGCAAAAATTAACTGCAAGCCCTCTGCATTATCAGCTGGGATATCAGCAGCACTCAACCTTCAGCCTCTGTGGCTTTACAGGTCTCTTAGCATGAATTTAAAAGAACCACGTATCTCAGGCTAGAGATTCATGCATAGGCCAGAGTTAAAGTAGGGCAATACTTAAGCTGCATCTCAAGCTCACATTGTAATGAAGCAAAAGCAGCAACTTCAAGATCTGAAGGGGCACAGCAGGCACACTCCTGCAACTGCTCTGAACTAGACAGCTTCTGAGAAACTTTTGTGAATCTTAAAAATCTAATACAGCATGACAGAGTGCAACCTGTTTTAGCAGGCAGATCCAGCTGCAGCATCATTTTCACATACATTACCAGCTTCTCAGTACAGTGCTGAGAATGAGACCCTATTCTGCAGCACAGAACGTAGTAGATGTGCAAACACTGTAGGAAGCAAATTTCAGAATGGCAGATTGCCAACACCTCTGGGCAAATAGAAGAAAAACAATCAGTGCCACCCAAATGCCCCAAGATTGTCAGCAATGGAACAGGAAAATGTGTAACCACCATCAAGACAAAAACAAAGAAAATGACAGTCACTTTTCAAAAGGAAAAACACCCATGTTTTCTTCACATTTGTTCCTGGCTTACCCTCTTTGTAATTATGGGACAAAGGTAATATCAGCCACCAAAAGTCCAGCTGTCACATTTTGATAATTCAGTGAATGCCCACACAGATCTAATTACCTCAGCCAGTCTACATGCCTGAGACCGCATGTGGCCACAGCCATTCCTCAGCCTTGCCCTGACAGAAGTTTGGAGAGTGGAAGCAACAGCAGTGCTAGGATGATCAGATGTTTTTTAGAGCGACCAAGGTTAAAGTACAGGGACAAGAAGTAGGGAAACAGCTGCTCTAGACCTAGAGACAACAGAATGCTTAAAAACCTAGAAAAATAATTAAACAAACTAATGAGCCATAGTTAGCAAAGAACCACAGGTCAAGGCAGATACAATTCCTCAGCGGGGGGAGAGGTGAAGAAGAGGAGAAGCCCTCCCATATTGGGACAGAGAGAAACCAAGTTAGTAGCTCCACAACAGAGCTGTGGCAAGGAGAGGAAAAAGGGATATATCAAGACAAGAGGTGATTTATTCTTAAGTTTCAGGGCTGGAATAAGCAGCAGATGATGAACAAAAGGGAACGTCTGTGGTGGATCCAGACAGGAGACAGAAGTGGGATGGCAATGCCACAGGGTTTGTTTTGTTATTGGTTTTGTTTGTTTTAAAAGGAAGTTAATAGAAAAACACCAGCAGCTTAAAATGCTCCAAGCACACAGCCTGCCACTCCTCGTAGGTTATATCAAAAATTCCTGTCTTGTAATGAGAAGGGTTTCTTGGGATCCAGCAGCCCTCCAACCCTTCACCCCCAGCTGGGGGGCCGAGGGGTTCCCGTATCAGCGGCTCGGCAGCACGGAGCTCCCCACGCTGGCACCGGCCGCCCGCCCAATTCAGACCTGTAATCTCCCCCGACTTTGATTTAATGCAGCAATTACTGGTAATGTGGTTTGAAGGAGATAAATGCCCAGTACAGGGCTGGCTGGCACTGACGCTCATTTCGCTCATGATGCAAGAACAGTTTTAATTAAAATCCCCTTTATGATAAAGGAGCTGCTTGACTGGATGTTTCTGTGCAGCCCTGATACGGAGCCTCCTCCAAAGCGGATTAGAAATCAAAGTTTCCCTCTTCTCGCTACTGGCAACACAAAAATAGGGAACACTGTCACCGTGTCACCTCTCTACAATTTCCTTAACCCTAGAAGTGCCGGGAAAATGTCCACGTTTCCTTAAAAGCAATTGTTACTTCCTTGTCATGGCTCTAAGTGGTTTTCAAAAACTAAGCACAAGGGCTGCTTCAATTGGAATGAACACTCCTCTGTGATCCCAACCTGGTTTCCCCTCTATCTGGTTTAAAAGGAAATCACCTTGGCCACTTCTATGGCAGACCCACACTTACAGCCTGCATTCTGGCAAGGAGAGATTTCAGCCCCATAGTGCTCTGGCAAGGTGGTGGGAAATCAGAATTTGGCTGAAAGGCTGGAAAAGTAAAAGCTTCTGCAGGGTGAGGCAGAGCAGCATGGACAGGAGAGAGAAAAGGAGCAACACTGCAAGATAAAGGCATAAAATTTGGCAGAACAGTCAAGATCCCAGCATAGACGTGTTCCAGAAATGATCTGTCGGCTCTTGATCGAGTTACAGCAAATGTAGGTGCAATTTTGGGTTGATTTTCTTCTTTACACTATAGGAAATAACAGAGATGAATACATTAAGCACTGCCAGTTTCTATTGCAAGTGCCAGGAGCAGATTGTCACAGTGAGAAATTGGCCTTGTGCATTACACAGAAAAGGCAGCACTGGGTTTGGAGGCCTGCAGACAGTGCAATGTGAAGATAAAGAGCCTCAAGTCTGAATGCGCATTATTCCTCTCCTCAAGCCAACCGAACACACATAAACATAAAGAGGTTGATTCAAGCAGCTGAATTTCTCTGTGACCTTCAGAATATATCTGTGGGCCATGGGACTACCCAGGCCCTGACACAGGTTCCGGTCTTCTCAGAGCATGTGCCTCGTCATCTGAGCAGTGCTCCATATTCCCTGACATCGTCTTCTCCTCCAGTGATGGGATTCTGCTCCAAAAACCCTTTTTCTTTAACATAAGAAAGCAATTTCAAAGTGGCTGTCAAGTTCCATGATTCCCCACCCCCTTCAGACAGCACAGTATCAAACAACAGATGAAAAAAAAAAAAAGAAAACTCCTGACAGAACCAGGAGGGATTCAACACAACAGCATAACAAGCTGACTTCACAGGAGACTGAAGCAGCAGACAGCAGACCACCAAATGCACTGCTATGAATGATGAAACCAGCCTTCAGGAGAACCTTGCTCCTCAACAGGATGAGCAAAGGGTAAAAACACCAGGTCAGAGACAGCAACACGAAGATTTACTGTGCTTTTTCTGGTACACAAGGGAAAAAAAATGAAACCAAAAAAGGCCTGGTATAATTAACAAGATTAAAGGGGGATTTAGGATCAGGACAGAAAAGCAATGGGCCAGATTGATCCTTACAGGATTAAAGCTGGAATCCTACTAAGAGTCCAGTGGTTGAGAGATCAACGCAGTGTAATGGGATTAAATCAACATCAGCTTTTGTTTTTACACAACTGAACCTCCAGCGCCTGTATTTTTACTGCTTCAGATAAGCAGCAGAAAAGTTGACTGGTACCCACAAACAACCAGGGCACAGCACTTCCCCTTTGGCTCTCTCAGGCAGAAGAGCAATAGGCAATGCCACTTTCAGAAATAAAGAACAAAAATCTTGTGGTTTATTACAAATTGTCCAAAAAGCCAAGAAAGCTGAGGATTTACCAAAGCCTGTGTTCTGGCCAGCCCCACATTAACTGGTATCAAGTGTGGTGGGATCACCCAGGCCTGATGGATGGGGAAGGCAGGAGGACAGTCCCAGCTGCAATCAGACATGCTGCCAATGGGCAATTAGATTTTGATATTGTCTCTTGCCGGCAAGGAACAAAGGACGCAGTATACTCTGCAGAACACACCAGCAAATACATTTAAGACAAATTGTCGCATGTCCCCATTGCACAACAATATCCAAGAATTACAAAAGTGAGAAAAGCCTCTTTCAGCATGTATCATTTGCATTACAGCTGGTGCAACACATGCAGGCCAGCTGCACTTCTGTTCCCCTGCCCCGAAATTTCCAGCGCTTGTCGGTAATTTGAGTTGGTAGCAAGGGGGAGGGGGAAACAGGACAAGGCTAGATATTCTTTCTAGATATGTAAGCTATTTTTAAAGTTTTTAATTCTTGTAGGAGAGAAAGCCACGCATGTTTAAATGAGAGGGTATCCATCACCACCACACTTGGCTGAAAAGGGAAGGGGTGTTTATTGCACACCTGTTCGCAACAGCTAAACAGCTGCATTGAGAAGCAACATTCCTTATGCAAGGAAAAAGCATTAAAGGATCTCATATTTCTGCAGCACTTCTCAGTCTAAAAGGTGTTTAGAAACAGCAGTTACACACACACTGTATACACTCCACCCAAATTTCTTCTGCAGAAGAAAATTTTCCCTAGCACTAAAATATAAAAACGCCAATACCACCCATTTCTTAAAAGATGTCACACCTACACGGAATGGGCTTCTCCTTTTCAGCTGATTGGTTCAAAAAAAGTAATCACCATTCAGTGCTCCTCCTCAGTCAAGCAGTAGCCAAAATCCGAGTGTAATAAATCAGGGGGAGGGGGAGGGAAAATAGCTGGAATGACTGCTGGATCCAACAGGCCTCAGAGCAAATCTGCTCTGCAGTGCTGCTGAGATGGTCCCCATGGAGCTATGCACCCCATTTATGTTGCACCTTTCTGAGAGATGTTTTGTCTTTACTCACAAGAGTTCTCCAACCAAAAGGTATGTAATGGATGCAAGGAGACATCACCATCATGATTGAGGGTGGAATGAAAAAGAAGACCATTACAACAAAAATGAAAAGTGAAAAAATAGGAGCAGACAGTTCTCACTGCACATTTTCTATCTTCTAGCCACGTACACATATTTGAATTCCAGCATTTTTTCTGCATTTAAACTTTGTTTCAACACTATATGATTTATAAATTGTAAAAAAAATGTACAGAGGAGTGTTCTAGTATCATCCTATGCCAGCTCCTTAAATATCATGAATAATAATCCCTAAGAATATCTTTAAAAACTGTCATCTGGTCAAAATATTTTCACTTCATTATTGTCTTATGTCCAAGATTCAATCACAGCATTGTGTGGGGGACAGCATCTTTCATTTTAGGCAGAAGAAAAACTAACTGCCTTCACCCTGGATTCAGCTTCAGACCCAAGAACCATCTGGTAAAAAATCAGCCAGCACATTGTGCAGGCAGTATATTAGTCATGAGACACAGGACTCTGAGAACAATGAAACCTAAATTTAAGGGACAGACGAAGGAAACTTAATTACTTGTTTAAGCTTCTTCACAGCTTTGAGGAATCTTTAACATTTTTAGCAAAAGAATTTAGCACTGGAGGGCACAAAGCACATCCTCAATGGATTTCTTAATTTTCTGCAAGTCTGTTTTCACTTCCAGTGTGGAAGTATCTGCACTGGTCCACCAGCACAGCTTGCCTCTCCAGTGCATGGCTGCAGGGTGAATCACATTGCCTTGGGCACGGGGTACCCTCCACAGCTGTGGTACTGCAGAGACAGACTGCAGTTCCTTCTCCAAACTGACATCTCCATACAGAGAACGGTTTTTCTGACCCCTCGACATCACTCAAGCTCCTGCTGTACCCAGTCGCCCTTGCTGAAGTATGAAGGGATCTTTTCCAGCTAATTGCATAAGCTGTCCAACCATACTTTTAGTTAAGCATGCACACATACACAGTTGTTACCCCAGTGACTGCTTAGAGCTGTGGCAAAAAAGCCACCCCAATTCAGGTCCAGTCAGAGACCTTTCCTATAAGATTGCCATTACCTTGGTGGTCAGGACAGCTCTGATAGACTGGAAAGCTGGGTGGAGAGAAACCTAATAGGCAAGTGTAGGGTCTTGTACCTGGGCCAGTACAGGACCTACTAGAGACAGTTCCTTTCTCCCACGGAAGACCTGGGACTCTTGGTGGATGACAACCTGACCACCAGCAGTGCGCCCTCGCGGCCAGGAGGGCAACTGGTAGCCTGAGGTGCATCAGAAAAACTGTGGCCAGCAGGTCAAGGGAGCTGATCCTCCCCCTCCTAGCTGGCCCTAGTGAGGCCACACCTGGAGTGCTGTACCCAGTTCTGGGCTCCACATTTCAAGAAAGACAAGGAGATACCACAGAGGGTTCAGTAGATGCCACAAAGATGATGCAGGGTTTCTGGACCATCCCATATGAGGAGAGACTTCAGGAGCTGTGCCTGTTTAGTCTGGAGAAAACTGAGAGAGGATCTCATTAATGAATGTAAATATCTCAAAGCTGGATGCCAAGAGGTTGTTGCCAGACTCTTTCTGGGGGTGCCTAGTGACAGGATGAGGAGCAATGGCCATAAACTAAAACACAAGAAGTTCTACCTCAGGATGAACAAGGATTTCTTTACATTGAGAGTGGCAGAATATTGGAACAGGCTGCTCAGGGTGGTCATGGAGTCTTCTTCTCCGGAGACATTCAGAACCATCTGGACATGTTTCTATGTCACCTACTTTAAGTGATTCTGCATTGGCAGGGGGATTGGATTAGATGATCTCCAGAGGTCCTTTCCAAGCCTAAGAATTCTGTGAAAACAGTAAAGTTCCGTCACAAATGGAATTAAGATTAGCAAATAAGCACCATGGGAAGTGCAGGAAACACAGATGTTCAGTTTCAAATTGCTATTATCTGTACTCTTCCTCAAGCTTTCAGCTGGAAATCACAAAGGCTGAGGTTTATTCTCTCCTTATTCTCTTACAGTTTATTCTCTTCCTTCCAAGATAAACAGGCTGTTTTGTGAAAAACTAACTTAAACAGGACCCAGCCCCTGTCAGTCTTCCAAGACTTGGACAGGCTTACCGCAAACAGTGTCCCCTGTGCTCACCACTGTTTGGACAGGTGGGAATACAGCAGTCAGGCAGAAGAGCCACTGGAAAAATACACCAACTAAGAAAGTCTACATCCCCCTAATTCTTTTGTTTAGGCTCATCAGAAAAGGGAATTCCTGAACATGACGGCAATGTGCTGTACACCTGATTTACACAAAACTGGATAAAATCACTGTAGCCTACAGAACAGTGCATTCTGATCCTGAATCTTCATCTTCTGAAGCCAGCACCTTAATTTGAAATGGTTTCTCTTTTTGAACTGCACTGGGCTTTCTTGTCCCAGTAGTGACCTTGGCATCTCCCATGATTACAGGCTTGCAGGAACACAGAACTGGAGAAGATCACCTGGATTATCAGCTCTAGTCCTCTAATAACACAGGCAGTCACATCAAATAATCTCTTTCATACACTCTTCTTTCTCTGTTTCCTAAATCTCTAAAGCCTGTATAAAACCCTAGATGTAAATAGATGCAAGTTGCTTTGTCACACAAAGCCCCAGAGGAACGCAATGCAGACATCCCCAACCCAGCTGTGCACAGAGCAGCTCGAGTGTGGAAGCAGTATAACCATGTTCATGAGGTGCTGCACCAAAGCTAATAAACCTTATCGAGCAGCAGAACTCATTATCTCAGCTGCAGTGCTGGACAAACATAACTATATTACTTCTGGATTCAAGCTGCTACGTATGCATGCCACAGCATGGCACCACGGGGACTTGCAGGCTGGGGAATCAGCTTACAGGCTACTAGCTCGAGGATTTTCGCGTGAGCTCCATTTTATGATTTTCCAGGGCTTTTCCGCTCCAGAGCAAGAATCCAAAAATCAGTGTTTGTATTAACACAAAATGTCTTTTAACATACTCACAGAAATTCACCCAGCCCTGAACTCTAACATTCATTCAGGAAAACCTTTCTACATCCTCACAGCCGCAGTCTCCCAGAGGCAACTCCATCTCCACCTCTCTCAGCAGTGCCCATGCCATGTGCACACCTTTCACACGCAGCACCCGCGCTCTCCCTCCTGTCAGAGCTCTGGGTGATGCTCATGTTCATTAGCCATGCCTACCAAACAGGTTTCAGCCAAAGACCTAGAGGCACAGCCAGACTTCCCCAGCAAGAGCTGCCCCAGGCTTTGTACCAGAAGAGAGCAGGGAGGCAGTTTTCCCTGGATAGCCACTTGTTTTGCTGCTATCAAACGCATGCCATTACGTCCATACTGGCAGTAGCTACCTCTCATGAAAAAAGACCAAACAAATAATAGAAAGACCTGGCGTGAGGAAGAGCTCGTTGCTAAGACCCAAGTTTGGCAGCAGAGTAGGGTTTCCAATCCCTTGGTGGTAAAGCTGATGAGCTCGGAGCCTAGAGGGAAAAATTATTCCAGTGAATGCAAAGAGAGATTATAAGTGACAAAAAGGCAAGTAAAAGACAGGTCAGGAAGAAAACCAACAAAAAAATTCAAAATGAGCTTGGCAAGCTTACTAGCACTATTCCTGCTATATGGTAATTAGTGGGTCTAGGTAGGATCTTCACTTTCATAGGGCTCTAGAGAAAGAAATAATTTCTCATTGCAAGAGGCAGCCAGCCCTCTGACAAACACTCAGCATGTACTCTGTACACGGCTGCGAGAAATGAGGAAATTATCCATATCCACTATAAACAGAGCAATGAATCCGGTGCTTTCCTACCAGAAGCCTAGCAACAGCGTGGACCTCCCTTACCTTGGTCCCTCCTGCCTTTGATAGTTTCAGCTGTCTTTGAGCACAGGAGAAGGATGATTGATAAATTGCTTCATAGGGCTGCTGCCCCTTCCTTTCAACCTTTCTTGTAACAACAGACCTCCAACAAGGCAACATTCATACATGTAACTCTCAGAACACATCATGCTCTTTAGAAAATACTTGGAATGAAATGACTCTAGATTATATCTCATGACTCACAGTACACAAAGATTCATCTGCTCATAAATGAAAAAACTCAGTCTTTCTTATCCAGTAAAGGGTTTAATGCTTTTCCCACCTTCAAACCACTCTGCTCCTGGCTGTCACCAGCATAACACCTGCCCCCATGTTGTCACTCCTGATCGCCCTCAGCACAAAGACCCTCTTGCCTTCACAGCCCAAATTACCCACATCCCATTTAGAGAACTTATGACTAGGAGCTCTCTTCACCAATTCAAGAGCCCAGACAGCTGCACACAAATGGGGATGAGTATGAGAAGAGACAAAACTAGACTTAGATGGTCCCCCACAAACAAAACACTTGCCTGCAAAAACAGAACTCCTATATGCACCTCTTATACATAAGGCAAATACCCACCTTGAGTTGCAACACTGACAATACACTCAAACAGTTTGCAACATCAGAGACACTATCACACCACCTCTGCCTCAGAAAGACTTTATACAGCTGCATCCTACACAATGAAAGTGGTAAGATAAATAGTCTCTCTTGATATTTAATGGCACACATAGTCTGCTCCCTTCACTGCGCTCACAATGCCAAGCATTAGGTCATCACAACAGATATTTTAAGTTTTCTACTCCCCAGCTCTCCACAGCCCACAATCTCCTGCAGTCTACAAGGCTCTCAAATATTTAAGAGTATCCTGCAACAAGTTTCACCTGAGGGAATACAGTTCAGCAAGCAGGAATGTCAGACTGAACCAAGGCTACACCACCACTTCATTCCAGAGACAGCATTATAATCAAGGACTGTGATGTTGCAGGTAGCCTGTATGTCTAGGTTCAGTATCCATGCCACAGCTGCAGAGGAAGGTGCATTCTCCTTTTTATTTTACTGTTTGTCAAACCTGACAGCACTCAATATTGCACAATCACTTCAAAGAAGATAATTCTGTAACATGCACCCCTGGGGGGATGGGGGGGCTGGGGGAGAAACATTATGGTTGCTGTGGGAATCTTAATTCTGGATTTCAGGACTTGCATATTTAAAACCTCAAATTTAACATTGCATTAATGTAGCTTCATGCATTGAATTAAGGAATGACTCAGTACAAATCTCCATGCATCTACTGAAGTCCTGACATCCCAAGGACAAGAGGCACAGAATAGAAAAAAAGATAGCACAGGCAACAAGAAGAGAATGAGAGGCAGAGAGGAACCTGTGAGCAGGGAAGCAAGAAACTGGCACAGCCGAGGCACAACAAACCCCACACCAAACCAGATCTGTCAGTTGAGGCTCCTTGTTCTTACAGCTAAAGGTTATGTAGCTTGCCAGGATAAAAAGAGCTTAAAGCAGAAACATAAATGGGCACAGAGGAAAAGGTCCCTGAAAGGTCCAAGGAGGAGATTGCCCAAAAGAAATAGTGTAACCTGTACAGAGAAGGGAAAGACCATATCTAGATAGCAAAAATTCAGTAATTTTTTTAATTATCATGGCAGAGTGCCCAGATGATGACTTTAAAATCCCTTCAGCTATTCAAGCATTTAATACTTATTTTCTCCACTTCTCTGAAGTTTAACTGCAATGCAAACACAGCGGTAGTGCTGCCTGAAGTTCAGGGTGCAGGCAGAAGCAGCAGCCAATGGGGTTCATCCACTGGCAAGCAACCCAAAACTCAACCCTCTTTTAAGAATCCAGGTCAGTGCTTCATGTTTTGGGCCAAAGCTGGTCTTCAGGCAGGCTAACACCTATATTTTATACTAGAGTGCTCACACTCCTCTCAGCACAGGAGGTGAGACAGCAGGGCAGCTCTTCTCTGCTCCCACACTCATCCTCCCCATTTCAGCAGAGTAAGGAACATCTCCATTGTTCATTCCTTATCTAAGATCAGCAGCAGCATTGGCTGAATTACTTCTCCTCTCACCCCACCCACCAAACCAAGCACAAATCTTAGCTGAGCCATGGGTGCTGCCCAGTCTTTCTCCCTAAAAACCAGCACCCCAAGCCGGGGTCCCACACACCAGGCTGTGACAAGGGGCTGAGTGCAGAAGGTGGACGTGTCTGCCAGCAGGGCCTGCTGGATGAAACCAGGCAAGTGTGCATACCCCTGTGAAGAATCAGGTTACCCTGCAACAAAGATAGTGTGTGTATGTGCAAAGGAGGGAAGTCAAATCCTTCTGCCTGGGTTCCAAGGCTTGCTTTGTTGCTAAAATAAACCAGTGTTTGTTCCTGGGAGTGATGGGGAGCCGGACTCAAAGCAGCCAGAGGCAGAGAGAACCCTCTCATTCTGAGTTACAAACAAGGGTTTAAAAAAAAAAACAACAAACAAAACAAATCAAACCAAAAACTTGGGACCCAACTATTCTTTACCTCACGTATCTGGGTAATGAAACCCAAGGGCAAACTGCTGATCTCAGGGTGCCCAGGAGCAGACAAAACTATACGTTGATGATTGAGCAGTCTAAAAGCTGACTGCTCCAGTGGAAATTCCAGTCCTTGCTCAAAGGCTGAAAAGATATATATGCCTTTGTATAAGCTATTATTTTGTTTGCTGGATCTATATAACACTTTACATATGTTTTTTTCCTGACATTTTCCATACTCCACCAGAAACTTGAGTAACTGTGCCACTTCTGGAAAAACAAGCTTGCATCCAGCTTTTCTCGTAAGAGCTTCTCCCCCATCCTCAAAGTCCCAAACTGCAGAACTATCTAACCCCTTCCTGCTCCTCTCCCAAACTTCTGAGACTTACAGATCCCTTTCAGCAGCACTCCTTCACTACCTGGAATGTCTCTCAGTAACACCAAAAATCCCAAAAAGCAGAGGCAGATGGGAACAGCTTTATGCATAAAAAAAAATTATATATACACACACATCTTTCAGTTGGCAGAGAGTGAGCAGCATTATACCAAAAATTTTGTCTCCAAGGCACCTGCCCAAAACTGTTCTCTCCAGAGGCACTTATAACCACAGGAGAAGACTGCTTGATACCCAGTTAATAGTACTTGCTCAAAATATTATTTTTTTTCAAAGGGAAAACTAGCCCACAGTGAGTAGAGGCTGCACAGAGCTAAGCCCAACAGTGAAGGCCGCTCGCGTTAGTGCAGAGTCCTTCAGCTTTCCATTCCTTATATGTGCAAAGTGTGCAAGCCCTCACACACGCTTCCTACTCACCCAGAGGTACATCATGTTAGCCTGGGTCCTTCAAACCCAGCAGTGAGATGATCCGGCAACACAAGAGGCACTTCAGTAAGACTGATGAGACCGAGGTTGGTCGAGGGTGTTTTTTTGGTTTTTTTCTTAAAGAAAAAAAATCCGAACGGCTCAGTTTGAGGCTTAGAAAGCGTCTCGCCTCCTCCACCCCCCTCTTCCAGCTCCGGCTGCTCTGCGCTCTTCTCTCGCACTTAATCTCTCCCTGGGAGTTCCCAGCCCCGTGTGTCTGTACTGGCGTGCACAGCACACACTCTGCATTCGCCTCCAGGGAATTTCTCTCTGTCATTCTGCTTCTAAAAACACAATCTCAGCCTCACAAGATTCTTGCAATAGGCAGGGATGGGTGGGGTTAGTAATAAATGCAGCCCGGCTCCCAGTGCTGGAGAGCGCTTACTTTAGAAAAGGGAACTGTAGCCGTGAATGAAGCAGAGAAAAACCTTGTCCTCCAAGGTCACTGGGGGTGAGGACCCATTCCCCCCACCCAATAACTGCTCCTCCGGAAATCATCCGTAGATGCAGGAGCCACGCAGGGTGCCATAGGCAGGATCTGCACATCTTCATCTACCCCCTCAGTCAACACCCCAAATTCGGTCACAATTCAGTAGCTGTATTTAATCATTAACCACTGACAGGCATCAAGGGGCATAACTACAGGGATCCTGAAGCTAAGGAGAAAAGCCGTGTGTGCCAGCCTGGAGCTCCCTCAGGAAGAGCAACCACTGCCGGCATGAGCTGGGGAAGAGAAGCGACAGATAAAGGGGTTAATCTGCTTTCGCAGGTGGCTCCACATGAGTGTTTTACAGACTCGCATAGTGCTAGAGGGAAAGCAGCAGCTGGCTCCGGTTCCTCAGAGTGTATCGGGTTCCCACTTGCCTGGAGGCAGCTTCCCCCCAAGTCTGACTGGGGCAAGTGCCCTCACAGCCCTGTGATCCCAGCCTGCTCCAATTTCAGGACTGCAGAGCTCTGCTGGTGGGGCGGCAGCCCCGGGAAAGGCGCGCTGAGCGAAAGACACTCGTCCCAGTTCCCTCGACAAGCACCAGCAAGCCCTTCCCCGCACGAGCAAATCCCCGTCCCATCCCCCGTGCGCGATGCCACAGGATGAGTGTCACCTCGCATCTCATTAATCAGTTAAACCGCTCTTCCAAACTAGGAAAACGGGTTTCTCCCCCCTTCCCTTCCCGCCTCAAAATGAAGAATTGACTTCCCTTGCCGGGCTCCAAATGCTAAGTTAAATATGGCCTCATCTCAAATGGGGAAAAAAAAAAAGTAAAAAAAAAAAAAAAAAAAAAAAAGAAGTGTTTTCATTGAGATACTGGTCTCCTTGGAAATGAGTTTTGAGGAAATATTTTTATCTCAGCTAAAGATATAGAAATGGTGCTATTTCACATATCACCTCTGCTTCCTCTACTTACAGATTACTTAAATGCAATCCAGGGGGCTTGGAGCAAAGCACGCATCGGGCTCCACACAAGGCCCTGTTGACATGGGGTGACAAATGGATGGGGCCCTGTCACAGCCAGCCCAGACACCTGAGATGTGCTCCACACTCCCCAGGCCCCCCTCACCTTCAGCAAGCCACAGACACACCCCAGGTCACGCGTGTCCCAGGAACAGACCTGAGCACATGGGATGGCAATGGGCTCAAAGGAAATAAATACATAACTGTCAGTGCAGTCTCACATAGACACCTGGAGAAAAGGCTGATTCCCATTACCAGGAAGCAGTCAATAGGGATCTGCTGGTTAAAGACAAGCAAGACATTTATTTCCAGCCCAGAAAATCCAAGCCCTGCTGCTCAGGGAAAGGAGCAAGAGCTCCTCCAGAAAGCTGGGACTGCACAGGGTTGTTCCATTATGGCATTGCTCAGGTCTCCCATCTGCTCTCACCGTTTGGCACAATGGGTCAGGTTGAGAGGGTGAAAAACAATGTTCCTAAAAAGCACTTACTGCACTAAAGCCTATGCCCCACAGTCTCCAAAGAGTGAAGCATGTGATCCACAAACCTGTTCTCAAAGGCTCTGAGAGAAGCAAAACAGCAGCAATGCTGACATTTGCATCACGATTAGACACTTCTGTTAACATCTCTGAAGCAGGGTCACACCAGCAGCAGCAACTAGTTCAGCCAGCCTGCAGACTGAAGCAGACATTTCTGCACCAGATAACCTTGATGGCATTTTCAAGGTTTTCTTCTGCTCCAGAATCACAATTCAAAAATGATCTTATGGTCATTTAAATGAAAGCCGAGATTCCTTGTGGGTAGGGGAAAAAGTGAGAAGACACATGGACCAGGTAAACAAACTCAAATAAATCCTAGCTCATATAAAAGACTTGAAAAGGATGAGTCTTAAAACTAAGCTGAAGATTTATTAAAAACACCCCTAATTAAAAACATAGGAAAAGAAACAAAAAGGAAAAAAAAAAATTCTTCCCCAAGCTCTCATCCTATAGGCCACCTTCTGGGAAAGAAAACAAAAACTCAGAATAAGCCTACTCGTTAATTTCAATAACTGAGGCTTGATACAAATCATCCCAGCAATTCCACATTGTGCAGGTCACATTCAACCTCCAAATCAAAACAAGACCCATGAACCCTCCTTGAACCATCTAAATAGTACCTCAAAATTTATTTGCCACCGTAGCTACTAGGCCACCACCTCCCCATGGAAGGCACACAGAAAGATTACCAAGAGCAGCAGAGCTCTGGTGATGTAATGCCTTTGTCCTGGAGCGGGAACCCTGTTTGATGAGCTGCAAGAGCAGGTTTCTCTACACCCAGTATTCTCAAGCAGTGAGAGGAGTACCCAGCAGGTGAGGAAATGAGGCTGTGGGAGGACTCGAGAGGCACCACCACCCTGCTTCAAGAGAGTTGCTGCTGCCCAGAGGTTCAAACCAACACGACAAACATGAAGCACATGCCCACGACTATCCACAGCTGCAGAACTGGTAGCAGTGCCATTTTAGCCTCAGATTACAAGCAAGAAAAAGATTTGGCTTGGCTGATACAATTGGGGGGGGCAAGGAACAACTAGATGAGTAATTAGGTCTTCATTATGCTTTTTTTCAGATTTTTCAACGACATTAGCTGCTATATTAAGAGTATCCATACAAGACATTTCTTCCTGAAAAATTTCTTCTAAAAGAACACAAAATATTCTCTACAGAGCAAGAGGACAACAGTACATCAATGCATCTTATTCCAGAAAAACAAAGACAGACATGACTAAGGCAGGCTTCTGATACAGGCAGCTAGGATCCCCTGCAAATGTTTTGCCATAATCCTAACAACAGTAGTTTACAGGATAAGTGTCGGGGAGCTTGTAAAGTCTGCTGTGTGTGGAAATACACATTATCTCTTAGGGATGTTTCATGTCTCAAGCAGGACTAAAAGTAGAAAGGAAAAGATTTTAAAATTAATATATACCAAGCTATGAGAAAAATGTTCAGAAAACTGTAGCTTAGTGAAACATTGGTCCCTCTCCTGTGATGGGAGGCTGTTGTGTAAATCAAAGTGAAAGGGGAAGAAAGCAGTCTGCAAAGACTTTAATGCTTGTTAGAGAAGTAAGGAAGATCTTAGCAAGTAACAAAAGGTGAAAGAGAAAAAAGGGAGCAAGTAGCCACCTATTTAATATTGTATAAAGAAATCTGGAAAAAAGAGAGAGACTGGGAAAAATGAAAAAAAAAATCTACCTGTTTCTGTACCAGTATCAAAAGCTTTAATTACATACAAGAATTATTGCGACTACTCAGTTATGTGCATAAACTCAACCCAAGAATACTGCTGACATATAAGTTTCAAATAAGACAAATGCTTAAAAAATAATTTACAGAAAGTTTTAGCCTATTTAGGAAAGATCTGAGTGGGCAAGCAGGGAATGGGCACGGCACCGTTGCAAACAGTTGTTATCTGTTTCTAGCTAACTGTGTCTCAGAGGGGTATGATTTCAAATGCTCGTGGATTAACATTCTAGGAGATAAAGCTCAAGAAATGGTAGGAGCTGGTGTGTCTGCTACACGCCACTGAAATCATATTAGATAGCACACAGGATGAGTGGCTAGATGAGCACCTCTTCATAACACAGGGAAAATCCCATCTGATCATCTGGAATTTCAAATGCGACAACAGTTGCAGGAGGTATAGGGGGGCTGGTGTCAAAGAACACCCTCCAGATAGCTAAATTAGAGAAAACAATTTCTTAGTTCAAGAAGTGTTACATTGAAAATGAGTAAGTCCATATTAGATTCCATCTTGACAGAAAAGAGCAATCAATTGTAAAAATATAAATTAGCGGTTGCTCAGTTAAAATGATTGTGACAATTGCATCTGGATACATGCAAGGAGAAGAGAGACCAAAGCAATGCACCTACATACATACTCAGCACTTGAGTGGGACCAGAGGTACAGTGGCACATTTTTCCTAGACAGACAGATTGCTTATCGGGCTTCCCTGTCACATCCCCGCACTTGAACACTTGTATATATTCTAGCAAGTGAAAAAAAAGAAAAGCTGAGAGAAGAAAATAGAAAGGAAATTAGAAAGGGAAAAAATAAAATTTACAAGGGAATCCTCGTGACAGGAGGTAAAATCCATAGTCAGAGCTGGAAGATGATAATGTGTTTTTAAAGCTTCTCAAGAATAGAAACCCCAGCAACTGCATTGATCTGCTACTATGGGGAAAAGGTAGAAACATTCCCAATACCGAAGGAAGAGCCAAAGCATTCAATACGTATTTCTGTTCTATATTTGGAGAAAAGTCAGCTGTTGCAGTCTGTGATAACAAAATGCCTTCCATTCCAACAGTAACTAAGGAAGATGTTCCAACAGCTACCCAACAAACAGCTCTGTGCTCTCTTATCTAGCTCAAGCTTGCAAACAAAAGGGATGCAACCAGACAACAAGTGGGTTTTAACTGTACTACAGCTGTGGACATATTTAAATGTGGACACTCTGCAGTCTGCTTTGAACTGCATCACCTGTACTTTGAGCTCTAATAAGCACTAACATCAAACCTGCCATAAGGCCAAAAGCACCACTGTGATGCAATGGCAACACCAAATGCAGGTGTTCCTTGCAGCCCATTATTATTAAAGCCTTGCTGCTGCTCACTGAGTTTGGCCAGCCCCCATCATACCAGAAGACTGCTTCAGGAAAGCAGCACTACTGCTGAAGGCATGAGATTGCAGAAGGCTGAACAGGGAAATTTAATTTCAAACTGAAGGAAAGCAGCTCCTCACAGCCAAAAGCCACACTGTCCACATTTTATGCAGAAGCCAGATTCAGACTGAGGATGAAGACTCAATCATTGTCCTACCACAGCAAACATTTCAAGAACCATCTACAAAAGGTCTGACTGGAGACTGGAACAGCAACATGCTCTACAGCACCCAGAGGGAAATTTCTCCAATTCAGTGGCTGCTTTCCATGGCTTATCTGACTCCAGCAGAAGATCCTAGGGAGAGAACAGCGGAATCAGACCTCTGCTAGTCGTGGGTTTGGGCATGCCTTGTGTCTTGGGGGGTTTTATTTGGTTGGATTGGTTGATTTTTATTTGGGGTTTGTTTTGGTTTGTTGAAAGAAGATTAGAGATGGGGCTGGAAGCTATCTGGGGAGAGGCACAGAAGGCAGCCTTGGGCACACATGCAGCTCCTATGGAGATAAGAGGATCTTCTTTGAGGTCGGTTTGCTCCTTTGGGTGCCGCTGGACACTACCCTGGCGGCAGAGTACTGCTCCCTTGTGAGACTACCTCTGCTCAGGATGCTGGATTATCTGTGATTATCACAATTTCTGAGCCACAAGGTAGATTTCCTCTCAGCATCCAAAAGGACTACAGGAAGCCTCACTCTGCATTATCCTGTTTATGAAAGGAAGCAAGAATACAAAGTGCATACAATAAATCATCCAGAAAAATACCACAATTCCTCTCAGATGTTTTGCCAAGCAAATAAGCCAAACATTGGCATATTACAAGAAAAAACCCAACATTTTGTTATAGAGCAACCCATTTCATTACTGAAAACTGGATTCCCTGTTTTCTCTTCTGCATGTATGGTACAAAAGGAGGCTTCAGAAAAGAGACTACTTATTTAAAGCAGCCTATCAAGGGCTAGTTCATCTTCCACAAAAAGCAGAAAGCCTGAAACAATAAAACACCCTGACATGCAAACAAACCCAAAAATTTTTAAGGACTGTCCTGCTACTGACTTATCACAGCAGTTAAATTTGAGTCCTTAAATAAACTTCAGGAGATCTCAATTCATAGGCTTATCATTCAAGTACATAAGGTAAAAAAAAAAGAAATGGATACCAAGAAAAGCTTTTTGGAGTTTGTTTGGGATTTTCCTCTCCTCACAACTATGCTCAAGAGCACTATTCAGGAAGGCACTGCCAATTCTTCAAGAGAAAAAAGCTTAGTAACTAGGAAAGGTACTTCACTGAAAACATGTTCCCAAAAATACACTTTTAAATTAAAACCAAGAACACCCACATGAACAAAACTAAATTGTGAAGCCAGAGAATTCAAAGTTAAACACTGAAGAGCATGCAATCATTTAGATGTAAGGAATTCTCACAGCTCCAGTTTGGGCATTCATTTGCAGAAACAGAATGACTATGCAGCCACTCCCAGGATATAGCAAACATGAGCTGGGCAGCCAAGTGGGAATTTCCATGAATTATACCTGTCAGCCTTACTGTGGTGGATCAGGAGTGAAGTCTGCAATCCTCCAATACCTTCTGAGGAGAATCTAGCAAGTTGAACATCTACAGAAGAAAAAGCTTCTCGGCAGCTGTGTTGCCACCCTAGGCCTGATTTTCAGGCTGTTTCTTCTGCATTCTATCACAAGGATCTGGTCTGAAGTCCACACTGAACTGGCACAGAGCAAATATACTTAGGTACTTGTAAGAGGGTAACAGAGTAAGCTCCAACTCTGGTATTTAAACATAACTTTTTTAAAGTTTGGTTAGCTAATAACTGCCTTAATACCTTCTTAAAGGGAAAAAAGTTGATCTCCCTTCAGGTTTTCCATGGAGTAGCAGAAAGCTATTACACAGCATCAAATTCCAACAAAAGTCTATTTTTAGTGTCAAATCAGGAGTACAATATCCAACTGAACTGATAAAAGGCAGAAAGATTCTCTCTGCCCTAGACTTGTCAGTGCTAAGCAGGGTGTTTCTTTGGCTGTGGATTCTGAAGAGAAAGTCATAAACAAAAAAAAAAAAAAAATAGCTCAGCTCCCACATCAACAACTCATCTCTTCATAGTCCACAGAGTAAGTTATACCAAAGGATGAACTGATGGCATCCAATTCAAGGTGTGAGGCTTCAGGTAGCAAGTAGGAAACTGCTTCCAAAACCTTATCAATCAAGCTGCAGCATCATTGCCCCATTTTTTTTTTTTGTCTCTGTGTTTACCATGTCAAGTGGCTGCACTGCATCAGCGATTCATCAGCACAGCAACATGGCAGAAATTAAGAAAGGGTATGAAGATGAAAGTATTGCAACAGAAGGTAATGGGGAAGACAGGGCATAGCTCTCTTGCCTAGACCACAGGGGCATTTACTAATATGCTGAAACTTTGGTTTAGGTCTGTTGATAATAAAGGGGAATACAGATGGAGAGTAATACCATCCTGCAGAAACGGACTCCTCCTGGCTTGTTTGTGCAAAGGAAGGTTAACAATGTTAGTGAGTTATTCAGGAAGTAATGGATACCTTCTTGCCCTGAGCAAATTCCTTTTCAATAACTGTAGTATTTTCCTAGGCAATACGACTATATCAAGGTATAATGGCTACTATATTTATCTACAGAGGCCCTGTACTGCTGGGATCTAATTTACTATGGCTTAGAAAGCAGTTTACAAATCCTGGGACAGTAAAGTTGCTAGAGAGAGGAATAAAATTCTATCCTTTATTGCTTGGGTTGAAAACTGGGTTTTAATGTCCCTTTTTAAGGGTATAAAATGCATTCTCTTCAACTTAGAGACTCAAAGGCTAATAAATCCTTAAAGTAAATTGTAAATACACCTATGAGAGGGAAGAAATCAGCTAACAAACACCACATTCTGCCCATTTTTTTATCCTTATCGTCACAGATGCCTTATTTCTTCTTTTATTCAAATAACATTCTTTCATTTGACCCTCTGAGAAGAAGAATAATCCATGACTTTCCCTAGCAGCCTTATGTACCTAATGAAGACAAAATAGCTGAATGCCTGAAATAAGGCTTCAGCGTGGGAAAAGGCACAAGGATATAATCAGCAAAGAAGAAAGGAATGACTGCAGCTAATGAAGAGCTAACACCAATAAACACTGAATGACATCTCCTGAAAAACAACAAAACCCAATTGCTAAAAGACTTTGGTGGAACACAGCACCAACCTGTGATAAGTATGGGTGGGTGGGAAGAGACCAAACACACGTGTTAAGGACTGCAGATACTTCCATTACATAACCGGAGTAAGAAAACCCAGGCAAAATCGCCATTAGCAGAACTAAAAGCAAAATATTTCAGCAAGGGTATTGGCAGTTGTCAAGCCACATAAAGGAACAGCAGACTGCTCAAATGTAAAAGGCATTAATAAAGCATAAGAAAAGAGGTATAAATAGATATAAAACAGAGAAAGATTTCGAGATGACAGAAAAGCTACCGGAAAATTTTAGTTAGAGAATATAATATCCCCAACTTCAATTCACAATGATCAGCAAAGGTCAGTTGTCAGAAATGCAATTCTTTTTCTGATCTCATTCTGAGCAAAGCACTCTTTAACCATACCTGTGCCACCACCATCTAGCTGGATTACTCTCATGGCTGCAGCAAACAGTTCCCTCCATCTGACTGGTCCCTAGGGGAACTATGGGCACAAGACTATTTAGAAAAGCATGTGTGTGTAAAGACTAACTGCACTACTGGTCTCCCACTTTATAAACAAGAGAGAATCTATACTTCAAAGTCTTTTCAGTGTATATACTTAATATGGGACTTCCAAGAGGCATTCAGATAAATACCAACCTATGATTTAACGGATCTCACATGCACTGAGTACTGAAAACACCTGCACTTTGTCACATGGGATGTCCCAACAAACTGGCATATGTGTCAATGATTGTACTTGAATCAGGAGGATTTTGGCTTTTGTAGGAGCAGACTGGCTATAGATCTGATATTCAGCATCACTGCAGTCTGTGAGGTCACATACTGTGACCTTCAAACACCTCACGTTAAGGTTCATCCACCTTCCCTTCTTTCTCTGACAGGCAACCATGACAAAAGGCAAACCTAAAAGCCCCACACCCAAAGAAAAAGTACTGTGAATTCCATTCTGTGACATTTTCTGATCAAATCCTGGCAAAATCAGACTCCTGCATTAGGTATTAATTGCAACCTCCTTATTCTTCCAATCCCTTTCTAATAAAGACAGACTGAATGAGTAGTAACTCACTTGGTTTAGATGAAATGAACGGTTTGAAGTAACTATGGCTAGTCAACACATGCATTTATTGTGTCCTAGTTTCTGTGCAATATAGTCTTATTTTATCTGAATCCAGATTTAAGCTCTGAAGTGTAACCGTGCCATCTGATAAGTATTGTAACTGCTAGAGAAACTACTCACTTGGATAACAAAGCAACAATATATTAAATTGTTCCCTGTTCCCAAATTTCCAGAAAGCAACAGTGACCAGAACAATCTCTTTTCATCCTTGTGCGACCTGAAGAATGCAGTTTCCCTTTCAGATAAAGGCCTTTCTATAGTTATCTAATGGTAATGTCACTACAAACTGGATTAGAGACGCCCAGAAACCTCGAAATTCGTACACAGATAGTCAGCTGCATCCAAAGTCTAAGTCTGAAGGAAATCAAATGCTCCAAATTGTGCTTAATGTAGTTAACTTTGCCCTTTAGGTAGGATAAACCAGTAAGAACATATTACACAGTGATTAGATTAATTCTTGAGTAAAATTCAGATGGCTGGCTCTATCTGTCTATTTCAAATTATTTCAGTGACAATCATTTTTCCCGTACTCTGCTTTGCAGCAGCAGCTGCTCAAGAAAAACAGCAGTTCTCTGTCTGGGGTGAAGTTGACAGCAACTGGGGACAACACTGCTGTCAGAGTTCAGCTCCCAGTTCTGAAATGCCATTCTACTGGAAATACCAAGGAGCCTAAATCTGGCTACATATACCACGGGATGTAAAATATCTCTATCTCAGCTTTCAACAGAAAGCTCGAGTCTCATGACATTTACTCCTTTGGCCCCTGTCAGTCTTCCTCCAGACCCCGCAAAGGATCGGAGCTAGCTGCCATAAATGGTTGGAAAACAAGATGTTGTTCTCCAAGCACTTGGAAATGAGCAGCACTGTTTTAGCTTAGAGAGACCATGGCAAGGAGCCAGGGTGACAGGTGCCCTAGAAATAAAGATGAGGATCAAACTGTTGCCAATGTAAGCCGCTGCTGTCCTCCTGACCTGTAAGAAAGGGTAGCCCATGCTCGCCAGGTGTAGCAGGAACAATGGACCAGAAAACATGAAGACATGTTTGCTGGTAATACCTGAAGTGTGTCCTCAACAAAATCCACCTGCAAAGGAATTTCAGTGGGTCTCATGAGATGCAATCCTATTGCTAAACCTTTATAGGGCCTGGCAGCAAGCCAGCTTGATGCTGCTGTGACATCAGAGTGCAGTTCGTTGAAATCCAAAGGCAGCAAGAGTTAAAAGCACAGATTCCTCCTAAAACTCCATGAGCTACAAACCTCTTGTGTGGGCAGCAGCAGCAACTAAATGCACTGAACAATTGGCTGGCCTTTGGAAACAGAGGTGGGAAGAGACAGGTCATGGGGGACTGCCTGCCCTCACCCCCAGGTAAATAACAGCACAGTATCTGCTGAGGTTTTCAGTTAAAATCCATGAGACAGTTCTCATCATTTTATCAACAGCCTCTGGAGACAGCAGCCTCTGACCTTTATCAGGAAGAGCACCCTTGTCCTCTAATCACAGACTTCCTGGAAAATGCAATCTAGCTGGCAATTACTACAGAATGGAAGGGGGGAAGGGGTAAAAAAGCCTCCTAACATCAAATTATCACTGCAATATGTTTTAAGTATGTCCCCACCAAAATGCAGAATTCAAGCAGATTCTCACAACCTATTTCACTCCCACAAGCATTATTTAACAGTTTCCACTAAAAAGATTTTTCTCGCCTCTCCCTCCACCAGAAAACCTGCCCCCTCCCACCCCCAGTCTTGCTTTGCAGATGTTGCCTGCGGCAGCACAGCATCTTGCTGTGAAAGCTCCAACACAGGGGTGCAGAGCGTGACCTGGGCAGAATTACATGTGCCATTTCCACTGGGAAATCTAAGAGACTTATTAAGCCAGGACAGTGCCGATTAATCTACTAATGGAATGAATCAAAAGTGTGTTCCTGGCCCCTTCCCTTTCACATCCCAAAACCTCGGGGGAGCTGAAACCATCTGGCAAATGCCTACTCTGAGCAACATTATGCTACTCCTGGAAATACCTCTCCCTTAATACTAAGAAGAATGAAATCGTCTTCCATCCACCAGGTATTGTTGGGAGCATCTGCGTAGCTGGCTGAGGCAGGCTGCTTGCACACAGCATCCTTGCCCAGGCAATGCAGAGCTGCTCACTCACCATGCAGGAGAAGCCAGCAGAGCAGAGAGCGATCCTGTTCATTCGGGGTCCCGCTGAAGCTGTGCTTGGTGTAAGGCACACAGGGGCAGATCCCAGCCGCAGGCAGGCAGAGGCACACTCCCTGCCCAGCCTGAGCAAATGCTCCTCCTCAATCCTCTCACTCCTTTCTTCATGCAGGTACAGCAGCAAGGACAGGTTTGTTTATGTTAATTAAAGAGTAATAATAACGATCTCTCTTCTAAACACATTCATAATGGAAATCTGATCAGAGAGCTTACAGGGAAATCAAAACATCAGACCAGTTCAAGGTCCATACACAGCAGATATTACTGAGACAGAACGAAGGACTGACTCAGAGATGCTGAATACCCCACACCATTTGAGTAATAAGGATGCTCAGGAAGAAACAGAGCTGAGGCAGCTGTCACAAAGAAAGGATCTTGGGCACTTCCAAGATCATATAGGAGCAGAGGAACCTCCTATTTTACAATTTAAACACACACCAAAAAAAAAAAAACAAACCCCAAAAAAACCAGAGAAAGAGCAGTCATATGGCTGTGGAATAATGTCAGCGCTTTTAACTGTCACAAAATAACACAAATACAGAGCAAGGGAGTCAAGAGGTCCTCCATGCTCAGGGACAGCACAGAGCATGTTTAGACAAACATCCATCAGGAATTTCCTAACTTGTTATTACAGACTCCTAGAAACTGGAACTCTGATCCCCTAAATTACCCTTCCACTACTTCACTACATTGAATCATAAAATGTTGGTTTACTCCACAATATCCAATTTAAGCCTTTCTTGATACTAATTAAGCTGTCTTCAATGGACATAGTAAATAATCAATCCCCATCCTCCATATTTTCTACTCTGTCGATTTTAAATGAAGGAACAAGCCTGGTATTTTCCTATTATGTCAGGCTCCCTGAGCCTCCTTTTCTTGGTCTTCCCTGGACATTTTCTAGATTTCACCTGTGTAACGTCCTGAAGTGCCTACAAGCAGGCACAGTGCTCCACTTGCTGTATTAAGCTGCAAAGAATAACTGTCTTCTGCAGTTTACTTGACACACCTGGAAATGCATTCCAGGTTTTCAAGATTACAAAAACCAGCACCACATACTCAGTTTGTTATCTCCTATTACCCCAGATCTTTCCTTGGATATTACTGCTTAGCCAGTTAGTCTCCGTTTTATACTGTATATACAGTTCCTTTTGTTAATACTGCTTGGTTTTGTTTAATTTCGCACTGTTGGATTTCAGGGCATTTCTGGAATTCACGGTGATCTTTCCAGTTTCTAATCCTACCTTCCAAAGGCTGCCAGGCCCTGCACATACATATGTTCAGTCACTGTTTTATTACCCTCAATTTTGATGAGCACTAGAGAACAGCAGAGCAGGCAAGCCAGACCACATTAAGACTCCAGATCAGACACACACACACAGAAAAACATGATATAATTGTTCCACATACGCTTTTCCAATGAGGTGTTCAGCCCCTTCTTAATTTCACCTTTCATTTGTCTAGTTTATGTAAAGGTCATGTTGGACTATGTCCAAAGCCAGTAGCTTTCTCTGTCTGCCAGGCCTGCTGCCATGTCAAACAAAAAACCAAAATTGATCTGACATGATTAGCCCTTAAAAATTAGCAATGTATGTCTGCTGTTGGCTTAATTTCCTTTAGTAAAGGATCTGACCACAAGCATCTGATCTTTTCCAGCATCTTTCCACATTCTGTAACTGCACTGACCAACTGAATCTCTTGGGATCTCTAGCCACCTTTAAAAAAATTAAGATTCAAGAATAATATTTATTCACGCACATCCTCTTCATTCACTTGAAAGCTGTGCGATTTCATGATGCGCAGAATGCACATTGGGGAAAACCCAGCATGGCAGCCCATGCCCAAAGGAGGGACCATCTCTCACAGCGCCAGCAGCGCTGGGCAGCCCCCCTCCCTCTGGAGCAACCAGCTCGGGCCAGGATCCTGCTCCAGCCTGGAGAGTGCCTGCTTGGGCTCCCCTCTAAAAGCAAGGCTATTCTGAGCGCTCCTCCTCCAACCACTCTCACGGATCTGCCTCTGCTCACAGATCAAAGGCTTTTGTGGAAACCTTTTCCACCGTGATTCTTCAGCGAACCAATCGGCGGCACAGCACGCACGAAGGGGCTGCCCTCTCCCCATCCCTCTAAACACAGCTTCCCTCGCCCACAAGAGCCGCTCCAGAAGCACCCATGAGGAATCACCCCAAGACCCTTGCGGGGCGCCAGAGGCCGACCCCCGTGTCCGTGCGGCGGGCTGTGCTGCGCGGGGCAGCCCGAGGCGGCGGGCAAGGCCGGGCCGGGCCGGGGAGCGCTGGGCTGGCCGTGCGCCGGCTGCCCTCTCCCGGCAGCGCAGCGCCAGCGCCGCCCGGCCCGCGGGGCACCCCCTGGCACCGCACGGCACAGAGCCCTGGCTCCCAAGAGCGCGGGCTGTCCAGCAGCAACGTGCTGTGGCACTTCTGGGTACCTAGAAATAACAGCTGCACAGGTATAATTCAAGAGGGTTTAAAAAAATAATTTATGTCTATGTATCTATATACCGATCTATATCTATCTATCTATCTATCTATATCTATATAATAGATATAGATAGATAGATAGATAGATAGATATGTATATGCTGAGGACCCCAAGTGCCCCTCATCCAAGAGCTTTAAAACCACCCCAGTTTTAATTTAGTGATGTGCAGAAGAACTTTTTCCCCATTAAAAAACACCTAAAGTAGGGAGCTGTTGCCACAGGATGCTGTGGATGCCAAAGTTTAGACAGGCTCCGAAACCATTTAGAGAAATTCAATATAGAAAAAAATCTATCACAGGTGACTTTAAAAAAGAATAAAAATCCATAGCCAGGAAATCCCAAAGCCACAGGATTGCTTCAAGAGCACAGCAGAGGGGAAGTATCCCCGTATCTTGGCGCTGCTCCCTCTGTTTTAAGTACTTGCTATTAGACACTGTCAAAGCCAGAACACTGGAAGGCAGAGACCTTCTGTCTGACCCGGAATAGCTGCTTTCATGCCCTCAATAGGATATCATAACAATCAACAGGCCATTTTCTCTGCACCATTTGGTTTTAGTCCTACAACTGATCCAGACTACTTCTAACACACACGCCACACTCTGGCATAATCATTCAGAAGGGAAAATCTAAACAAGATGCTGTCCCTCTTGCCAAAGGAACTGAGGGGCTTGGGAATCTCTAAGATAAGACATGGAATAACACTCATATGGTCACCACAGGAGAAAAAGTGGTCTCCTGGTATCTCCCAAGGATGACTCACATCTCCTCTCTTTAACCCTTAAGCAGAGATGAGAAAATGCTTGAATCAGAGGACTCAAACATGAAAGGAATTTGTATTACATCATGCAAGCCCATTTCCTGCCAACGCCTTACAACCCCAGAGCTTTGGCCACACTATTCATCAGCAAGGTATTTGTTACTTCCTTTGAGAAGCTGTTTATAGGTCTTAAGGAGCTTACTTCGAGGAAGTCTTCCCATGTTTCTGAATTAGGTGCACTTCTTAACTATTTCTTCTCTTACAACTTTTTTCCACAATCTTTTGTTATTGATTATGAAAGGCATGCACTGGCAATGGAGTTCGCTGGATATGTTTCTGGAAGGTATTCAGGGCTCTGTAAGGAAAGGATTCCGTGCCTTGTATTCAGAGATTAGAAAGGCAGCAGACATGAGGGAAGAGGGGAATAAATATACAGCCAGAGTGATCTACTTGCAAGACTCATGTCAACTGCAAGACATTGTGCTTCCTCTATTATTTAAGGGGTTTGATGCTAGGAAATCTGCTAAACAAAGGAAAGGAGAGATTTGGGGAAATGTGGCTAATATAAGCACAGAGACTTGGTTCAGAGTGAAATTTCAGAAGGTTTATAACAAGCTAAGCTATTTGGTGGTTTGTGTCTTACAACTTTTTTAATCCCCCTTATAACTTTTTTAACCCCCTTTTAATCTTAGGGATATAGTCTGGCATGAGAAAACAAGGGACCACTTCTTCATGCTTCAAGTGATCTAGCAAGTCCCTGATCAAGACAGTTCTGGGTTCAGGGGAGATGCATCACCAGATTAGTCTCCGCAGATCTTGCTTTTCCAACTCATCCTTAATTGTTTAAACTTCAATCTGTAACCAACTCCTCCTTCAGTTTTTAGCTAAACATTATGTTCTCTATCTTCCTTCTCAGATACTACAATTTACATTGTTTTAACTTAACTCTCTTCACTCTCTCAACTCGTTTTTACCTTCTGAATGTACTGTGAGTTTTTAAGCAGCGTGGGATGCAATCTGCTAAAGGACTTCTCAGGTTCCTTCCCTCCTGCAGTGTCAAATGGCTTTCCATAAGCACACCTGAACTGGCCCAAACTCTGCATAGCTTCACAGTGCAGTACCATCCCAGCAGTTCTCGCCCTACACACTCTTGAACCCCTTTGCGTGCAGCCACCTCACAGATGCTTCTCACCTCCTGAATACACTGGACATTTTTGCCCAGACTACATTCTCTGAAATGAAGCTCATTATTTTCTATGGGATACTGCAGGTAAGTCAGTAATAGAATATCCCTTCAGTCCTCTCCAGTACAGTGTGGAAACACTTCATTGCTTGTCTGAAGAGGGGCTGTAGGAGCCAGGACGCAGCAGATTTGGCAGACTTACCCCAATCCACCTAATTTTAAATGTAAGCAAAGTGCTTAGTGTAATTTTCCCTCATTAGCTTGGTCCCATCCCAGATTTCAGGTTGATTGCTTTCAAGCCAAGAGGGACTCTTTAAAATTACTAGGAACACCAAGCCTGGTCTTCTCCATTTTACTTGGAGGATCTCAGAAGCTTCCTGATCGTTGTCCTGGCTATTTACTCACAGAGCAAGGTGTTAAGACTTTATTTGGGCCTCTCTAGAACCTCCCTCTGCCCCTGAGTTTAATAATGTGTATTAAATACACTTTTCAAACAAAGAGTGTAAGAAACAAACAACCCAAATCCACACAAACAATGCTCCTTTCTAGCTCCTGAATAACTTTACACTTCCATTGCCACCACCTCACAGGTTACAGAGCCACATAATATACACACTGGAGGTTTTATTTTCATGGTCAGTTACTAGGAGGAAAGCAAATTAAAAACTAAAACTTTTCAGGAAGACTATTTAGATTTGAACTTTGAGACAGGGAGTCTTAGTTACAAAAATGATCAAGCAGGGCACTAGAGAGACTGTGGTTGGTGCTATCATGGTACAAGTGAAAACAAACAAGTGACCAAACCATTTTTCTCCAGGATGACTTTTGTTTACTTCATGGCAAGAGCATCTCAAGTCTGTTGGTACTAAACCAAGAGATTTTTTGGGTGGATATCCTAATCAATGCTGGGCCACTTAGCTGCTAATCAAGTTGTGGAAATATTCCCAAATTCACACTTCATCCACATAATGGAGCAGAAGAAAAGATAGGTAAAGGAGTCTCAGACCACACAAATGAGAAAGGACAGGTTTCTCTCTCTGAATTCTGTGTAGAGATCCCTGCCGTTTGCTGCCAAAAGACCACTGATGAGCAGCAGTGCCTCTGTGCAGCCAGCTCCAACAGGAAGCCCAGTGACCCGCTGTCCTGCCTCCCCATGAGAGCTCTCACACACCCTTCATCTCAGGATAAAGGTCTTCCTTGCCAAACTCCCCACATCAGAAGGACTGGGCAAAGAAAACAAACAGGGAGGGAAAAAAGCAACGGGGAGGCTTCCTGTTCTCACAGGCTGCCACCACTGCTGTTCATTTTCCCCTCACCAGCCTGTGGCCCAGGGAAGGCAGCGCTCACATCCGCCTGGAGCCGGCGATGCCCCGTCAGATATTCCAATGCAGCAAGGAAGTGAAGAGCCAGGGGAAAGGCTGACAACTGGAGAGGATTTAACAGCATTACACCTTAAGCTTGAACTCAAAACTGAGAGGTTACTGGTAAAGCTGTCCCTAGCAGTTGCCATAGGCAGCCACTACCTTGGGCTGCAGCCTCATCTACATACAGGAGAACAACAGGTCAGGCCTAGCGAGTGCTCAGATGGAAAACCAGCCACTGAAATTAAGCTGTTGAAGGAAATGTCACTTGTGATAGGTAATGATGTTTCCACCACATTAGCACCAAGCCAATGGTTCAGTTTGATTTAAGAATTGTACTTAGGGAAGTACAAGCTTTTAAAAGAGGCTTCAAACCAATATCCTAACCCGTTGTGATAGCTGAGGATCATTTTCCATAACAGAAGAGGTATAATAGCTCTAACATCCTGACCCAGTTCTGGTGTGTGCAATCACCTCCTGCTTCCATAAACTCTCTCTCCTCCTCTCTTCCCTTTAGTGGCAGCTAAATAAGGTGTTCTTGCTCATTTTGCTTCCTGTTGGGGAACAAAATTATTCTGTGCAGCTGCCAAATTCTGCCACGGAAGTGCCAGTATTCGGCACTCTAACAAATCTCAGATATCATGTCTAATACACTTGGACATGAAAAGCACTAGAGCAATATAATATAGGCCTTGGCTATATACAAAATGAGCTGGCACAGTCAGCATGCAACAGCCTTCTGGAAGAAGAATATGTATTCTTGATGAGTTTGTCTGTATGTAAAAGCTGTATCAGTGTAGCTGTACCAGTCATTTTCCATGCTGAGACCAGCTCAAAGTATCTCAGAGCTGTTTGTCACAGCTCGGGAAATGAAGCAAAGAAGTCTTGGTTCACTGCATTTTAGGCAGGTGCTTGCATTACAAAAAGAGAAATACCATTTTGTTGGCAGACCTAACAGAGGGCTGAAAAACTGAATAGTCCCAAGGGAATAAGCTCTCCTCACCAAAAGACCTAGCTCTCATCTCAGCAATGTTACACTATGTTACACCAATGTTCTGTCATTTTCCCTTTACCACGGGCTTTGTCCCTGCCATCAGCCTAGCTCTGGGAAAAGAAAGGGTATCCTGCCATTCCTGAATGGCCATTAGGCACCCACAGAGCAAACCCTGAATTCTGAGAACAGTCTCAGAGAGCTCTCCAGCTCCTTACAGGAGTGTAACATAGATCTAGTAGTGCAATACCTCAGCAACAGAAAGCACCTTTTTAGGCAAACTTATACAATAATGATTTAGCACACATGCTCCCCTATGACCTAAGACCACAAAAAATCCATCAAGTTGGCCCTCTGGTGGGGCAGAGGAGGAACAAGGGGGCTGCACAACCACCCAGAGCTTTGGGTTATCATAAAGCAATCACACAACACCAGAATTCTGTGAGGAAGAGCCTCAACATGAACCCCATCTCACTTGTTTCAGTACTGCTGCTCGTGCATGGTGACAACAGAATGCTTCAGTACACGGGAAAAGATACAAAATAAACTCTGTTCTGGAGACATAAGCATTCCCAAGTGGCCAAAGTGAGGACTCAAACCAATCACAGATTTCCACTGAAAGGAATAAAAACCTCCAATAATCTGGAACATCTGGGTATGATTTAACCACTAGAGGGTGTAAAAACAGCACAGTGAAAGGTTTGCAGCCAGCAATTTAACAGCATTCAGAGCCTGAAGGGATGAAAAAGGCATTCAAACAAATGAAGGAGGAGTAGGATGCTACATAAAGTGAAAGAAAGAGCAGAATTTGACTACTGTGGTCACAGGATGAAAAACCCTAAAAATAAGTTCTGCTTTGTTACTCCTCCTTAAGAAAACAGTGTGGGGGAAAAACCACAGTACAAATACTTACAGTAAAGTAGTGCAATGGGGACGAGCACGATACACTGACTTACCCTCACCAGCTCAAATCCAGCTCCTAATGTGAGGAAATCCAACAATTGCTCCTGTATCTCATGATTACTTTGTTACAAGGTTAGGACCCCTACACATATCCCCACATCACTTCCTCCTTTCCCAGTGCAAAAAAGCAGGTGATGGATCAGCCATTGCTGATCTCCCAGCCTGTGGCAACAGAAGACTTCTTTTTCTGCTGCTATCAAGTTAAAGGCTCACAATCAGATTAGCTAAAAGCCTTGAAACCTCATTAGTGAAAACCAGATCTGAATTTAAGCTGCTTCAGGGACACAAGCAAGACAGAAGGACAAATACTTACTACAGATCAAAATGTCATAGAGAGGAGGAAGAAAAACCAAATTAAACAAAAAACAGCCAAAAAATATTTTTACAAGCATTTGCTAAATGAAAACATACAAGTTAAACTGCAGCTGTTTGTCCTCCAAGAAAAAGCTATCTGCCACCTGAAATACATGCACACTTGCTAGCATTCATTACTCCCCATGCTCACCCATGTAGAGCTCCCCAGGGCTACCCAAGCTGTAATTCTCATTTCACATCCTGGCTGTAGTATACCTTCCCATGCCCACCTGTGCTGATCTAGCAATCTGCCAGCAATAGCAGTTCTGGACATTCAAATCAGAAGAGTTTTTATGGGATGAGAAACAGGAAACCTGTGAAGTGGGATGCACTGGTAGGTATCAAAACACCCCTAAAAGGGTAGGTAAAGTGAAGCACCACAATAACGTACAGAAGGTGCTACTAGAATGGGAAAGCCAAAAGATACGAGCCACTTTAAGGATCTGACTGGCTCTGCCTCACAGCCTAGCTTACCTCACTTGGGCTGGACAGAGTAGGAACACAACTCTCACAGCATCCCAGTGTGCAGTATTTATTTGTGCTAGTTAGTAGTTTAATATATCCCAGAAGACATTCTGAATAATTTCCTCCTATAAACTCTTACTCACATACCAGGCACCAAAGATTTAAGCTCTTCAGTTGCTGAGGCTGCACTATGCTGTACTTCCTTCATAAAAACATCTCCCATTAAGCTGTTATTACATATACCCAGACCTCATCAAGAGATGATGAAAATCACTTTCTTTATATAGCAGTACCTGAGAATATTAAAGAATTTGATTTTGGTTTTGTTATTTGCTCATTACTGAAATGTGCTGCATTATTGATTTTCCGTGCATATTAATTTCCTGCTACACTGGTTCATACTCTGCTTTGCAGTAGCACTGCAGAACACTGAAAAAAACTTCATTCTAAGAAGGGAGATTTAATGTGTGACAGTTCTATCTTACAACCATTAAATTTCATTTGTTCCAAAGCATCTCCTCCTTCCATCGTGCAAATTCATCAACTGGGATTTCTGTCTTCTGTCAGGAGGCAAGAGAATGCTTACAGATGCAGTGCACTGAACAGTGTAATTTTTACTGCTGTAGGAACACATCCTGAATAAGAGCAAGGGGCAGGGGCCCTGCAGGACTTGAAAGGAATGCAAGACAAGTTCACAGATATTAGAAACAATCCAACAGGACGTGTCATTCCCTACTCCACCAGCAAAGCAGACTCTCACAAAAACTCAGTGTTGTTTTGCTCCCCAGATGCCAGAATTACAGCAATAAGTGTAAAACAGGGCCAAGCATGTACTGGCACTGAACATCTACATTCATTAACACTGAGGAGATACACTGGGAGCTTAGGACAGGGATTCTAAGCTGTGACATTTTTAAGTATCAAGAATTTCCTGAGCTGTTAGTAACGTGGATGATATTTAACCCCTTACCAGGCACCTTGCCACATATTGCTGGAAGCCATAAAACCCCAGTCAATTAATCACATATGTCTCCACAAACAATCCACAATAGAACAAAACTATTTTCACCCCATAACATGACAGCCAGGAAACTGTCAGACAAAACACACCTAAGTATACAGAGATGCAGGGACACACACATTTACTGCAATCAGACACTTACTTGATTGTCTCTTGCTGGATAGCCATGATAACCTGAAGTCAGAGGCTCGTTCTGCAAGACAAGAAAACAAAGAGTGAATGTAGGAGTTTCAAGGAATAGAAAGCAAGGAAATATAGGCCTGTCTTAACTCAGCCAAAGACAAGACCCTGCATGAAATGGGGGAAGAATGAGCTAAAGTGTTCTGCCAACTTCCTTTTTTCCATGTAAGCCAATACACCTAAAATTTATTTTCAACTGCATGTGTCAAATTGTGTAGAAGGAAAAAAAAAAACAAAGCCATAAAATAAGCATTAAACTAATCCTACTCTACCCTCTGTAAAATCAGTTATGTATAATATTGGTCCTTTTCCAAAAAATTTTTATATGCAAACACATTTATTATGATGAAAACTGAAAAAAAACAGAACATAAAATTACAGAAGCTATTGTGCACCTCGCCCAGTCTTGAAGAAATGTTTCCCTAAACATTAGCTGTAAATGTGTCATATTTTTTTCCTCTTCAAAACAATATTAATAGTTTAATATGAAGTTAAAAAGTAGTCAATGTAACTTCAAACACCCAGTAAGCCTGCACAATATCTCAACACTCTCAACAGGAAATCAGTCCTCTAGGTCTCATTTCTTCAGCCCAGAAGGGATTCTGAGCCCACATGTTTGGTGTCACATATTGGCAGCTCCATCATCCTCTCTGCAGGAATATACTGCACTCCTCCAACACTTCTGGAATTTCTCTATGAAATTCCCAGACCCATCTCTATTTTATCAGTGCAATGAGGATGAAGATAACATAATACTTCCTAAATTTTTATTTCTGTTTCCAAATTTATTTTTTGGTTCCTCTTCCTCCAACACATCCTCTTTGGAATGGGGAAAGGGCACTCACATGCCTTTCTGTCTGAGCAGAGGGTAAACCAAACTGGACAAAGTCTGTATCAATTCCACCCTGGTACCCCAGTGCATTCACAAGCAACTCCCAGCCGAATGCTAGGAGGAGGAGGAGGAGGAAAGGAAAGAGCCACCCTCCACAATCACTTTTTAAGTCTATCTCCTGTTATGACTTGTGAGGAGGAACTCAAGTAAGCCCTGCACTTTCTCCAGCAGCTCTTGGGGAAGGAGCGGAGGGAGAGAGAGGCCCTGACAAAACACAGCAAAACAATCTCAAATTGTCAAAAGCAAATACATTATGGGCATGAAGCTGACTGGAATGTACAGTCACTGTCAGGAAAGAGATTTTGTTGAATGTTTAAAGTTTTGTGCTGGGACATTTGAGTGAAAGGCCAGCTCTTACCAGAGAGAGGTCTCCTACCCTACACACAGCCACTGGCACAAATTTCACAGTTTGCACAAAATGCAATTTAACACAACTCCTGCTGAAAAGCAAGGTGCTATTATTTCAGGGCAGAGATTAGCAGTGCTATTTAAAGTTTGTATCCATCCTCCTTCTCTTCCTCTTTACCTCAAGCCTACCCAGGGGATTCTCTGTGGAAACCTGCCAGGAAACAATCACCCTCTCCTCATGCTCTCATGCTACAGTAGCATGCACAGTATGAAAGCTTCAAGGACAACAAAACTTTTAGCAGCCAATTTTTGGGGATTAACAGTAATTAATTAGGCTGGCCACTGTGTGAGCACATTCTTCTCAAATACTAGCAGCCAGAAAGCAGGTTAAGCACAAAACTCCCAAAACTATTCGGAAACAGAAAGAAAAACACAGAAATTGGAAGAAGCAAATGGAGACCATCAAATACAACATCACTCAAAGTTTAAACTATGAACTTAAGTAAGAACAAACAACACCATGATGGAAATGTACATGGGTCTTTTTCTCCCTCAGTCTAAGTACACCTTATAAGCACTGTGATTGTTTATTCCACAAACTGCAGTTTACCAATGTATGTCTAAATACCATAAACATCCACCCTATATCAGGAGAGATGGTCTTCACTTGAAAGACTATTCCAGGCATGCTTTTAACAGTACTTATACACACACCTGCATGGTCAGTATCTCAGACAAATTCCTGTGCAAGTCTCTCAATACCCTCAAAACCAGAAAGATTTCTACAAAGAGAATAAGGAATTAATGGACAACTTCCCCTAATGGATATTGAGGATATGGGCAGTGGTTGCAAGCTGAAAGTTACAATAAAGAAAGAAAATTATAATTGTTATTTTCAGGATTATGTTCTTCACATAAGGGACTAATAAAGAGGGACTATCATCACAAGGCTGTGGCAGAAAAGAGACAGAACTGAACTTTGTGGGATTTCCTGAAATCACAGAACCTGGATGCCAAGAAACCACAACCAGAAACGGAACAGTTTCGAAAGCAGAAGCAAATCACAAAAGTGTGAATAGAAAGATGATTACAGAGATCTGAGTGCAGTCCACAACATATAAGAAGCCAGAAAGAAACAAGAAAAATTGAATGGAGGGGAAAATGCCCCACATCCCACAATCTCTACTTTGTTTTTTGAAGGACAAACCTCACAGAATGCAGACTGGTAATGTCTGAGGGATATGGTTGCATCAGGAGGTAAAAGAAGAGGTGAAAGAGTGTTCCATTAGTGAGAGTTCCGAGATAGCAGAGGTTAGAAAGAGGGCAGCAGCTGGAGCACTGAGGTCACAAAAAGGCCAAAGATATCTCTTTGCCTTTCATACAGCAATGCTACCACCAAGTACTGGACTCTTTGCAAAATCCCTGCTGTGCGTATCATTGCTCTAATTGAACTTAACTCTCCAAGAGAAGGCAGGAAGCGCCTAGGGAAACCGTCTCCTGCCAATAATCTCCAGTGCTGCCAATTTTACAGGTCACTAATGGTGAATCTGGGGCCTGCTGCATGATTATTCCATACGGAGTTTGCTTTTGTTGAAAACTAAACAGAGCAAGAAGTGAAAGCGTTAAACTCCTGCAACTGGAACAGCACAGTCCAGCAACATCCACACAGAAAACCCCTGCTAGTAGGCAATCTAAAGCAGCAGAGGCTGGGGATAGCTCAATCTCCTCCTCTGACTGCACATGAACAAAACTAATCTCACCAAATGGAAGTGGGAAAGGGAGAGGGAAGGTTTGACACAGATAAGTACCCACCACAAACATAGAGGGACTCTGCCTTCTGGCAGCAGCCTGATGGGAGAGGGAATCCCCAGATAACTCCATCCCTTTCACACAGCTCCCTCCTGCCAATTACATTCTCTTTCAATGCCAACATGCAGCCAGACATTCATAAAGAAATTGAGTTAGGTAGCACTAGCCTGCAAAATCAAATCAAACTGCCACTGGGATGTTTCATTACTTTGTTTACCACTGAAAGGCATTTCTCAGGCACTTGCAATTTGCTTTAGAGTAGGGAGAATAAAACTGGAAGCTAATACCAGAAATCAGCTTTCTGCAATACATATCGGGATTTTATTCAAACCATATTGATGATCCCACACATGAGCTTCCACACTTCCATAGGATGGGTGACCTATGTGGCTGTACCCCAGCGACAGCCCCTGTGCAGGCCAACTGGATTTGATGGAGTAAAAGTCACAACTCAGTCAAATCCACTAAGTCTTTACCCCCATTTATTTCAAGGTTTTCCCATTCTTTCATTGCCCAGCCTTGCAAACACAAGACCTTTTTCACTGGCACTTACAATAGTAAGTAAGGTCTGCCACAAACTGCAAGTCACAGGTACTGCCTCAGGTCAGAATATAAACTCAGCACAGTCATTTGCAGATGACTGAAGCTCAAAGTAAATCCTCCTGCACATGCAGAACAGCCAGGCTTTGGAGTTTTTCGGAGTTTTGATACCTCTCAACTTGACACATTCTAAGAGTTGCTGAATTAGACACATCTTAAAAACATAAGAAATTGCCAATCAACAAAGATGCCATTAAGAAGTTATCATCTCTGCAGGTGGCACTAACTTACGAAAGGCCTCAAAGGACTGGAATAAAGTCATTCCTCTATGGAAAATGTCACAACTCGAACACATAATGGAAGGTCTGGAAGTCCTTCTAACCTTTTCCTAAAATTAAAACTAAATTTTAGCTTAAAAATGCAATAATCCTATTTTTGGACTAACCTGACCCCAGAATCAATCAATTTCACATCACAACTTGCCATTTTGCCGGATGCAATAATCACTGAGGCCTGATCAGGAATTCTTTCCTGATAGCCAAATGAATCCTAGAGTCTGCAGATTAAAACTTTGCTCGTAGGAATCGTTAGCTTAGTGAGTTCATCCACACTTCCCCCAGCCAGAAAATCAATTCCTGCTGAATCCAAGCTTCAGCTTCAAGTGCTGAGTCCTTTCCATTGCAAAGATAATCTCAGAAACATGACCAAGCAATCTCTTCCCTGGATCTGCAGCATTCCTGCTTTGTGACAATGCCAGGATAAGTGGAGGGAGGTTAATGTAGTCCTTTCAAGTTCCATAACCACCTGCTGGGTTCCAAACAGCAGCAGCAAAACTCACAGGAACAGCTCATCTGTCTCTGCTCTGGCTGCCCCCAAGAGCTACGGCTGGTGCAGCAACCTGGTAGCTTGGAAAGAAGCAACCAGAAGGGAGAAAGCCAGAAACCCTCAGACTACACAGAGCAATGAAAAAAAGGCAACAAGAAATTACTTGTTCCTCCCAAAAGCAAAATGGGATTTTGAAGTGATGAGATAGCACAAGCTACACATTTATCAGACTTGTACTAGACAAACAGAAGGCACTTTCTCAGAGCACAGTGAATAAGATGTCCACAATGCGAGAAAAAAAAAAAAGCTGAAAACACTGGCTACGAAGCTATTAATCTGAAAGTGACAGTTGCGAAAAAGTAAAGATCATGAGCCAGACAGAAATCCCAGTGCTGTTCATCACAGCCCAGTGGTTTCACCATCTTTTTTGTTTTACTTCTTGCATACAGGAAAGACAGAAACCCTGTGTTGGGGAAAGGGGGGGCAGGTGGGGGGATTGTCTTGAAAAAGGCTTTTTAGTATTTAACTGTGGCAGAGCACTGCTAAAACTGTAAATGCCTTGATCTTATTATCAGTTGCTAAGAAAATAGGCAATTCTTTATAAGATCCTTACTTGCACAAGTTATTGCATATAAACAAAAAGGAAATAACCATTTCTTTGTCCAAGTGTATCTGACGCATTCAGTGTGCCTCCTCAACTGTGTGTGCTTCTCCTACCCCAACTTGGTTTTGGATAAAATTAATGGGGTAAGTAGCATCTAAGGGTGAATTACCAATTTTTAATGAAAAACTGAACCAAGCGGTTTTTAAATGGATCTTAATGTCACCCTTCTCCCTCGATACTTATACTAATTTGATATACAGCTCTTGCTAATCACTCTGCAGCACCAATAACTGTGTCTATAGTATGGGACGCTTCCCCTCAGCTGTCTTCACTTTCAATTAAACTTGCTTCATGGCTTTGGCTGTTTTCCACATGTGCAGACATCATCTAGGGAAGACCTTCCATTTATTTGCTGCCTTGTTAGTGCCCTGACATCAACAACCTGTACAATTCGCTGGATGCAAGTAGCAGGAGTTACATTTTACTTTTCACCCACTTCTCACCCATCCACTCCCCTATCCCCCCCCCTTTTTTTAAGTGTATTTGGGGACTAAAAGCTTGAGATTTTGATAAAAGCCACCCCAACAAGTACACTGTGCACAGCTGCCCTTGACGGCTGGGAAGAATGCTGGCTAGCACAGCCCTGGCTCCCGACACCCACCCCAAAAGCTGAGGCCCCTTCTTGAGGCAGGGAGAAGCAGGGGCACAGCTGCCAGCGCAGGGCTCTGGCTGAAGGGACCCGGTGCTCACGAGAGAAGAGAAGCGCCCCCGAGCTGCTCTGAGCCCAGTAGAGGCCAGGACAGAGGCTCATCCGGCCCCTCTTCCTTCCTGGAATTCTGGCCCTGTTGCTGCAGCGACAGCAGCCTCCGGCCTAGGCCCCCCCCACCCTGCTCCATATCCTAAAAGCCCCGTGTTCTCTGCAGAGCCGGTAGGACAGGGCAGGAGAGGTCCCATGGCCGTGGTGCCTCAGAGGGCTCCAGGGAATGCAGCTCCCGCCTGCAGCCTCTCACCCACTCCAGCCCCACAGCAGAAAGGGGTCCCTGTCCCGGGGGTCCACTCCAGCCTCTCAGCTGCACCAAGCTGCACACCCAGCCCTGCAGCAGGCCCCTGGCACCCACGGAGCCCACAGGCTGCTGTGGGACGCAGCCCTTCCGCCCGGCCATCGGGAAGGGGCAGGACCCCGGCGGAGCCCGGCTGGAGAGAGGCCAGGCCTGCCAGAGGCTCCCCGGGCGGGAAGCCCAGTGACACAGTAAAGACAAGAAAGGAAAGTGATGTCAGATTAATAAAAATAGTCTCCTGCCCTGACCAGAGTTTGGATAGTCTGGAGCAGTTGGCTAGGGAAGCCCACAAGGTGGTCAGACAGAACAGGGCAATTTGGGAATGGCTGTAGCCCCGTTGAATAGAGACCCAGTGATGCCACCAAAACGTGTCGGTGCAGTTTTCTGTATTTTGAAATACGTATTTTCTTAACTCCACTCTTCTGGCACTTGGTTTCTGTGAAATCATATGTATACAATAGGAAGAATAACTGATTGGCATAGCAGAGGCCGCAGAATGAAACACAGACAAATACACATCTGATCAAACCACACAGAAACGTTTAAATACTTTCAGGTCTGTTAAAATATTCATGATGCAACAAGTTTACAAATGCATACTCAGGCTTTAAGCTGACAATGTCCATATGGAGTTACAGTACACAAGTCTAATGCTGCAGAGAAAGGGGATTTTCATACACAAAAGCACTTCCACAGCTAAAATTGAAGTATTTTATACATATTCTTTATAACAATGCTGATTCTTCCCTGACTTTTTTTCCCCTAAATAATGGAAGCAGCTCTCGGGTCAGAAGCAGCCTTTCCTCCAGCTAGGTTTTTCATTCTCCAGATGAACCAACGGATATTTTCAGCTACTCAAATATAATTGAAGAGAGATGAGATTTCATTAATTTACTGTAATTTAAACATGCAAAACACACACTTTCTTTTGACTACATATGGTAGCACCCTCATACCGCTCCAGGCATGAAGAAAATACAGTATGACTCTGCTGGTCCATGACCTACAGTGGCAACAAGAGACCCAGTGCAAGTTAAAGCCCCTGGGAATACTGCGCACTGTGTGACGTCTGTGATCCAGCAAATACAAGGACACTCTGCATGCACAGAAGTCAATAGCACAAAATATTGATTTCCCTCCTCTTTTACTAAGCAGAAGCATTTTAAAATGGCAGTTCATCTTCATGCTCTTATTCAACAGAAACAGGACAGGGCCCACAACAAAGCTCTAAAATCCAGCACTGGGGGCACCTCTGGATGCCATAATTGTTACATGAGGCTGAGGAAGCATTTCACACATAATTTACACTAAGCCAACTCTGTTACAGGGCAACATGCTCGTGGCACGAAAATCTGGCTTGCTCAAACATGATGACTACAAGCTTTCACAAGGTGAAGAGGACTACAGAGTTTTGCCTTAGCAGTCGGTTCACTGTTCTGTTTTCTAAAAAAACAGGATGGAGAATACATGACAGGACAAGGGAGATGACACCATGGATCCAGAAGGGAAGTCAGTTGATCACAAGCTTCTTGGCTGATTTTACAAATGTTCACAGGCTGTTGCTCAAAGGCTAAAAAGAAACAAGTGTACTCCTACTTGCAAATGAAATTATAGTTGTCATATTACCTTCAGAAGAAAAAAGCTGAAGCTAATTTGTCAGCTGGGTGTGAAGAGGCTGTGATATAAAATTAAATCTGGCTTGCTCTAAGGGAAATTGGCACAAAAAAGGGATAGAGGCTCAACAGCACACGACTCTGACAAAATCATACTGTATACTAAGTGCTGCAGACAAATAGGTGCAAGAGAAATTTTCTGTGCCCTGGACACACTGGCCTGATTGCATAAGCTGCCCTACATAGCTACAGAAACTATTTTCCCAGGTTCACATTACAAACCATCTTCCCTTTCCCCAAAGACATAAATTGTTCAAATAGTCTAGCCAAATGCAGTTTCATCTGGAATACTGCAAGTGCCCAAAGCCAGCTTGAGAATGGAGAGAAGTGAGGTGGGCAGGCTGATGGGCTGGAGCTGTAATGGCAAGGGGTTAAAATGCCTGTAGGAGGGAGAAAGCAGAGGGCTTGGGGCAGCCTGCCTCGGCAGCCAGGACTGGTTTTGATTAAGCCTGCAGGATTGTGGAGCTGCACAGGAAGTGCTGGGGGGCTGGGGGTCTCAGAGCCGCCATCCCAAACACACTGGAAATCTTTGTGTTCCAGCAGCACCATCTGGAAACAGTTAGAGAGAAACAACTCCCAGGCCTTCCTTTGCAAAATAGAAAAAAAATAGTAAATCCACTCTTAAGACCATTAAGTCTGGCCTCTTCATCCCCCTCCTGGAAAGCTCCTCTCCCTGCAACAGCAGGGAACAAAAGGGCACCTCTAAAGGGAATGAACCCCCTCTCGTGCTGCTGCAAGAGCAACTTGCACAGCAAGGCAGCTCCCTCTGCTTACAAGGGACACCCCAAAGTTCATCCCAAAGAGTATCCAGGACACTAATTGCATCTAATATGATCAACTTGGGGGGAAAACAGACAGCAAGTCATTCCACAGCTAGAATATCCCCAAATGGGAGCTGTGCACATTCAGGGATACCCTGAATTCCGGCCCTTGAAATCTCCCATTTCTCTGCCATAAATCAGCACATGGATTTGAGAGAAGCCACTCCACCAGAGACAAATATTCCAGACACACACAAAAGATCTAATTCTGTTCTTAAGAGGACAGAAGGACCATGATGCAAAGCACATCATCATGGTGATGGCTCCCCTACTGCCTCAGAGGTACCCAGGATCAGAAGGGCAGCAGAGACTGATCCAGCCATTTCACCCCTGACAGGCTCCTTCTGATAAGGGAACAACCTCTTAGTGCCTCAGCACATGTTCTGAAGACAAAGGAGGTGTCTGTCTCCAAAGTGCCATTCACCAGTATTTTAAAAGGGAAAAGTAGAGGTCATGACTGTTGAATTTTACCAGAATAAATCCTCATGTAACAGTTTATTAGAGGGTTACTCCCCTTGCAAGGGCTCCTATCTCCACGAAGAAATAAAGCCTGCTTTTACCCTTCCCTCTTTGCTTTACCTTTATTCATCTCTCCCACACACATCGGTATTTTTCAGGGTTCTCCTTCTAATTAGACACCAGAGTGTTACACATTTGCCTACAAAAATGTAGAGAAGTATCAAAACAAAATCAAATCTAACCTTTCAACATCCCAATTAAGCAATTCCATATGAAAAGTAAGGAGTGATTCCTGCTATAACACAACACTATTCCACTACAGAAAACACACCTTTGCCTTTCTTTTTACATGCACCCTATAGCTGACTGGCACCTTCTTATGGGCCAGGGACAGATGGAATGGGATGTGGTCACATGCCAAAGCTCTCTGTAACCAGAGTGCAATTTATAAAAATAATAAAAAAGAAAGTCTTAAAATAACAGGTTTTCTAAGCCATTAACCAAGGACTCTTTGGAATCCACTTGAGTTATACAAACCTCTTCACCGCTCATGCAAAGCTCTTGCTAAACACAATTACCCTGAGTTACCTGCATGGCAGCTGTGGTCACAGCTCCCTACTGCAAAGCATATGAAAAAAGCAAAATCCTGCCTAGGCTACCAAAAATACCCAGCCTAGACAAACTGCACAGGATGGCAGCTGATATTCCAAGCTAGGCAAATAACTTATGCAGGAGGGATGAAGCATTCCCATGCAAGCAATAGTCACAGCTAGAACACTGTAAGAACGAGGAGAAAAGGAACACTTATCAAAGGATCTCCTTCTCTCACAGAGGAGGAACACATCCTCTCTGGAACAGATTTGAGTTTAAGTACATGCTTTGTTTCAAAATTTTAAGAAAAAGGAGCAAAAAATTGAGAGAGAGGAAAGACAGAAAGAAAGAGAGAAAGATACAAAACAAAAAACCATCCACCTGATGTGGGGATCAAACCAGGTATTTGCAGTAAGCTACTGTTTCCATTTCATTGCAGGGAAGCAAGGCAAGCCTCTCTGAAGATTTTCTAAGGTCATGGTACCATGGAGAGCAAAATTAACCAGAGTGGTCTGAATTCTTCAGTTTGGTCCAGATGGGAATGCTAGCCCTGCTTATAAGGGAATAGATGCTGCTGCTTCCCATTCTGCCCAGAAGGGACAAGAACTTAATGTATTGATGGAAAAATTAAGTGAGAGACTTCCAGCAGTCTCAGGTACTGGATATTCTTATACATCCTGTGTGTAAATACAGCCATCAACAACAAAAATAAGATTGTGATTAAACAGCACGAGCTCATAGTAAGAAATTGGGCCTGTGAAAGGTCAAGAAAGGTGCCAGAGAGCTTTGCGGTGACTGCAGTAATAAAGCCCCAGGCTGCTGCACCCCAGGAACCTGGGAGACTGCGAGATCTGGGTCTGTCATGCAGGCAGGAGACAGACACAGCTCTTCCCTGCAGCATCCTACATGCCTCCAATGCGTTTGTCTCTTTTTACGAGCTTTAGGTCTAGTTAAAGCCCAGGAAGTCCTCCAGAACAGCATACAAACTCCTCACAGAGCCTCAGTTCCACCCTTTTGTCTTTATGGATAGTCTGAAGCCACTGGAAAAAGACCCACGCCCCCCTCCAGGAGGTCTCAAAACCCCCAGAATGCACATTCCTGCCAGCACCACACAAAAGCATCAAAGCCCCCTCCCTTCCCTCCTTGCAAGACAATGGAATAAACAAAGCATTGGAACTAACCCAAACTAGCTCCTCGCTGATTTGTACCCTATGCCCCCTGCAGCCATTCCCATTCCAGCCTCCTGCAGCTACAACCACAGCCCCCTCACCATGTCCCCTGCCACGGTCCCTCCAGCAAAGGGAGCCAACAGCCCGGTGTGGCCGGACCGATCGCCCAGCTGCTCCACTCGGAGCACAGAACCCACAAGTCCTGACCGCCCTGCCTTCCGTGGCACACTTCTCTGCATCTCTCCCACCCCACCACCACTTTTCACAAAGCTTTTAGGAAGGTGATAGCATTACAATTCCCCCAACTTCAAAATGGAATTGAAATTACTGCTTGGTTTGTAAGTGTGCATGTGTGGGCAGGGATTGTCACAGCACATTCACCTAAAGCTTGTTTCCTTCACAATTTAGTCTAAAAACCTCTCTCCTGTGTGCAATCCCTGGAGACTTTGCATTAAGAAGTAACATTTCCCTGCCTGAGTCTACAGATGAAATGCAGAACAAAAGAGATCTAAAAGCATTGGGCTCCTGAAATTACAGCATCGTGTATCTTCCTATGCAGGGCATTCAGATGAAGAAAACAAAAAGGGAGCCACCCTCCCACTGAACACACAAACGTCTTAAATTAGGTACAGAGAAACTGGCAGTGTAGCAAACCTCCGAGCGGGAGCAGACCTAAGGCTCTGTGGCAAACAGCGAAGGAGAGGGCTAGTCAAATTTTAAAACCCTGCCAAAGCACCATTTGGGGTTTTTTGTTTTATTTCTCATGGTTCCTTTGAAAATACAGCCAACATTTTTAGTCAAAGCTCTAGACAGTTGCAGTCCTACAAATTCAGTTCTACTTGCTCCTTCCTTCTGCACATTGCTCAGCCCAAGCAATGTGCAGAAGGAAGGAGCAAAGGGATTAAACCTCAAACTCCCTTAAACTAGACAGTGATACAAACCTTTTAAAAGTATGGGTTTAGAGCCAGATTAAGCCAACCTCAAAAATCACTGTACCAACAAAGTAAATCGCTCTGGTTTTTTTCCTCTCTGGTTCCCAAGTGTGCACCCCTACTTCACCCTTTGCATGCACAGTAGGGATCACAGAAGAAACCTGCAAGTCAGATCAGCTTGCTGATCCTTCTGGAAACTAATCCCTCAAAAGGAGAAGGATTAGATTCAGGAACAAAGGTGGTCGCTACAGGCCACGTAATCCCTAACACCTGTACATGGGAGGGTGCATGACCACATGGTTGGAGTCAGGGAGAAGGCAATGCTTCTCTTTCAATGAAAGCATAGCTTCCCACCAGCTTAAACCAGCTGCAGCAATGAGAACTTGGCTGACAAGACTCCTCCTTAGAAACTACCAGTCCTTGATCTCCATGCATATCAGGACATTTTACACAAGCATCTAAAACAATGATTTAGGATTCCAAATTTTTACTCCCTTGAAGAACTGATCATCAGAAACATCAAGCAATCATCTGAAGCAACAGAAGAAAGCCATGATATCATCACATTTCATGGCCTCCCTTCCTCATGCCAGAACATATCCAGTAGTGTATGGCCTAATCAGATATAGGTGATGTTGGCTCATACTTTGTTCCTTTGTCCCTCAGAAGCACGGAGCAATGCAAGTCTGCTGCTGCTTTACTAGAGACTGGAGCTGCTTATGTGAGTTTTCATGAGCAAACTGATGTCCTAAGGATAGTAGCAATGAGTACTCAAAACCAAGCTGTCATGCCTGGTCCATTAATTATGTTCAGAGCTGTGAGAATCCAGGAGGGAAAAGGCATTTTCATCAATTAAATCTATCTACGCTTGGTAGCTATTTTTCAGATCAGTAATTGGAGAAGACCTACAAAAACAAATGCTAATACCTTTTTCCCTAGGTTTTCCCATCATAAAAGCACTGCTCTTAGCTACAGGCCCATCTACCACTGCCACAAACAGATGTCACAGATTTGACAAGACCAACTGCAGAACACTGATTAGGGGGAGAATGTTGATGGTAGGATGAGGCATGTAGAAGATTTCATAGTAGGCATACTAAAAGTATGCATACCTTTTCTTTCACAAGAAGAATATGAAAAAAAATCTTCAAAAACTAATCTTAAAAGAGCATATATTGCTTTCCCTCACAGGGATAGGAAAGAACAGAACAAATCTCATATAGCAGTCACACTGCTTAAGGCATTACAGGAAAGCACCTAAATGATGACCACAAAAGATAAGGTTGTGTATATACAAAACTTATATTTTTACATGTATATTATATATAGTTATATTTGAACCTGACCAAAACTGAAACATAACAGACCCCTAAACTTTCTAGGCAACTACCAACATCAATGGAGATTTTGTAGCTCTAAAACTGACACAAAAAGGAAGGTCTAGGAGCATTCCTGAATTTGCAGTGTATCTTTCTAGTGCCAAAAACAAAGTCCTGAGGCACCAACACTACCACCTGTAGTGTAAAAATGTTTGTATCAAGATGAAGCTTGTAATCCTTCTGGGTGAAAAAATGCATCTCCCAAATCTCATCCCATGTGAAGTCAGCATTGCATCAGTCAGAGTCTGTTGAAAGATAGCACTGGTGCCTGGAGGATTAGTTGCAGCTTTGAAGAAGAAGCAAAGAAAGAAAAAGGAGGGAAAAAAAAGAAGGCTACTGTAATTTCACATAGATGTAAGTGCTGCATGAGAAAGCTGTTATCAGCCGCACAGAAGGACACTGTACAGATTCGGGACAGAAGGATTGAACACATGCAAATCACAGATTGAATTCTGTCCCCCACTGCTCTTCAATCAGATCAGGAAGATGAGAGAAAAAGACCAAAATCTGCTCCCTTCAGAAAACAGTCAAAAATCTCCTGGGGGAAGAAAAAAGAAGGAAGGAAGAAAAAGTTTTCTGTTTCTCCTGCTGCCATTACTGAAGCCAAAATGGCAATGAATGAGTAACTCCAAAACTTAGAATCTCTACTCCACAAAGAGAACATAAAAGCATAGAGTGCCATATTTTGAGGACAGGCAATTCCAGCTCTCCTGCATCCTGGAAGCCATGCATTTCAACCAGGCTCAGCTTCCCAACTCACTACCTCACCATTTATGAGTCCCAGTCTGCCACCCTTTGTATTTACTTCTGGAGGGGCTGGATGCTTTTGCCACAGCAAAAACACGTTTGCAAGCCCTGTGTGCTCATCAGGAAGAGCAGTCCTAGACTTTCTCCCGGTTGCTGCATGAAGGCTTCGCACCTTCGCAACTCCATGTCTCCCACTCATCCAACTTAAAAAGCAATAGGAGGAAGCTTGCTTCAGACATTTCCCTCTCCTCTACTGACAGGGAATAGTATACCTCTTCTCCATTCCTGCCTGTGGACAAAACAGATGACTTTATCCTTTGTTCCCTTCCTTCTAGCCTTTTTGATTCAATAGCCAGTCGATGCTCATGCAGTTTGTGATTTAGGCTTTCCTGGGGTTTATTTTGCTCCTCCTTCTCCACGGACTTACTCTGCTCTGTGCTGCAGAGAAGCCACGGCAAGCAATACTGTAGCCACCACTTGAGAGGTAACAGCACACTGCATTGCTCCAGGCATAAGTGGGGATACAAAGGACAGCACATCAATCCTCTCTTATTGCCCAACATAACCACACACTGCAAACTGTGGCCAGTGACTCTCAAACACTCTGCCTTTGGCTGGGGGGACAACATCCAGCAAGAAAAGCTTTCCAAGGCCCAGGAGAAAGGTGCACCACTCCACCATCCAGCATTTGCACAGGCGTGAAAGGACTGGGTTTCTCTCTGGAAGGGAGTTCTGTTTTCTCTAGCATCTGTCAGACCCTGGGGACCCCTTAGCACTTTATCAAATACTAGTCCCAGAGGGCTGTAACAGTGCAGGATTAAAAAAAAAACCCTTGTTACTTTGTACTCCATCACTTACATATTGCCTCTACTACAGAAATCAGTTTTTGAGGAATATTATTGGTTCTGATTATTATTAATAATTCTGATTATTACACCTATTTCACTCATCAGTTACACCAGTTTTTTAATATCAGTGTAATTACTAAAGGAAAAGTCAATCCATTATCAAGGCTGATTTATTGGTCAAAATCCAGAAGGAGATTCTGGACAAAGACAACCAGACAAAGAAAGAGCCGATTTACATGATCCAATTAGAGGTGAAAAAACACTCCTCTGTGCCGCCAGGAGGAGGACCTGAAACTCCATCCGCCCCTGTCAACTGGGACCAGAGAGCACTGGGGTCAAAGGAAGCTTCCCCAAAGACCAGCCACCTGCTGTAATTGCTTAAAAAAGAAAATACAGAGGAACAAAGCAGAGGATCTACACAATGAAGATGGTACCAAACATACATCCAGAAGTTCTTTTTAAGAGAAGCGATAACCTCCTTCCAAAAGTATAAAATGTGTCTTCAACAGCTTTTATGAGTTGTGATAATGTGAACAGTAGAGATCTTTTAAATGTTTAGCAAAAAAATTATTCAGACTACTAAGAGTACCATCATAGACAAAAGGGAAATGGTTTCTATTAGAACAATTTTTTTTTAATTTCCTCTCAGAAATTGTGAAACGTGGTTTTTTTTCTAGCACAATCACCGCTGAAAGCTCAGGATACAGAAGTAAGGAGAACCTCAAATAGTGTGTGAAACATCAGGATGTGGTTTGCAGAGAAATCCACTCCACCAAGATGAAGCACAGATAGGACACAATACCAGATACCGCACGTGGAGAGCTGGGAGAAGACGATGAGGATGGGGAGCCCAGGCAGGCTTCAGCACGGCTACAAGGCAGAGACAGACAAAAACACACGCAGCCCTGCCAACAACCCTTGGAGCAGCGAGGGGGCCGGCGCCCACCTACGCTGCGGATGGAAGGGCTGCGGGGCAAGCCGGGCTCACCGAGCGCAGCCACAGCCGCAGGGCCAGCCCAGCGCAGGCGGCCGCCCCCGCCCCCTCCAGCCCGAACACACAGGGCGCCCCTGGGGCAGGCGCAGCAATGAATTCATCAGCGGGCGCTGGCAGGGTGCCTCGGCGCGGGAATTCAATAGGAACAGCAGGCCGAGGAGGAGTGAATAATTCAGGCGCCCCGCTCGCTCACACCGTGCCGAGGGAAGATGAAGCCCGCTCGCAGCGCCTCGAGCACTCCCGCCCGGGGCCACCCGGCTGGGCCAGCCCGGCAGAGCCGCCGGCCGGGCCCGGCCCGGAGAGCCGCGCCACGCTGGCAGCAGCCCGGCCGGCCCTCGCCACCAGCGGGAGCGGAGCGCAGACACACTACACTGCACGGCTTGTTCCCCTCGCACACACAGCTCCCTGTGTCCCGCCGGGAAGGAAAAGCCACCGGCAGCGTCATGTGCTCTCCATCAGCCCTGCTCCCAAAGCTTAAAGCAGAAGAGGTTGAAGGCTATTCTCTTGCAGCCATTGCTCTGTCCCTGGAAATGTTTATGTTAGACTAGTCTATCAGAAATATAAAAAGCTGCAGGGAGAGAAAAGAGGGATAAGGCAAGACAATATACAAGTGTTGGGGATATGAAAAATGTTAACCTTCAAAGCAATAGGCTTATAATACTGCATCCTATAGCAGAGTAAACAGCTTTTAGAAAAAATCCTCTGTGCTGGTCAGTCTATGTCAGGCCAAGTCTAATGATGACCTGGAGCACACAGAAACACTGGGGACAGTTTTCACCTACCCTATGCAGACTGAAAACAGACAATTATTACAATTCCACACAACCTCTTCTTGCCACCATTAGAATGGGAAAACTTCAAAAAGGGCAGAAAGTATCTCTGGATTTCTTTCCTCCCCATTCATTCCATCAAGAGACATCTAATGCTGAAACTGTTCTGCCAGACCTCGAGTCTTGAGGCCAGAACAGACCTGGCAGGTCAGGCCAAAGTTCTAGGTGCTCTCATTTTTCAATCATGCATCTTGCAGCACATGCTGCAACATGGCAAAAATGCCTCCAGCACATAATGAGCATGCTCCCTCCTGCTCCAGCCCAGGAGCCAGTTTTGCCCCAAGACAAGGTAGCCCACATTATCCTACTGGCCAGGACAAAATCATTCCAGATCGGCCAGGGCATGAACCAGCAGCAGTTACTGCAGCCGAGGGCAAGATGCGGAGCCTCCCCGCTGCTGCTAGCAGCACTGAATCAGTCTTCACCATGAGGAGATCTCCCATCGTTTCCACTCTCAAGGACTTCCCAACCAATTCAGGATCACACACTGCACACAGCGGCCAGGCAGCAGCACCAGCTGCACTTCCCAGCGAGCCGCACTTCCCAGGAATCGCGCTACAGCTCACAGACACACACGAGTAAACAGTGTCTGCAATGGCACTGCACAAGGCTAAGCAGATGGAGGTAGATTGGGGCCACTGTGCTCAGTAGGAGCCCAGAGCGGGGGAAAAAATATCTCATTTGATACTTACTCCTTCTCCTGCACAGCAGACCAACAGAGCAAGGCATCTTAAGCACAGATGTCTGTCCCATTACAGATCTCCCTGGGGCCTGCCAGGACTTTGACTGTAGTTCAGCAAACAAAGAATCCCAGACAGAACACGAAGCCTGGGCTCCAGAAGCAGCTTCTTTATCTTTACTGCATTTTTTATATTTTTAAAAAATTTTGGCACTCTGCTGACTTTCACAAAGGTAATGCTTGGAATGTACAAATCTGTACCAAAAACTGCAGAGAGAAAACCTTAAGAATGGTATATTAGCTGAATACAAACTCAGTACACAGTGTATTTAGATTGAGCCTTTTGACCTTCTGATCTTACTGTACAAACACCTGCAAACCAGTAGCTCTTCCTTTGTAAAACAGAGGCAGGATGGGAGAGCATGAAGTCTCTCTCAGCCTAAATCCCTCATTCCTTTTAACAAACAGGAATTACTGCATCATTAGATTTAGCAGCAGTACTTAAAACCAAATCAGATTTGGCGAGAGGAAAATAAAGCTATTGACTCCTGACATTTGCAACTTCAAGTATATTAGACCAGCTCCTCCATTTATATTTAGTACACCAGTGAAGAAAGCAGCAGTCTCTAATTAAACAGACACAGCATAATCTTCGCTGAGGGATCAAACGCACCAGAAACCTTCCCCTTCCTGGTGCCACGGCTCCCTGGGAAGCCAGGCTCTCACGCTGCTGCGGAAACCATCCCAGCCGGGTGAGTCACCAGCGCTATCCCCCAACGGGCATGATCCACAGGGCCTCTGGAAACAGCTGCTGGGAGATCAGCAGAAAGAGAAAAACCAGACAAGATCCCAATTCTGCCTGCTCCAAGAGGATTGTTTTATTCTTCTCACTTTGTCTCCCCCATGCCTCCAGGGACCTGCCTCCTTATTGAAGGGGGTGACAGCCATCCTTTTAGCTTCACTGACACCATCATGGATTCTGTAAGCCAGAAGAAACTTCTATGATGTACCTCTTAATGTACAGAGAGAGCCTCTTGGAAGAGCTCCTGTGCAGCAAGGTCTCAGGCCATTACTTAGCACAAGGGAAAGGGAAAGCAGAACAAATTGGAGGGGACAGAGGGTTTCAATTTGGGAGTGCAGTGCTCTGTCAAACACAGCCAAAGCAGTTTTTTATATCCCCAAGATTTACAGCTCTCACCTACTTCCCCAACTCAAATCTTTCATGGAATTTACTGATTTTCTACATGCTCTGCACTATAAAACAATCCCAGTTCTTTTCATGTTTGCATTTGGCACAAACAGTGCTGGCATTGCTTGGACACATGCTGCCCAAATTCAGAGAATAAAGATGAAGGACGCGATTTCCCTGTAGCTTTAAATTCATTATAAGAAGCACTTTTCTTAAGTGATCCTACTCACTCCAAGAAAATCGGAGCTATTTTATATCATGACATTCAACCTACAGGAAACAGCAAAGTATTGAAGAGGAATATTCACAGAGAGGAAACAGCAGGAAAGGGACTAGATGAGTATCTCCAACACACATAAAGTTTTCCAGCTCCGTTTCACTTCCTGGGCCAGCTGAGAGTCACTGAGCAGCACTGCGCTGTGCCCAGCTGAAAACGTGAAACTCAATCCCCTGACAATCAAAGGAAGGGTGGGAATCTCTCAATGAGCCTGCCCAGGAGGTGGAATACTGGCCAAACCTCATTACAGGGCATCTCCTGCCTTTCTCTCCTCTGCTGCTTGCTCACTGTGACATCCAAGCTATCAGTCACAGAACTCAGCAGCGTGCAGCCGCCTGTACCCCCCTGCCCAGAGCCTCCCCGTACACTCCCCAGCATGCAGCAGTAATTGCCTTTCCTATTAGCCCACAGCGACAACAGCTGCCATGGCAACCAGCAATGATTTTAATAAGTTTGGTCTGTTTTCAAGGGCAGCACACGCGTGCCGGCACATGAGCACGTTGCAGACACGCGCCAGGGGGAAGGAGGACCTGCCACCAAATACAAAGGCAGAGCTGAAAACACACTTGGATCAGAGAAACAGTGGATGAGCAAACATTTACCCCCCTCTTCTGCAGGAGGAATGGATGTCCACTCACTTCTAAAGCAAAGTGGATGAGAGGGGTGGGCAGTGGTGTGGTGGTGTTAAATGTGCAAAGGCTCTCCTTGATGGGCTACAGATACTACCAGGTGACAGAAGTGACAGGCAGCTGCACTGTGGGTATGTTGTGCCACATCACCCTGCACACTGCTGCTGTCAGCACTGCTGAGATGGACACAGCCAGCACTGGACACCAGCTTGCCTCTCAAAAGGACAGCAGAGGAACACATCCACCATGGTGGAGGCAGCTGGATTTAGAGATAAATTATTCTCTTTGGCATTACTTATTTTCTATGAGATCAAGAAAAAGAAGCTCCTAGCCAAATGGAGCACAGAGAGAAAGGATCACTTCTTTCAGAACCTATTTACCCCCAGCTTAGCCTTGAGGCATGATTTCACACCATGCACCCCAACAAAGAGGCTGTGCCCACTGTAAACATCCCACAAACACAAGGATTGGTGGCCCAGAGTAAAGGGGTATTACCAGTCAGACCAACTTACACCAGGTGGTCTAAAGCTGTCTAACCCAGTAGTACTGACACAACATTAGCAAATCATAAATTTAGTACTATTGGGGTTTTTTCAAAAGCCTTTTGAAGGTTTAGTTTAATCAGCTGTCCATCATCCACTCACCAGCTGCTACAAAGGGACATTTTCTGCTATGCAAACCGCACCAGTATCTGTAAACTCCACATAAAAGACTTGGAGGAAACAGACAAGAGAAGCAAACATGATACACTGACGCCCAGAACTCCAAATTAGCTACAAAACTAAGCATATAGTATCATTCCAGTCTCACCAGCTATGCAGACTCATAGGAGAGGGGAAAAAAAAAAGTAAATCTGCAGCACCTTTTCCACCATATCATGTATTTTACACAAGCCTGAAGAAAATATGAAACATCTAACAGCTGCATGCAGATCCATATATGTAATTAATTTGAATTTTGGTGCTAGGGAAAGATGCTGTGAAACGCTGCAAACTACCTTTTGCTAATACAGCAAGCTGATGCAGAGTAAGGCAAGTGCAGCGTGCAGCTCACCATGTGTTCCAAACAGCCCCCAAGGACCACCCTTTAGATGGAGGGGGCAGCAATAAAGGAGGCCACCTAGTTCAAACACGGGGAGGAAAGATGGCCACTGAACCCAGTGCTCTGAGATTTCTGCTCCTCTGCAGGTGACCTGGGACTTGCTTCATTTCTCTGTGCATCACCTCACACCACCTTTCTTCCTAACATGAATACTACGCAATTAGGATTTAAAAGGGGCTCAAATCCAGGATAACTGAGGCTAGGCTAAAGAATACAGGGATATTTAACTGCTAAAAACAAAGGATTACATCAATGAACAGGAACCAAGAGTTCTGTTTTGATTCCTGTAATGCTATCTGCCTTGAATAAACTCTGTGGATACACTAGTCTTTGGCTAGCCCATACAGGACAGAAAAAACCTCGTGCTACCTAGTGACTGAGCCACATGGGAAGCAGTGGACAAAAAAGACTTCTGGGAACCTACAGCTCTCTTCATCTGCCACCTGAGCCATGACTGTAAACCCCTCCCCCAAGCAGAAACACTACCTCATTTCGCTGTACATCCTCCCTTTCCAAGCAGCACATGAAAATGATGCTCCATCCCTGCTAGTCTCATTGCTGCCCAGGGGTTTGAATACAGCAGCAATGAATTGACTGGTCTTGTTAATTTAATTCAGCTACATGGGAAATCTGTAAACAGAAGCACAAGCCATGACAATACTATCAGAGAGCTCTGAATACAGAACTAAAAAATTTGCTTTTGGTTATCACTGCTAACCATGCAAGGAAGAAGAAATTTTCATACTGGATATTTTATATTTCTACTGTTTAAGCTCTTGCAGGTAAGAAGAAAGTTTCCTACCGGCAACACTGCTTTTTCTAACCTGCCAATTAGTTTCACACACAAATGTGTGTGAAATGTCAGTCAAATTCTGAATTAGCATTTGACTCGATACACTTCCAGCAACTCCAATCCAGGGCTAATTTAACAGATGTGACAGTACCCCTTGAGTCTCCAGGGAAGGGCAGGACTACCTGCCCTGGCTCCACTGGGACAGAGCAGCCTTTGGGAGAGGACTGATAACCACATCCCATGCTCCCTTCCCACTGCAATCTTATTTCACAGTGCACCTGTTCAAATGCAGCCTGTGCAAATGCAACAGTAATTTTTTTTCAAGCAACTTCATGAAGATAGTTGACTCCACGATGCAATAACCATCTGTGTATAAGCACATTGTTCAGAGAGCAAAGCTAACCATCCAACAGACTCTGCACCCCAGGAAAATCCATACAAGACAAAAATATTTACCTGCAAAGTAAAGTTGGGAAATGACCTATTAAGAAGCTCTCCCCTATTTAATGTCACTATATTCATTATCAAAAATCCTGCCCAGGAAGTCAGAGGTAGAGAAAACCTTACAATGGTAGGAATTCACCCATGGAAGAACAACAATGCCACATGTTTACTCCAGCACAAGGGATCCAGAGATTTAGGGACGGTCTTTAAAATCCTGTCCTAAAAACAAAAGTAAAAATTGTCAATCCCAGAACCAAGCAGACAGATCTACAGACCTCAGAATCTTTAATTGCAAACTTCCATCATTTCGGGCATCAAGAAACTGGTGACACAGTATAAGAAATTGCTTAGGAGAGTGCACATAAAATTTGTATTTACCTGAGGATTAGGTAAACTACACAATCCAAACAAAGCACTTGATACTACTGTGCCAGCAGGTCTGGTCAGTTTGTCCACTGTAGTGCACCTTTTCCAGACTACATGCATCATCTCTTTATCAAGCACCAAATCCAAGAGAACCAACTTCACAGAATACCTTACAATAGACATGAGAGCTCAAGCACAGAGACTTTGTTTATTTAATCACAAACCTCATAAAAGAGCTTGCTGACACCTTGTCAGCAACAGTGACTAACTGACACCAGGCATCTTGGAAGGTTTCAGTGCACAGGAGAGTCAAACACACCCACCTCCTGCTACACTTCCCAAGGATGGTCAGGGACAGGCACAACTTCAGACAGACTGTCATCACATTCAAGTTACAGCCAGAGGGTTCCTCATTCTGAGGTAACAGGGCCAATTCTCTCCATTCTGCCCACAGATTCCACACATCTACTGAAATCCAACAGAAACAAGAACATGGGATGATCCAGATCTACTGAATCACTATCGACTCCCCATCTACATGTTAAAACATGCAGACTGGCTAGTATTTCTCTGATGCCTCAGAGTTTTGGATGCCAGAAAGGATAAGAAAGGAGAACCAGGTCACCAAAGGTCAAAAATAGTGGCTGCTACAGAAAGGATGGAACAAATGCTGGAACAATGGAGCAGCCAAACTCTGCCCCTATGAGCTACTCCTATGGTAAATGTCTGCAGTAATCATGAGGTTCAAAAATTAAATACCCTGGGGGGGGGGGGGAGAGCAAAAACTATTTTCCTGTTTTCACTAGAAAGGTCATGCCTATTTAAGGAAACCTTCCCAAGGAACATGGATATGCTCCATCACATCCATCAACTAAGAGTCCAGAGTTAAGTGTAATCACTCATCAAAGAATTCCTAGTCCTTAAAGGGGTCGTGGTTGAAGCAAACCCAACTCATGCTACTCCTGGCATGCCAAGCAGTCACAAATACTTGATACTGCCCAAGATGAAAACATCAACCCACTGACCAGCAAAGAAAGAATTCTTACTTAACCCTTGAAGCAATAAATAACAGGAGGAAAACACACACACAAGAAGTCTCATAGCGCTTCCATCTACTCTAGTCAACACCTTCCCCATGGGAAACAAGCACCCCCAGGAGAACTTATACATTGGTCTGGCTGAAAGAGAGAGACACACTCAGACATGTCATTGGACCTATAGACAGAGAGGTTAGTGGTGTTAATTTGTGATTTATCAACAGATAAAACTTATTTTTCTGAAACTGTAGCATTTGGCCCTGACCACATGATATTCCTGTTGAAAGCCAGAAGACATCAGGCAAGACGGTGAAATGCAGCAAACCTGTCCTGGAAGGATCTAATTAGGGGACAGAGACAAACACAAAAACCAGACCTAACCATGAACATAATCTCAATTTCCTGGCAAAGCCACAAAGAGACATATATGTGTGTATATAGACAGGTATCAGGTGGTCAGACAATATATACTCAAATATCAGTCTTAGCCTCATTCACCACATCCATCACAACAGCACTGATGGTGCACAAGGGGGCACTGAGAGAAGGGATGGACAGATTGTATGCTGGTTTGGGCTTGGATAGAGTTAATTTTCTTCACAGTAGCTGTTATGGGGCTGTGTTTTGAATTTGTGCTGGAAACAGTGTTGATAATTCAGGGATGTTTTAGTTACTGCTGAGCAGTGCTTACACAGAGTCAAGGCCTTTCTGCTTCACCCCACCAGTGAGGAGGAGGCTGGGGTGCACAAGAAATTGCACAAGACACAGCCAGGACAGCTGACCCCAACTGACCCAAGGGATATTCCATACCACATGGCATCATGGTCAGCACATAAAGCTGAGGGAAGAAAGAGAAAGGGGAGACATTCAGAGTGAAGTCTGTCTTCCTGAATCAACATTACAAATGATGAAGCCCTGCTTTCCCTGGGGATGGCTGTAGCCTGTCTGCTCATGGGAAGTGGTGACAAGTGAATTCCTTTCATGCGTGGTTTTTGCTTTACCTGTTAAACTGCACATATCTTAACCCACAAGTTTTTTTACTTTTAGTCTTCTGATTCTCTCCCCCATCCCAGCGGGAAGGAGTGAGCAGCTGTGTGGGGCTTAGTTGCCAGCTAAGATTAAACCACAACAGATGGAAACACTACAGAGTGAAATTCCACTGTAACCCTCTCTGTCTGACAATCAAAATCCACAGTTGGTCCATTTCCTTTTACATTCTCCTCCTCTTCTCTGAAGTACTCTCTGGCCCATGGTTGATGTCCAACCATCACACAGACAGCACTGTTCCCAAATGCCACTATCACCTCCTGCTCAGTCCATCCCACCATCCACAGCGATGGCCTTGCCTCCTCTGTCTGTGACTGTGACATCTCAGCTCAGCTCTCGCAACATGAAGCGCCTGCCATGCCTCTTAGGGCAATCAACCCAGCCCAGGAAGTCACTTTTCCAAGAAGCGGTTAAGTATAAAGGTCAGATTGGGAAAAACCTGCTATATCCAGCTGGTGACACTAGCAGATGCCAGGTCTCCACTGGATTAATGTGAGCTTTGGAGAGGATACCAGCTTCATCTTCTCCCCTCGCTTCAAGGCAATGGGAATTCCCATAACACATGGAAAGGCACAAAGAAGGCATTACCAGGTCAGTCTTTATAGCCTCTTTCCAAAAAGCAGTGGGATGGGGTGTTTATTCCTCCCCTACAGCTTTATACTACTTCCAATGTTGTAGTCTGACAATCCTAGCAGTAAGATCAGGCATCCAGCCAAAACTAGGCTTGTTGTCTGGGGCTCTCTGAAAGTGACAAAACCCCAGTCCTTTAACACAACTCTGCTCCACCTTTACTCTGGTAAGGAGAACTGAATACCCATGAAGAAGCAATAAAAAGCAGGCAGTGATGGGATGCATGAAGGACTCATTATTCAGCAAACACCAAGTCCATGATCAACCAGGTATTTTTCACCTGAGACACCTGTATGCCAAGTGGCAGGATTCCTCTGCAGCCCTAATGTGGCATGAAGTCTCCTCACAAACATGCCTCTGTCCTCCCTGCTGACCCCACAAGCAACCACACGGAGACCTGTGCTCCAAGGAAAGGGGGAGAGCTGCCAGACCCCACTGGGAGCCAGCACAGGGATGGGTCAGAAGCCAGCTCCTGCCTTTGCTGTCCACACAGCAGCTCTTTGCCTCTTAACAGACCAAAACATGCTTTTTAACTCAAAAGGCAGTGTAGCTACATTCTCTCCTAAAATAGCAACTACAAAAGTCAAGGGCTGCAGATTAAAAAATAGCAACTATCCATGCAACTTCCAGTGTTTCCTCATGTGCAGGGATGTTCCAATAAATCAGGATTATGTGGTACTTTTCCCCAATTCCTACTACATTCAAGCCTAAAAAGTGCTGTGTTCTGAGCAGCATAAACAGCTGCAGAAACCCAAAGTTAGGTGGTTTAGTAGTTTAAGACAAGCAGCATCCATTCTACTTTAAAAGTTAGTTCGATTTCAAACCTTATCTTCCAAGTAAAATTTCACTATGTTGCTGACCAATCTCCTTAATTCAAGCTATTCTGGCTATTCTGCTGGGTTTTAAGATAAAGACAACATCACTGTACATTTGCCCAACATGACACCCTCAAGGATCAGTCTTTGGAAGCAGGAGGCATTATATATATATAGTGGAAGCTGTAGAGAGCTGTAGATCAAGGATTAAAACATCACCAAAACCTCATCTCAATAAAAAAAAACCCAGCTACAATCAAAAACTCAAAAATAAATTAGATTGTAAATGTCAATCTTTTTTTTTTGCAAAACTGGTCTTGCTACCAGGTACTTCAATCCCCCACTTCCACAATAAGACACAGTATACCTTTTCTACCTCTCAGGAAACTAAATTAAAATCATTAGTACCTGTGAAGCAACCACACTATTGTGGTGAGTACTGCAGAAGAGACCATTAAAAATTAATAGGTCTGTACTCAGTACAAGGTTTAGGTTATCTGCAATATTTCAGTTTGGTGTCATACATGAGATGAAAGAGAAGAAATGAAATATTGGATAGTCCAAAACCTGACCTTACACGCATTTTAACTGGTTCCATTAAGTTTAATAGCGCCTCAGCACCATCCGTTAGCTGCGCTTGCAGAGATGAAATCATCTCCAAAAATGTAAAAGCTATGACCACAGAATTATGACCTCACTTGATGCCTTCCTGTCACATTCTCCTGCTGGGCAGTTACTGGCTATGAGTCCCAGCCCCTTCAGTGCAGATGCACCAGGAATTAAAGTCTCCCCAGCTGCAACCTGCCATACACAGGTTCACTTCTCTGTCTCCTCAATCCTCTGCAAGGAGGAGACAGCACCTGCAGTTCCAGACCACCCAGGACAAACCTAACTCCAGCACCACTGCAGAGCTGCACACCTCTTCCTGGAACCAGAGCACTCAGAGCATTCTGCATTTCCACACACTTCAACTTCTGCTTTGGACAAAACAAATTACAGGATGGGCAGGTGCTTCAGAAGCCAGCTGGATTCTCCTGCAGGCTGTCCAAGAGACATTCAAATCTGCTGCTGCATACACTTTATTGCCTCAGTTTCCCCCATGATTCAAATAATTCCTGAGGCCACTGTAACATAAACACCTGTCTCCCACCCTCACACATGCCACCAGCCCCAGGACATCTGCCCATACCATGCTGCCAGCCCCCACTTCCCTTGGTATGCCCCACAGTTCCACCTGCTGCAGCAACATCACAGCCTAGGCTTCCTTCCCTGAATGAACCTTTTGGATCTCCCAGGCTGGGTGGCTGGTCCTACTCACGGGAGCAGAAGCAGCACCACTCAGTGAGGGGTCTTAAATCCCACAAACAACCCCGGGTGACTCCAAAGCTGAGCTTCAAGAACTAGTGCCTATAGGCAAGGAGAAGCACCTCCAAGACCTACTCCATCCTGGTCCAGCTTTGCTCCAAAGCTGCACAGGGCTTTTAACATGAAATAAGGGTAGGAAAGAGCCCTCTGAAGGACCTGCTTTCCAGGACAGCAGAGTACAAAGGGCAACGAAGAAGCCATTGCTTACACTTCCCCTCATTTCTTCTTCCCACAAAAGGGAAGCAAAGACACAGAACAGAATAAAATCAGAGAGTCAGACAGAGATGGCTCTGGAGCACGATCTCTCACAGGAGCTGCTTGGACAGACAGGCTTGGCTGCTCCATCCAGGGACCCAGCCCTGCAGCTGGGCAGAGCCTGGCCTTCCCCCACCTCCCTGCCTGAGGTCAGTGAGCAGGCTGGAGGGAAGGCGACCTTCCCACCCCTATCTGGGCAGGAGAATGGCAACCACAAGCAGCAATTTATAGCACCAGGATCCCAGCTAGAGCCTCCCTTTAGCCCACACAGCACTAAATCACGGCTTTTTAGTGATGCCTTGGTGGGATTTTCTTCCTGGGCATCACCCTAACAGTGACAACCACTCCAAATGTCTGCAAGAATCTCCTGCAGAAATAGCAGTGGGAAAGCTGTGCAGAAAGCCTCAATTTAAAGTGCACAATGCCCCAGTCCCTTGAAGAAATCTGAGCTGGATCCAAATCCTAAGGCCTCAGAGGCCTCTGGGGAGCATATTTTGATATTTGTGACACACAGAAAAGCCACATAATGTTGATTCTTTAGCCTCTCTATTTAAAGAAATTTAGCTATGCGCAGTCAGAGGGAAAAAGTGCTGACATGATGAGGGTTTTTTGCCCCTTAACTGGTGCAGCTTCTTCTTGATCTCTATGCTAATACCTGCATTATTGCTGAGGCAATTATGAGCAGATAAAACCTCATAAATTCATGCAAGAACAGCAACAAGTGCTTCTATTCCATGCTCTCTGAAGCAATCATCCAATCTTTCGCACCACAAACTCTCCTAGACAAAGGCAAACATAAGCAACAGCCCCAGTAACACACAGCCACTTCAAAAACATGCCAGCCTGAATCCCACTGTCCTATCCAAGTAGATCTCATTACCTCTTTTCTAATCAGTGTGAACCACAAGCACCCTCTGCCCACACTCCAAAGGTTAGAAGCTGGCACAATGGTATAGCTGACTGAACACCAACGTCGCACCAAGTGAGCTGACAGAAACTGCCAAAGTTTCCTGCTCTGCCCAAGCTGATGCTGGATCTAGCTCCAGTTCAGCTGATGCTGCTCATTAAACAAGGGAACCTTCCTTTCTTTGTGGCCACTTAAATACCTCGTATCACTGCTAAAGAGTTGGAGTCCCATTTCTTTGGTCCAGCAAGAGAGCTGACAGGGGTGGTTTAGATAGAAGCTGTATGTATGTATGTATGACAAGCCAAATGAGAGAGAGGCTGGAACAGTTCACAAACATCCTGGAAATCTTCCAGAACCCAGAATACAGGTTAGAAATCTAGAAAACTACATGGCCTTTCTCAGCAAAGCTCTCCTGCAGGAGGTAGCCAGACACAGCTCGGCAGGAGAGCCTGGCAGAGCCCTGACAGGGAACACTGCAGGGGCAGGAGGGTGGCATGCTCCAGGACTGGTGACGACTCTTTCATCCAGTCCCTGCCATCGCTGGACTTGGCTCCTACAAAATCTCTAACTCAGCCTGGAAAAAATGAGATGCATGCAAGAAAGCGAAGCAGAGGGAGGAGGAAGCATGCTGAGAAAAATGTATACACATCTTTCAAACTGAATTTACAAAAGATTGCTGGCAAAATTAAATTTACTGGAGAGCAAAGGGAGTTAAAGCCCAAAATGCAGTCAAGCAGCTCTAATCCCTAAACATTGGGATTATCTCATGACAGCTACACTCGAGTGTCCACTCAATACCACTGTAAAATGCAGATCAACAGAATGCTCCAATGAACTGGAACTCGTTACCTCTAATTGCTTCTCTCACTTCTCTTCTGGATGTTCCTCTGATCCCTCAGCCACTGCATTTCAACAGCAAACACACAGACAGAAGGTCAAGTAATATCAGAGACGGGCAAATTAAATAAGAGATTTCCAGACAACAAAAACATCTGCCCTTCTCCTTCACTTCATACAAAAACTAAGGTTTGCTGAGTGCCACAAGGCAAGTCAGCAGCACAGTGACAGGTTTTAAAACATCTTCAACTAATGTGATTCCTGCATTTCCCAGAGGGGCAGAGGTTTCTGTGCAGCCAACCAAACACTGCTAACAACAGGCTTTATTTTTCCAAGCTAACAGGGGTATGTCCTTCAGCAGCAGTTTCCAGGGGGCCACAGACCACACACAGAATCCCATTCAGATCCATCTCAACTTCAGTTTGGCTTCCCTACCTCTAATGCAAACGAAGCAGCTGATTCATTTCATTTTATTTTACTGCTGCCTCCTTTGCATCTCCTGTGTTCTGGCACTGCTACTGCCACCAGCCTCAGCAGCAGGGGCTGAAAGGGCGGTCACAGTAAAGCACGAAGGCAGCGCAGGGACACAGCTGCCAAACCTTCAGAGACCAGCACATCTTTGAGACAGCCTTGGACACAGAAGTGCAAACCCCTAGTGCAGAAGGGCAAGGCAGGGGCCCTGCTTGCTGCATCACTGGGAGGAACAAGGGTATTGCACAGGATGTGCCTGCAAGCTGCTCCAAACTCAGCTGGGTGGGCAACCTTTCCAACATGCAAGGGAGAGAGCAGGCCTCCTGCAAAATACCAGAGTGCTCGTGTTTCTAAACAGGAATTCTGAAAGGAAAAATAAAAAGCTTATATCTACAGCTGGTACACATATGCAGAAGGAAACCATCTCCAGTAGAGCCAGATCTCTGTTTGGCTTCCAACCTCCCAAATGTGGCCATCACCTCTGAACACAAACCTCTGGAATCTACAGAGAAATACTGAGAGAGCCAGGAGGAGTACTAAAGCAAGCAGAATACTTCACTTGGACTTTGTTTTCCTAAATATGGCAAGAAAAGAGCCAACATTAAAGCACTCTTAACAACTCTAAAATCCTAACTTTCAGTCTGTTTGCCAAAGTTTTTCTTTGAACTGGAGATTTTCTAAGTGCTCCCAGACTATGTAAAGTCTAACTCATAACATTCAAATATTTTAAAAAAACAAAGGGCAAAAACAAACAGAGAAACAACAACAAACTTAGAGGTGATTCATTACATCTCATCACATCAGCAACTCTCTGTCGAAACAGCATCCCAGGAAACCTCACCCTGGATCCAAGGCAGGGGTCGAAAGTTGGAACTTCATTCCTTGCACTACAATATCATGTATCCCCTGCACTGCTCTGCATCTCTTTACAAAGACAGCCATGCCATGAAAAATAAGAGGGAGGAAAAGGCTAAGCTGATTACACAGCTTTTCCACCATTTACTGGAACTAGATGTTCTCTTCTGTAAGATATAAAAATACAGACTTCCAAAGGGTCCCTCACAGCACAAAAAAGCTGTTATTCACTGCCCCCATCTTGATTACAATCCCAGTCAGCCCTCTTACTTGTAAACCCAAACCTATCTAGAAATTATCAGCAGACTGATTTCTTGCCATCCTCTGGAGCACCACAAACAGGCCACAGCTTGGACAAGGACACCGGCTGTCATGAAGCACCAGCCATGTCCCCACTGTCCCCTTTCTGTGGCACCCTGCAGTGCAAGGCCTCCAGTCACTGTGCTGGAAAGAAGTCAGGCTGGTAGAGGGTGTCACAGACCATCTTCTGGCTCACGGCAGGATGAGAAACTGCAGACTTTCCTGTGGAGCAAAGACTTATCATCTATTACATCATCTTTTAGTCACAGGGGACTGATCTCAACACCACTAGTCATCTTTATGAACCCTGTGCTGACATGGCTGAATGACAACACAAAGTCACCACTCATTGCTGCCACTAAAGGTTTATGTGGACTGGGCAAGGCACAGACCACAGCTGCATTAACTATCTGTCCTGACCAGCTGGCCACGCTCATGGTTGCAAGAAAGGTAATTCTCCAAATACTCAGGGACACTGAGCACACAAGTCATCCATGAAAGAGGAACAGATCACCTCTGTTCACACCTTGCATCTAATTCCACCTATGTATTACCACAAAGTATGATTTTAATTTACTAACCCCATAAAAAAGTTAAATGAAAATTCAGCTTGGGGAGTAAAAGAGGAGCTGATTAACTCATTCAACCCATGCAAAACAAGGGGATGATAGTTTAGTAACTTTTTCAGCAGTAAACTGTCTGTACACCTCTAGCACCTAGAAGGGGAAGACAAAAACAGCACCCTGGAATAACACCCTTGTCTGCAGTTTGAAAGAGAAAGGGACACTTCCCAGCTAGCCACAACACTTCTCATCTTTCATCACACAAGGAGCAGAGGAGGAGAGAGATTGTTGCAAGGGTACTTTCTCTTCCATCTGTGCAGCAGTCAGTATTTTCTAACAAGAAGCAAATACAGCTGCATCAACAACTGCATTTCAGTGCAGTTTCACAAGTGACTTAGGCTAATATAACTTTCTTTTTTTGTCTTCTCCCCTGTGTTAGGCATTATTTTTACCCAGATCAGCAAGCTGATCCAAATGATTCAATCATCCAAGTCAGCAAACAGAGCATGAGGCAGTTCCCTGCTAGTATTTATACAGTTAAATCAGCAGTACGTTTGGGGCCAAAGCTTACACACCTGTCCAAATACTTCCAGGTGACATTCCTGGCCAGCAGCATTTGACTTTTGCCATTTATGGCACAGAGAGAGCTAAAACCCAGCAGTTCCTGGTAGACCTTTTCCTCCCACGCCACGATTAGCTGAAATATGTCCCAGAAGCAGATAGCAGCCATGATCCGATTTGCCCCAATCCCAACTCAAGCAGCTTTACACCACCCTCCTAACAAGATCAGCACTGGCCAAACACCATTTATCCAGCCTGATCAAAGATGGATTAGATAATGAAACCCTAACTGCATAAGCTGTCTGAGCATGCTGGCCTGAGACAGCAGAAAACAAGAAGCCCAGTAAATCTAAGGGCTGTTCGAAGCTTTCAGGTACCCCCAGCCCCAAGGTATTAATAACTAGCTACTGTCTTATCTCCCTATACCCTAGTTTTGATATTTCATGCTAACAGACCCCCCAAAAATCTATTAGTTTTACAGCTACACTAGTAATTTGTACAGCTAAATGATTTATTTCAGCACTACACATTGTGTTTATATCCTAAGCCACTGGTAGTACAGGTTATTCAAAGAAGAAATGGTGGGGGGCATAGCAGCATTCCGTGATTCCTTGCTATCAGCCCAGAGACACGAGGTCACCAAGTTTACACAGCAACAACCCGTGGCTCTGGAACAGGAAGTAGAAAATTGACAGGATCTCCAGGAAAAACAAGGTACAACGGTTGCTGCTCTGATTTCCAGCTTTCAGAAAGCCTCTAGTACATAGGAGAGCGAGGAAAAAAAAACATCAAAGAATAGGCTCTTTATTCCTCTTGCAAGCATTACATACAGTTAAACATAGAGGATTTACTAAAAAGAAGCTGTTATTCTAAAATAAGGTACTTCAAAAGAAGGCACTATCTGAACAGAAATCCTTATGAAGGACAATCTTGTGTTTTGTCTTTTAAGGAAAAAGATACTGAATTTCCCAAACATTAAAGAACATATTTTTCCTACCTCTGATGTTATTGGTAAGTTTGGCTTCTAATTTGGTACTTCTTGCTTGCAAACACGAGAAGATTCTCCAAACATATAAACTACACTTTTTAAAACTAAAAAAAGTCAAGGGAAACTTCTGGACACAGAATTATAGAACAGTTTGGTTAGAAAGGACCTTAAAGATCACCTAGTTCCAAATGATGGTATGTATTTGCACATACATATATATGTTTATTTTCATCTTTTATAATAAAAGGATTGAAAAAATTTTCCATATACATACATATGGAAAGATTAAAATTAAGAATGCCAAATAAGTACAATATGAGTCTCCTAATCTGAAGAACAGCTACACTGACTACAGACACACTTAAAAATTGGGCTCTACTAGTTGCACCTCACCTAATTTCTCCACTGTTTCCCACTATTTGGTACAGAAATAAACCCCAGCTTTCTGCTAATTAATTTGACAACCAATCCCTACTATCATGACCACCAGCACTACACAAAGTGCTTCACACACACACTGTTATAGCTCCATGGGAGAACACTGCAATCTTACCATTCATTGGACAGACAAGGCACTTGTCAATGTACATATAGGAGGGAGTCTTTTATCAGGAGAGAAATTGTACTAATTTGCAATTTAAAAAAACCAAAACCAAACAAACAAAAAAAAAACACCAGACTTTTGCTAAACCAGCTCAAGTCCCTTCTTGGGCAATTTTCAGTTGATTTACCCAGGTTTATATCAAAAACAGCCAGTTAAACCACTATATGCGGGGTAAACTGTGCATCTTCTCTAAGTACACAGGGTCTCTGCCTCAGTTGAACTCTGAGGAGCTGGAAGAATTTCATGTCACCATGCCTGTGCACTCAGTCATAACTCCTAGCAAGACACACCGTACAAACACTGCGATGCTGAGCATCTTTCTCCCTGCAATTGTACACACTGCCTGAGTCATACCTGACACCTACATGTGGGAGAACACACTACTTCAAGGGATAAAGGAGCACTGCACGATGGGCACTGGCCCTTGGGAGAGCACAGGCAGCAGCAGGCTTGGGTACAAAGCTCCAGCAAGCGCTCAGGCCACACCGTCACACTTGGGAAAGACTGATGCTGTGGGGTGGAGAGACCACCATGAAAGGCTGAACATCAGAGAGAAACACAAACAAAACCTTCCTGCCACAAGCTGTTTAAAAAAATAAGTAATTCTTGAGCGTGAAAACTGGGGACAGCCTGGGAAATAAAAAAGGGAAGAGTGTTGGCCAGCACTTAGCATCTTGATGAGAAGCACCGTGGAAAGAATAGGATGCTCCCTTTGGAAAGCCAGGAGCGCTTACCAACCCCAGAAAAGGTGAGAGGAGAAACAAGCTCAGATGAATAAATCACGCTGCTTCCAAAGAGCTCTGATATTCTCATCACGAGAGACAGAAGCAGAAAAGGCCAGTGCAACTGCCATAATAAAACACCCCTCCACAACACCCAGACAAAGGGAGGCAGAAACACCTTGGCAGCATCACCCCACAAACACAAAGGCCAACGCACCTGAAATAAGCGATGTTTTGGGGACGATCAAACCGCGCTGGCAGGAGACGACAGAAACGTGGGACTCTGAACCACCCTAGAAGACGCCCCACTGCTCCGCTTCCCCCTTCCCGAGCAGCACCTGGGATTTCTCCCGGCGCTGTGCAAGCCCCAAGCGCCGCGCGTAAACCCCGCCGGGCCCGGAGCGCCGCCGGCGCCCCGCACCCGACCCCGGCCCCGCGGCCTCCCCCAGTGCCCGGCGGTGCCCGGGGCGCGGACCCGGCGGCGGCTCCCCCAGGGCCCCGCGCCGCCGCCCCACGTGCTGGGCTGCGCCCCGGGAGCCACCGGGCTCGGCCCGGGGCAGCCGCGCTCGCCTGGCTGCCCGCGGGGAAAGGGCCGCACGCCCGAGCGCAACGCGCCGAAGCCCGCAAACCGAAATCAACGCGGCCCGGCCCGGCCGAGCCCCGGGAGGGAGAACCGGGGACGGCCCGGCCCTGCCCGCTACCTGCATGCCGCCGCCGTCGGCCTCCGCCTCCGTCCGCAGCCGCTTGCTGTGGCCGCCCTCCGCGCCGTCCCCGCCGGGCATGGGCTGCTCCAGCTCCGGCTCCCGCTTCACGCCGCGGGCGGACCCCGCGCCGCCGCCGGCCAGGAGCTGCGGCTGTGGCTGCTGCTGCTGCTGCTGCGGGGGCTGGCCGCCCTCCGCCATCCGCGCCGCCGGAGCCCCGGCCGCCCCCCGCCCCGATCGCCCCGCTCTGTCACCGCGGCGCCCGGCGCTGCCGGAGGAGCGGGAGCAGCAGGAGGACGAGGACGGCGGCGAGCCCCGCGCCGCGACCGGAGCAGCAGCGGGCGCGCCGGGCTCCGACCCACCGGAGCGCCTCGGTCACGGGCTCGGCAGCGGCTGGGGAGGGGCCGGAGCCCCTCGGCAATCTCCGGAAACGCCGCCGGAGCAGCGCGACCCCCGCTCGGAAACCTTCGGCGGCAGCGGCGGCGCCGGGCGGGGCGGGGCGGGGCGGGGCGGGGCGCGGGCGGAGCGCGGGGCGGGGCGGGGCCGGCGCGGGGCTCCGGGCGCCGCGGAGCCGCACGGGGCGGCGGGAAATGGCCGCTCGGCCCGGAACGGCCCGGCCGGCCCCGCCGCACCGCGCTCGGCACCGGGGCTGCGCCCAGCCCGCCCCGGGTCCGGCCACCACCGCCCTCCGGGTGCGGGACCCCCGGCGGGGCTGCGGCGGTCACGGTGGCCGGAGCAGTGCGGGCCACCCAGCCCTCGGGCACAGCCGGGTCCCCCGTCACGGGCCGGCTTGATCCCGGCCCCGCCGGCGCAGAGCTGCCTTTCGGCGTGAGGTTTCCGCAGAGCTTCCCTAAGGAGCTGAGGCGGATCTGGGTGATGGGTGCTGGCCTGACCCCCGCTGTAGGTTAGGAGGATCCAGCGGCCCGGGATGTGCTGCCCAGCTCCGGAGCCCCGTGTCCTGCTCTGAGCGGCCTCGCATCCCTCGGTGCATTGTGTTCGTTCCGGCCTTTTCCAGGCCTCCTCCCTGCACCTCACTCCAGGGCTCACCTCGCAGCCCCAGAGCACATCTGATCGCTTGAGAAAGGGCTGTGCTGGTTTCTCGTCCCTAATGGCCTCCGTGGGTTTCTGTTGCACCTACATATGTATAAATATATCTTCTCATTTTTTCTGCTGCATATGACTTCCAACCAGATGGAGACACCAGTCTGCAAGAACCCAAAGCCTGTTCATCAGCCCTTCTGTGTGTCTCCATGGTTTTGATCTTGAGGAACGAATTTGGGATCCTCAACCAAAACATAAAGTTGTTTTTGTTATTCACTTGCTATCTGGTAGCACTAAGTGCAGTATCTACTCTAGAGTGAGGAAGGCATAGGCAGCCTGCGTTGTCCTGAACGTAGTCTGGAAGCCATGGCAACTTGATGGAGAGCTAATCCACAGATCATAATACAAATCTGTGGTTGGCTCAATTATGGGATGGGAATGACACTCCTGCCTGCCGACAGTTTGGAGAAAAAGGAAGAAACTAAAAATGGAGTTGGTCGGTGTGAGGACGCCTTTCTTGACTTCTCAAATATCACCATGTGCAAGAAAGCCTGGGGACCAGTTAGATTATCTTAGTGTTCCATATCCCCTGTACGTGCTACATCTGTTGATCTTCATGAAATTACAGAGCCTTTAGTTTTGAGTGACAGTTACCATACATGACTCCAGTCTTACTTTACACCACATTTTTCCTCATCCAAAAATAGTTTTCAAGGCCACATTGAAAGCTATTTTAAGTGGTATGTTTTCTGCTGAGGTGCCAGCTTGTCTCCTCCAGTGACAGGGGAAATCTCTTTTTTTCAAAATGATTGTAAATCCCCACGGAGTGGCAGGCACCCAGAAGACAATTACATGCAGCTTTTGTGTGCTCACCCACCAAGGGTAAACACATGTCTCATTCATCTTGACTGGGTTTGATAAAATGAGCCAGACTGTCAAACAACACTGAAGGAACGTGTTCAGTCCATTCTTGGCTCGGAAAGAAGCTGAAATTCTCATGACTGGGATGCTGCTCATACAGAGAAAAACAGCTTTTCTGTATTTCTCTTTCTCCCCCTACTTTTGACAAGGAATTCTACATGAATGGTCCAGGTTAAGGTATTGCCTGTGAGGAGATGCAGAAGGCTTCAACCTTCAGACAAGTTAGGAATAAACAGTTTGGAGAGCAATCTTGGGAGCATTCCTCTCACTGTGGTGAGAGTGTGTCTGACACTTCCCTTGGGGATATCAAAGAAAGGAGTTGCCTTATGATGCCCAGCTTCCATTTTTCTCTTCTCCTTCTCCTAACCCCATTTCCACCATCTCCTGCCATGCAGGTGCCAAAGCTGCTGCCAGTTCTCCCTTGCATCCTGTGTGCACATGGTCTGTGCTGCAGAGCAGCTCCTGGCAGAGCTGGCAGTGCCATAGGCACATCCCTTGGAGAGGCATTTTCAGCTGGCTGTGGTATGCAGCCTGCCAGGGGAGCACCCTGAATTATGGTGCAGGTGGAAAGAGCTGAGGGGGGTCCTCAGTGACCTGCAGCTGCCACCACCATGCTCTGTGCCATTGTGAGCTTTCTGACACTGCTGCCGTGTTGCTGCATACTACCATTTATCCAGATCTTTCCATTTCCTCTTAAAATAAGATTAATTAATTTATCTTCATGGTATGTTTGTGGGATAGGTATTATCTCCGTTTAACAGATGGGATATGAGGCATTCCTGAAGTCACAAAAAAGCTTTTGAGCTGAGACACAATCTTAATCCATTGATTTCCTTTCACACAACCCAGCTGCCTTTTAGGTATTTGTATGTGACATCTGAGACATACTAAATAGACAGCTGACTCTGTTAACCCTTCCTCTGCTGCACAGCACTCTTCCCAAAGGCCCCTATGTGCTGTGATTTCATGGGCAAGTTTGCAGAGCGCTCACCAGCGCTTTGTCTTTGACAGATCAAAGAGGGGCAATCCTAGGATGTGTTATCCTTGCAGAGAGCTCCGAGAAGCTGGCATGAAGAGTGTATCTTTCCTGAACAGATTCATACAATTTTAGAATAAAATTGTGGTGGTTTCCTCCCCCAGAAGGATACCTTCTGAAGATATTCCTTGGGGAAACATGCTGGTGCACCCACTGGGCTGGAAATCAGGTGGCATCAGGATGCTGGGTGTGAAACCTCTATGGAAGTACAAAGGGCTGGGTCCCAGAAGGTGCTTGAATGGAGCAAGGCAGTGACTCATGAAGGTTCTAAGGCACAGACATGAAGAGAGGCGCAAACTCAGTTATTAGCCTTTGGCTCTAAGGCATAGAAATCATGCAGAGACACTTCAAAGCAAATGTGTTCTTTCCACCACCACAACTGAGAACTGTTTCTTGCTGCTTCCATCATCTACACCACATACCCTGCTGACCAGCTCCCTCTTGCCCTGTCAGCTCCAGCAGCTTTGTTCCTCTCCTTCATGGAGGATTTTGTCTCTTTGCTAAGTGGGTCAGGTGGGGTCTAGCACCGTGCCCTACCATGCCCCTTCCTGCTGTTTCTGTCCAGTCAGACAAACCTCTGGAGCCAAATGCTGTTCCTCCCCACAGCAGTGCTCCCACAGGTGACAAAGTGCCGCCAAGGTAAAGTTCAGCCTGGACTTTGGTCCTGGTTTCGCCGGAAGCGGGGATGGAGCTTTCAGTAGTAGCTACTGTGGGTAAATGTTTCTTCTTCCTTATCTCAGGCCAGCAATTTGCTACAAAATTTTACCAGCAGAAGCTGCCTTTTCCTGTAACCAATTAGCACACAGCTGAAAATGCATAACCTAAGTCAGCAAAATCCAAAGACCTTGTCACCTGGCCCAAACCATGTGCCAGGAGGATGCCAGTGCCCAAGCAGGGGCACGATGCCAACATCAATATGTCACTGTGACGCAAGGTGCTGGCAGCTGTCACTCACTGGGCCAGCAACCACAATGCACCCGCTGTTTTCCCAGTGCCACCTCTGGCAATGAGGACACCTGGCCTCAGGAAATGCCTCCAAGCACCTCGGCACTCCAGCAAGGCAGCAGTGTCAGCAGCTGGGAATCCACCAGAGAGCTCAGAGCAAAACCTTCCTGACTCATTTTCCTGTTTCCTGCAAACATCCCTGCAGCACATTTATGGTTGCTGTTTGCTTGGTCTGTGGTTCTGTGGGGCATCAGGCTGTGCAGCAGGTGTGGCATTTCAGGTGTCCCAAATGGCACCTGCAGCACAGATGCAGTTACCTGCATGGATGCAATTAGCATGGAAATGCCATCTGCCTGCACTGCTTATGCCTGGGGGCGTGGGGAATAAAGTAAGTCCTTCAGCACTTCTAACATGAAACAGCATCCCTCTATATCCTAAAAACATGTAATGGCAGAAAGATGTGTGAAGAGCACATGTGGGAGATGAAGGGTCTCTTGTGTTCCTGTTGCGATGGCAGGGCTGACTGGATAAATAAAACTGAGATTACAACCAAGATAAACAGTGTGAGCCACAGAGGTACCACAGGGTACCTCCCTTCATGGGGACACAGACCAGAAGGAAAAAAACCTCATTGGCTCTCCCCTACCCACTGGGTGGCAGAGATCCAGTACTTGGGAAATACCTGGTGCTTGTTCCCCTCGGCTGCCTGTCATGAGTGAACCAGAGGTGGCTGAAGGCTGGACTCCACATCAGGGGCCAGCAGTGGCTGCTGTGGATGCAGTGCTCCAGCGGCCTGGCTGCACACCTCTGCTGTGTCTCTGAAGCACCTCTGGGCTGTGCCACCCTCTGCTCTCTCAGACACGAGTCTGTAGCAGCCTGACATACTCAGCTTACACAGGCACATAGACAAAGAGAGAATACCAATCATTATTTGCAACTGCGCATTTCCAAATAGGCTGGAGGCCGCACAGCTTGAGAAGGGCAAATGCCCTGCTGGAGGCAACATTCATTCCTGGTGTAACAGGCAGATAGAGCAAAGGACAAAGCAAAACATTCTCTGTGGTGGCTGGGCACATCGTGGAACAGAACGGGGTGGGGGGCAGGGTTATCACATAACTCCTGTTCGTTTTTAGTGAAGCACCCTGTTTATTAGGGCCCTTCAGCTACAACTCAATTTACTACATGGCTGATCTCTGGAGTTGAGGCTGATTCTTCCTCCCTAACTGGTTCATTGAAAATCTTCTGAAAGTGCACTCTTACACACGAAATGCCAAATTAAGCTGGTCCTTAACAGGACACACCGTGCAAGAGGAGCCATCTCCCAGCACAGAGAATAGCTTGCAGATATTTTCTGCAGTGATCTCGGTATCACCTTTCACTCCTGTGACTGATTCAGGGAGAAAGAAAGGGTGTGTGGTTGAAGCTGGCCCACACCCTGATGTTTCCCAGCTGTTCAAGCCTTCCCTTGAGACATCCGCCATCTGTGCAAATTACAACAGCATGAATTACGCCTCGGGATCCAAGCCACAGCAGTGCTTCCAGGATTGCTCCAGCTTTTCACTGTTCCAAACATTTTGCAGGTCCCTCCTCTGTTGCTGCTAAAGCTTTAGCTGTTTGTATCTGCCACGCTCACAGTTTTCCAGTTCCATTGCTTATATTTTCCTTGGTCTCAGCTTCCAACTGAAATTTCCACGTGTCCCGTCCCGTTCTTACTCAACTTTCCAGACCACAGCACATCCATTATAGATGACTCCACCTGCTGGCTGTCCAGCAGTGCAGCATTCGCATCGCAGGGACCGGAGACTCAACTCACTCACATAAACGTGACTCAAAAATCTTGCCCTGAGATTGTACATTTGCAGCAAACGACGATCGATTTTCCTTCTTGCAGAAAAGTGCTCTGTGAATTTATGCTAACATTGTACCAATAAGCATTTGCAATCTGATTTTACCCTTTCACAATGCTATTTGCTGCTGATGCAGCTCAGATTTCAAATAAGATTTGAAAACATAATTGTCCTTTTTTTTTTTCAGTGTGATTTCTCCACTCTAAAAATAGTTACTGCCTCTTTGGCTTCAGATCCAAATTAGAAAACAGTGGTAAAGCACAATAAATACTCTGTATACAAGCCAAGAGGACATTTTCAAAGTAAGTCAACCTCCAGTTTGAAAAGAAAATCCCCCATGTATGCTACATCTGCATGAATACCAAGATTTCAGATAAGCTCCCGATGCATGTGGAGCCAGCTGGGTCACAGAACTGACTCTGGGAGAGCGCAAGAAATCCCTCACTTGTGAGTCAGTGTGACATTCAAGCACTTGCTTAACTTTAAGCATGAGAAATGTCACTGCAGTCAATGAGGTTTTTGATGTGCTCATGGGCAGGACAAGGGCTCTGGTGCCGTGCACACGGGGCTGGAGCCGCTCTGCGAGTGCCAGGCAGGGAAGCTGCCTGCATCTGTCTCGAAACACATCCATCTGCTGACTGCCAGTGCTCTGCTATCTCCAACAAGATTAAATTATTTCAAATGCAATTTGTACCCTCCCCCCTCCCCTCCCCCCCCCAAAAAATGCTAAGCCTCTCGCCTTGAATCATCTGAAATCCAGACAACACATAATCCACTACAGGAAATATAAACGCCTAATGCAATTTTATAGGCAGCTGGAGGGTGCCAAGTTTGCTAGCCCACACAATAGCTTGCAGATTTCTCTGTGGAAAACAAAAACAAAAAATAAAATAAATAAGCAAATAAAGAAATAATTTTAAAAGGCAGGGAGAGGACTGGGCTATAGCTCCCCTCAAACCTTGGGAACTTCAGCTGTGGCTGCTGGCAAGAAGGGGCCGCTAATCCTGCAGTCTGTAGCAAGCAGAAACACAGCCATATTTAGTCATGTTTTCCAGCCCCTTCTCCTATTCCTGTCTGCTGAACAGCCATTTGATCAGGGCTAGAGATTCAAATCAAAATGAAACGTTAGCAGCCCATGCAAAATTCAGAAAGGGATATCCACAGCCCTGCGAAGCTGATGATAAAACCGTGGTGGAAATCCCGGCCTGAGTGACACTGGAGCTGGCTGGGGATACCAGCCCTGTGCTGTAGGGTCTGGCTGACCCAGAAATCGCCTGTGTGACTCAGGATTACCATCTCATGCTGGCCACTCCCTCCAGAGACTTGCTTCTGACTTTATTAATACCACTTTTCTTCATACAACTCGTATTCAGATGGAGTTTAGGTGGTTTGGGTGACATGGGTTAAATATGGAATGGGGAAATCACCACAGTTTGCCAAGTAAGTGCTATAAATTCCAGCAATTTATGACACAGGGAAAAGCTGGAAGCAGTCTGAGTGCATTCTTCAGCAGTGGCAATGCACAGGTAGGGCACCCAAATAAATGTAATTGTGGTACGAGGCTATAACCATGTCATTCTAGGGAAATCACTAGAGTTTTATCTCCTGGACCTGCTAACATTGATTTTAAAAATCTTTTTCTCCCTTGAATATCCATTTTCCAGTGTCCCTCCTGCCACTCCCTCTCCAGCATTCCTGAGTCTGCTCCAGCAGGCCGTCCCGGCCCCTTGGAGTTGCTTCCCCACCCGCCCGGCATCCCCCAGCCCTCTGCTTTTGTGATTTGTCTTTTCCTCCCCATTACTGCAGCAGGAACTTTCCCTTGGGAGACATTAGTAGGGGAAGGGAGAGGAAGAGAAATGAGAGGCAGAGGTTCAGATTGTGAGCAGAAGTGAACTCACCCCTCCTCTGCCAAAACCTCATTGAAGGCTCCCAGCACTACCAGGAGTGTGAGCCTACAAGCCAGGGGCTCGCTGCCCTGCCTCTGCTCAGCCCTTTCCTTCCCCACAGCCACTGAGGTCCCTGCAGTGTACCCCAAATTCCTCTGCAGCATCCCCAAAGCCCCTGCTCAGGCTGCCCGTGGCTGTCC